>NC_135236.1:624183063-624490313 GCF_051348905.1 Ranitomeya variabilis | reverse complement strand
AACGATCCATCTCTGATTCAAGACTAATGAAAATCATGTTATAACTGATTAATATGCAGTCAATACATATTTTAAAATCTAAAAATCTAAAATAGATGTTACATAAGAAAAAACTGAAAACAGAATATCTAAATAGAATCATATAATTTTTTTATTTAATTTTTGTACAAACAACCAGATCAGTAAAACACTAGAAATGCTTACAGAGTTAAAGGGGATGTCCAGCCCCCCAAAATATGCATAAAGGAGCTCTACAGAGTAAGTAATATATCTTCTATTATAGTGCAATAACACTAGGTGTCCTATTCATCAGGTAGACCACACTGGTCCCAGGTTTGCAGGTTTGGCAGCTCCACAACATATCCCGTGTTGGCACATGACCAAAGCTGTTTGTCATGATGGCAGGTTGTCCAAAATTGAGACTGTCCCTTTCATGCATGGTCACATGATGAATCGGGAAACTCTCTTTGTAGGGCATAGGATCAAAAGTAGAGTTGCCAATCCTGGGACTCAGGAAAGGCCAACCAGGCAATTGGATTAATTAATGAAATTGAACTATGATAATAATTTATATAACTGCTGTATCTAAGGCTCATTTAGATATTATTTCTTTTGGTTGGACAAGTCCTTTAAAGAAGACAAATCTTATATTTCTTACTATCGTAGAGGTACAATGTATCTGTTACGCACCTGTCCCGGATCCAGGACTTTGCTCCTCTCTCCTCGGTCTGTTAAACTCTATTGTGCTCCACGTCGGGCTTTGCAGATGCCCCCGAGGTGATCCCATGTGATCATCTACCTGGGGCTATAGAAGGTTCACCAAGGCACACACGCGTGTCTTGGTATTAAGACTTCTAAATCCTCTGGCATCCATGACTTTTTCTACCTGTTCCCAGTCTTCTGTCCACCTTCAATCTCCAAGACCTCTGCTATCAGTTCCCGGTTTCCTGTCTGCCTGAAGTGTCCAGGACCTCTGCTATCGGTTCCCGATCTCCTGTCTGCCTGAAGTGTCCAGGACCTCTTTGTCTCGATGTGACCGCAGCAGTGTGACACGACCTAACAATTGGTCGGTCACTAGACAGAAAGACACACCAGGGAACACCAGGGAAACGTTAACAACGGTGGGCCCTATCGGTAAGGAACGAGGGAATGGACACCTCCTGCACTCACCTGAGGATGTACCCTGATCTTGCTATCGTCCCTATATGGGATCTTTCACCCCGTCGCCAACCAGGATACCTTGTCCCTCACTTGCCCTGCTCTTATCCCTATTTAGGGAACTGGCAGGTGAGAGCACTGGTCCCACCGCTGCACTAATACAACAAGGGGTAAGGAAAGACAGACACCAAAAGGGACTGGGTATTAAAAACACCACACTTAGCTTTTTGCTGCAAAGCACCGCACAGCAAGAAAATGACACCGAACTCAGATGTAGAACCACTGCTCCCAGAAAGCTCCTTCTCCCAGCTAGGTCACTGCAGAATGAACTAACACCGACAGTCAGCTGATGCACCAGGTGACCTCTTAAAGGATGGTGGTAGTGGTCACCGCCCACATCAGCTGACCTAGCAGAAATGCAATGCAATACACAAGCAGGCCACCGGGGAAACTGCATTAACCCCTGATGACCTGAAAAGAAAAAGGTTTTAAACTGAGGGAAACCAGATCTGCCACAAATCCAAAAATGGATCGTGACACTCTGCTACTTGTCTGTTATCCCCAGGACCTGTGATACCTGTCTACGATATCCAGGACCTCAACTACCTGTCTGAAATTTCCAGAACCTCTTCTACCTGTTCCCTGTCTCCTAATCTCCTATGATCTCCAGTGTCTCTGCTACCTGTTTCACACATGTCTTAACTGCCTGCTGCACCAACGTCCATGGCCCATGTGCCCACCTGGACTTTGGGCTTTGATTATCCACCTCATCAGGTGAGCCTAAGAATGTCTCTCAATAGCGACATTGAGGAGTCCTGCTTCAAGTTGGTATAGCTCAATGTAAAAAAAATATCGCCTCCGAAAGGGTAGTTACAACCCATTTTAATTTAAGAGGTTGTGAGAGATTAAACATAACAAGGAATTCTAGAAATAGCGCCCCTCTTATGCATGGGTTGTGGTTAGTATTGCAGTCTACTCGTAGCTCAGGAGTCAGCACCACTTAACTAAATATGATAGCTACAGTGAAATGGTGACAAAATGCAACGTATTCTACAATGGCAGATACTAATCAGAGTATTATCCTATTTGACAAGCTGGAAGCACAACATTCGGTAGTCTGATTTGTCTCTGTGATGAAGTTGTTGCACATCTAAAAGAAGTACGCTTTACTCATGACATACTGTAATTAGCAATTTGTCCTGAATTAGTCACCATGTTGTATGTACGGATCACAACACTAACTGAGAAATCTGTCTAATCGAGGCTTAAAGGGAGCCTGTCATCAGGATTGGTCTTGTTACATTACTAAGTCCCTCAGTCTCTGTAATAACACTACAGGGTACTAAAAGACGGAGAAAGAAGTCACCACATATGTCCCAATATTCTGTGAGCCTCTTGGCAATTTAGAAGCAAGAGGGGTCATATCATGTATTGTCCTGTTGCTGGAAGCTTCAACATTTAAGAAAAGTACAGAGTGTAAGACATGTAGGTAGGACTTACACTTTAAAGCATCCTGCTGGCATTTAATAAATGGGGGCGGCAATCCGGTGGCTAATCAGAATAAGCAGATAAAAGCTGATATCTACCCATAGGCTGAACAAAAGCGAGAAGAATGGCCATACCCTTCGATTTTAGCAGCACTCCTTAATTGGGAGGGTAGGAAGGGTTTTACAGAATTGTAAAGGAATTGTAAAGATTTAGCTAAGAGCAGGAATTAGGTTAAACTGGTTATCCGGGACTATTCATTTTTTTTCTACGATGGACCTAAGGACTAACAGGCAGGTAGTTGCTAACTACCTGTCTGTTCTGACCGCCATGATCCCTAGCTGGCGATTCTGCTGCTTCACGTCAACAGAACAGCACTTCTTTTTCCGAGCTGCTCTATCAATAGAGCGTGACTGCCAACATCATGCTGATTGACAGCAGACTTTCCACAGTTGGGCAGCGAGGAGCCGGCTGTCAACCAGCATGACGTAACATCAATAGACCAGACCAAAAGAGAAGCAGCTATACTGTCAACATGATGTCAGCAGAAGCAGCAGAATCACTGGCAGGAGCGGTCTGTAACCACTCCTATCCGGCAGAGATCAGCAGCGGGCAGAACAGGCTACGTGCTTGTTAGTTCTTAGCTCAAAAGTAAAAAAATAAATAAAATAAGTCCCAGATATCCACTGTAAATTAAAAGAAAAATGAGAAAAACCCATATACTCACCCCTTCAGTCGCTAGCAGCTCTTGTGCTGCTACCCTGAAGATTCCCACCAGTCTCAGCTTGCATCCTGCAGCAATCACAAGTCACAGATCACTCACATCACTGCTGCAGCCAATCATTGACCTCAGTGTTGATGCTGGCGTGTATGTCATGTGATTGGCGAGCACAATGTTTGGCTCCAGTGGCCATGTTAATATCCAGTACATGATCGCTTTAGGAAGTAAGCAAAGACCGGCATGGAGCAACAAAGCTGCGGCACTGGAATGACACAAGACTGAAGAGATGAATATAGGGCTTGGTTTTTTATCATTCATTGGTCTTCACTAAATTTTTACAAATCCTAAAGAAAATCTGTGCATAGCAATAATGCCTGTATAACTATCACACTTCTATTAATTAATAAAGCTCCAGACAAATTGGCCCTTGTAAGATACTAATGCAAGATACACTTTAAATTTAATATTTATTTTGTTCTTATAATTGGCTGAAGCAATAATGAGCATAGTAAGCATGCCGGAAAAGACGTGACCTCCAGAGCCCTGAATGTTGAAGCAAGCAGCGGAACATTGCTGCAGTGAGGACTAAAGGTGATCATTACTGCATACGTGCTGCCCTATGCTTGATCTCAGCAAGGTAGAGCCAGCTTCATTTATCTGACTCATTTCAGCCATGATCCATTCTCACTTGGCACTAGAAATACATTTAGCTGCTTCTACAGCCGGAATAAGCACTATGGACACTGATGGGAACATCGTGAAATAAGGCTATGAGTGTGCCAGGATAAAGGAGAACAAGAACATGTCAGGTTTGAAAAATACAACAACCATTTGAAAATTAATATACTGTATGTCCTATGCATTGAGAACAAGAATGATTAGACGAATATATAGCAAACGGTCATGGGCCGTGTGTCTCTGAAGCCAGGTGTACGCTTCCCAGCTTCAAAGGTGCACACTGTGCATGACCGGAAGTAATCTTCTAAAATTCTGGTCATGGGCAGTGTGTCTCTGAAGCCAGGTGTATGCTTCCCGGCTTCAGAGGCACGCACTGCGCCTGTCCGGAAGTCATCTTCTAAACTTCTGGTCATGGGCAGTGAGTCTCTGAAGCCAGGTGTATGCTTCCCGACTTCAGAGGCGAGCACTGCACCTGTCCGGAACTTTAGAAGATGGCTCAAACTGTAGGTTTTTGTCCTGATGAAGAGGTCCTGTGTTGACCTCGAAATGCGTTGACTTCGTAAACCTGTTCAAATAAAGTTTTCAAGGATATCATCTGTTCGTCAAATTAATCGGCAGCGCATCCAGTGACACTTCACCTGGATATGTATTCTCCCATGTATAAAGGGCAGACCATGCCAGGTTTCGATATCTCTGTCTGACATTTCTGTAAGCTTGGCACATGGAGCTAACGCATTTCACTATTTTTTGATGAAAAGGATATTTTTAGAAAGTTCATAATATACTTAATTCTTATTTCTTCACAAGCCTCCAATGGGGTAAATATGAGGAAGTGCTGGCTTACGGGAAGGGTGGAGCAAAGTGAAAATGTCACTAGATGACTTGCTGCACCCTTTCATTTCACAATAGAAGATATTCGCATTCGAAAGGTCAAGCTGCAAGAAATAGATTTTTCTGGAGCTTTTGATAATTCTTAGTGTTTTTTGGAGCACAAGACGCTTAAGGAAAATGCTGGCAGTGTTTCCCAGAAGTGTCTTCTTTGGCGTCTCCCTAACCATTTACTCGGTGGCTTCGCCATTGGCAGCTTATTTTTTTAATAGTGCATTAAAATATTGGGCAGCTTCCAAATGGACAATGCCTGAAAAGTGGTCAGTCACTAGTTTTAGTTTTTCGCGGCTTTTGAAGCCTGAAGTGGTTAAGGAAGTTAAGGAACACATACACAGCAAGGTGGTTTTGCTTTGCAGTAGATATCTTAAAACATTTTTTTTACATTTTTAAATGCTTTTTCAAATGTGATCCTGAGGAAACCGCCTAAAAGAGATGCTGTATGCGCATACCCTAATAAAAGGATTCAACATGTGGGTATATTTTTTTTTTACACTTTGGATCCCAAAGTGTATCCACAATCCTAATAACAAATGCTTGAAAAATAATGGGAAAATTAAATCACCTGCATAGACCACAACTCCAATGGCTTCTTCTGTATTTCGTACAGTACATCCTCGAAGAAGGAGACTTTCTGTGCCAAATCCTGTACGTTGCCCATTATTCAGATCCCTACAAATAAACAAAAATAAATCACATACAGTTAAAACAGCTGTTTCTAGAATTGTGGCTACATCAAAAATACAAGTTTTGGTATTTTGAAAAGGCTCTTAAGGGGAACAGGTCATATCGAGTTACTCTACTTACCTTCAGATATAGGGTTAATTTGCATGCAAATAGGGTTAAAATCATGCCTGCGTGCCTTACAGGAACAGCGGGAGAAAATTAACTTATATTCTCTCTGTGCCTGCTCACTTTCAGTCATTGAGGAAATGCAGGATGGAAATAGTCATTGCTCACTATATAGTGAGCGCACTGTAATCACTCCCCAGCACTTTGGTTGACAACTTGCTCTGCACACATAGGCTGCTCGCACACAGGATGCACACAGACAGGCTGCGCACTCACACAGACAGTATGCACATACAAAGAGGCCGCACACACACACAGGCTGCACACACAGGTTGCGCACACACACACACAGGATGCACATACACACACCCGTTGCGCGCACTCACACACTGCGTACACACAAAGGTTGCACACAGACACAGGTTGCACACACACAGGCTACACACATGCTAGACACAGAGGCTGCACACAGGCTACACACACACAGGTTGCGCACACACAAATGCCACACACACAGGCTGCACACACACACACAGGCTACACACACACACACACACACACACACACACACACACAGATTGCGCACACACACACACATGCCACACACACAGGCTACACACACACTGCGTACACACAAAGGTTGCACACAGACACAGGTTGCACACACACACAGGTTACACACACACACGTTGCACACACACATGTTGCACACACACACACACACACACAGGCTGCACTCACAGGCTGTATACACAGGCTACACACACACACAGGCTGCACACACACATAGGCTGCGTGTGCACACACACAGGCTACACACAGGCTGTGTGCACACACACATGTTGCACACACTCACGTTGCACACACACACAAGCTGCACTCACATGCTGTATACACAGGCTACACACACACAGGTTGCACACACACACAGGCTACACACAGGCTACACACACACAGGCTACACACACACAGGCTACACACACACACAGGCTACACACACACACAGGCTACACACACACACAGGCTACACACAAAGGCTGCGCAAGCACACACAGGCTGTAGAGCTGTCTGTCAATCAATGTGTCAGGGAGTGATTACAGCTGCACTCCCTGTGAAGTGAGCAGTGGCTGTAACCACTCCCTGTACCATCCCTATGACTGGAAGATACAAGTCCACATTTGCAGACTAGGGCTTTGCGGAGGACTGCGTAGTTCCTCTGTTAAGCCCCGCCCATTGCTGTGCCTCTTCCTTCAGCTCCGCCTACATCGGCATGCGTCCTGCGCACCTATCTTTAACATTAGGTATGCAGGCCATGTGGATGTATGCAGATGCCTCCGCATGCGTCATTTTCCTGCTGCGCCGACCTGCATCAAACGCAACATGTTGCATTTTTTTTGCGGTCTGCACAGCGTGGAAACGACGCATGCGGAGGCATCCGCATACATCCGCATGGCCTGGATACCCAATGGAGCTGAAGGAAGAGGCGCGGCAGTGGGCAGGGCTTAACAGAGGAACTACGCAGTCCTCATCTGCAAATGTGAAACCAGCCTAACCTGCTAGGTCAGTGTACAGACGCACAGGTCGCATTTGCCAACTTTCTACTTCAGAAATACAGGTCGAGCAAACGAGCTCATATCACGTAAGTTTCTGTTGCTAAATGCCACTGCACCATCAGATCTCTCCAAGAGTAAGAAGATCTGCAATAAGTAGGGGCATGTGCCTCACAATCAGCTGAAAATTATATTTAGGGAGTTTAGGGAGTCAGAAAGAGATTAATATGTGTAAATCTATAACAGACAGCACCAAAGTCTTAGGAATCTGTCTACAGGTTTCTGCTATGTAATCTGAGGGCAGCATGAGTTACGGGCCGAGACACTGATTTCAAGTGTTACTACTTATGCTGTGTGCTGCTGTTTCAATACAATCAGTGTTTTATCAGCAGGAGATTATCACGGCCAGACTAGCTGCCTTGTGCTTCCTGGTCCATCCACGCCCCCAGCACTGATTAGCAGCTTACTGTCAATATACAATGTACACAGAAAGCTGGGGTTAGCTTTTGAGCTCTGCTACATCTACAGCAGAGAAAACTCTGATTATGTCACAACTGCTGCACCCAGTAAACTAAGTGACACATCGCTGGAATCATGGTCTCTTTTCCTACATTATGCTGCTCTTAGATGAGGTAGCAAAAACCTGCTGACAGATTCCATTCACCATAAAAATGCAACTTTGGTATAGAATAAAAGTGCTGCTACATATCACCCTCCTACTAAGTTCTCAGATGCACAATGATTGGTGTATATATGGAAGTAGATGTTGGAAGATCTAAGTATAAACTGTAGATATGTGATCGCACATCTGTGCTTTATTGTATACATGTGTGTATGTAGGTGTGAGCGCTCTATATGTAAAGCAAGGAAAAAGCCCAGTTACAAATCCTTGCCTAAATTCCTTTGATTAATTGTTACGTTTCTGTCACTATCCTGATTTTTTTATGCACTACTTTCAAAGCTCTTTTATTGTTTTTTTATTGTGTGCGACATTAGGTAAAAAGCAAATCAACAATTTAGACCTGACATGGTGCCGAGAAAAAACAAGGAAGTTACAAAGTCTTCTAGATAAGTTACATCAACATCAAAACATGTGGAATATGAACGAGCAAACACAAAAATAAAGTGACAGCTGGGAGCAGGGCAAACGGTGATGCAACGCCTTCATTTGTCTATTTTATTGCTTAGTGAGAGAAGATAGGGACAAGGGTTAGCCACTGCCAGAGACTTCTGGCAGCAGCTTATCTCTCCTGGACAAACAAAAGAATGAGGGTGAAATCCTTCTCTTCTAACATTAACACTCTGCTCACTGATATCCCCACAAGAATAGCCTCCCTTTTCCTTTTATACCCCCTTTACTGCCCCCTCCCACTCCTCCTTGATCCAATTCCATAGCCCCCATTCAAACTTTATTTTCCTCTCTTGGCCCAGTACGGCTCCGGCCCCTTCTGAATGGCTGCAAATCTATACACAAGAATTAATAACAGGGTAGAAGTTTTCTGTGGATGAAGTGTTTAGGTGAAGTATAATAAAATAACCAAATATCGTTGACTTGCTCTACCACCATCCTCCCTTCCCTTTTTGTGCATTGCCTCCACGAATGAAACTCACCTTGTAACCCTTGGGCCTAATGAGAATAATGTGAACGTGAATAATAGATATTTGCCTAACATTTCAATGCCGACGTATCACTTCAAATACTCACATGTAACCTTTGAATTTGCTGAGGTTGTTATTTGGCTTCTCACATACAATAGTATATTTAAAGGACTCGGGGTCAAATGGAGATTCCTAGAATGAAAAAAACATCAAAATCAATTACATAGTTTCTAAATGTTTATTAATTTTATGCGTTGTGCCACAATATGTTCCTGTAAACTAAAGTTGTTTTGTTAGGGTCCATCAAGCCGTTTTGCTAAATAATCAACCCACCAAAGTCATTTTCTTGGTTTTGCCATTTTCATTTGATTCATAGGTTGTTCCATTAAATAGCCAAATTGTTGTTTAGACAACTTGTAATAAGGAAGTCATTAATTGTACTTTGACCTCAAGTGTTGCAATATCCTGTTTGTTCTGGATAAAAGACTGTAAAGAGATTGTCTAGGACTTTTTTTTATTACTAGAGCATAAAAACTAACAGGAAGGTAGCTGAAAATTACCTGCTTGTTGTAACTGGCTCAGAATGGTGACTGACCGCTCCTGTTGGCAATTCAGCTGCTTCACATAAACAGAACAACTTCTTCCTCCTATGGGCTGCTGTCAACAAGCGTGGCTGTCAGCGTCATGCTGATTGACTGTCAGCTTCCTGCAGTTAGGCGGCGGGGAGCAGGCTGCCAGTCAGCATGACAGCTCCGTGAACAGCAAAGCAGAATAGAAGCTGTTGCTCTTTCAACGTGATGTCAGTAGGAGCCACAGAGTCACTGGCAGGAGCGGTCTATGACCACTTTGTGCCAGCAGAGACTGTACAACAGGATGGTAGTTAGCAACTACCTGTCTGTTAGTTCTTAGGCACATTGTAAAAAAAAAATATAGTCCCTGATAACTCATTTACGCTGACCATACATATGCCATATATGTGACCAGAAAGCTTACAACCCCCAACACATGAATAATCAGACAAGTATCCATATGCTTTCAATGGAAAGAGAGAATAAAGCAGCTGCCAAAACACTCCTCTCCAAGAGAGCAAAAGAGTTGGGTGCTGGGATTTAAACGGATGATCCATTAGATGATCCATCAAACCTGTTGATATTAGTGGGTTCAATTGACTTTAAACCATTGTACATGTGTCAGCCAAGTCTGCCGATGTCAATGGTTTTGACCAACAGTCTAATGAGTATAGGTGCTCCTGGCAGATGACATTCAGGGTCATAAAGATCTGTCATGTCAGATTTTGGACTGTTGATTCCTTTGTCCTCTAAGAGATACAGTAACACACTACAAAATAAACAACCGAGAGAGGCAGGCCATTCTTAACGATAAGCACAGAACAATGCCATTGTTCTCAGCAACTGGACCATGCGCTACCAAAAAGTTTTGTGCTGCACAGAAGATTATTTCACCTGATGAACAAGTGTTGAGCGTTCATTGGCAGCCTGTTTAGGCTGCAAAAATATTGTCAAACCGGTGTTCATTGGAACGCTCATGCAAAATAATCTTTCAGTATAAATGCACCTTAAGTCACTGCTAGACACATATGGTGATGGCTTATTGCTCCTAGAACAAAACAATTGGACAGATGATCATTCGGAGAGAGTTGGAAGACCCCCAAACCCATGGCTTGTCCCTCTGAAATCGGTAAGTATCTTGGTTTTCGCACTGGAGAATGCTTGCTTTTCAGCAGAACCTATTGCTCGTATGATTATTGCAGTCAAGTTAAACATGGAGACTAGCTTAAGAAAATCATTGGCCTGACAGAGACACCTGTGGTCCAATTTTTTAAGGAAAAATAGAACACAGGCTATCAGTCAACACCAAGGGATCTGACACCTGAGGGACCATGCAGATCTCTCCTGTCATGACAAAGTTATGGGGCCCATTTACTAGGAGTTCAATTCTGTAGGAGCGGAGCTAAAGCAAGACTGATAAGTTGGGCATGCTCCACATGGTTGCCCAGAGAACCTTTACATTCTGGTGATTACCAGAAAAGAAGTGTTCTCTAACAATAGGATTGATGGGTATTATACCATCTTTTGAGTTGCATCATGCATTTGTGAGCTCAGCTTTGCTAACATCTCACTGTGGCGGAACGTCTGAAGTGCTTCTACACCAGCAAGACATCTTCAGAAATTCTTTTCCCCACATCCTACTTCTCCTTGACACTCAGGCGGCTCATACCGTTTCCTAATCTAATTTAATTTTTCTAACACAGGTACAATTGTACAGCCAGTTACCTGATTTTTTTTTCTAAATGAATTACTCTACCATGGGAGTGCGAGGAAGGTTAAATGTAGCATACTAATCGAATATGAAGCACCTAATTAGCTGTATCTGAATGTTAAACTCACAACTAAAATAATTTACTGAGCATCAGAAGGAAGACGTCCTTATTGGCACAGAAAGAACAGGCCAACAACAATGAGAAGTGGCACGTAATTCACAAGTGAGAAATCTCATCCACATAAAACTAATTAGATTCTCTTCTCGTGATGTCCTCCATAATGACAGCATGTGAAGCATGAAAACACAAGGAGGCAAATGCACAATGCACCACCGGCAGCAGCAACGTTACAGATAGCTCAGCTTAGTAAAAAGGGAATACCTGAGAGGTTGAAGTTTGACTTAAGTGTAATGCTGTTCTATATTTTGCAATTTTTGCAAATCTATGTTACCACCAAACTGCAGACATGACAGACATTACCAGGCAGGATGTCACAATACAGTTTCTTCTACACATGGGAATTATTTAGTCATCATCATGATGGAGATTCAACAATTTGCTTGAAACTCTGAAAGTTTGTATGACCATAAAACATGGATTCCGAATCAGTCTTTTTTTTCTACCAACTTGCATTTCTCGAAAATAATCCAGCAAATGGGTCAAGCTGAGGACGGAATCCTAACAGTCCTCTCCACTATATCACTGAGTTTAGGAGTAGGCATCAACATGCAACGCATGGCCAGTTTCTGAAATTACATCGGAAGAATGCAAGTGAGCAGAAAGATTAAAATTACAGACTAAGAATTACCATTCCTGATCTGTTTGTTATGGTAATACATATCTGTTATAGAGGTAAAGTCTTTGTGTAATCCATGTCTAAAGGATAACTGAGTGTCACCATTTCCCTTGTGTCAAGAGGATGTGTCCCAACGCAGGCTTATACAGAGAGACGGGTGACATGGTCAATGTGGGACTTCGATAATGGGAATGGTAGCATCTAGTTGTAATGCTAGTACAAAAAGTGATGTTGATTGTACACACAGTCTGGTAGAACAATTATGGTGAAGCAGGAGCCCAACTTAGGATACGGCCCAGGCCCCATGGTCTCCTTGACCCATCACTGATAGCATCTCCATAGTATAGCTGGAAGCATGGTAAGGCCGGACAGGCACTATACACAGAGGCTTGGCATGCAAATCTTCAGACCCTCTTTAGTGTCCAGGGAAAGTGATGATGAACTCCTCCATTCCTGGGGACTGTATTGTGATGAATTAACGCCTGCTAGTTAACTATGTAACCAGGAGCTTGTTTACCAGCTATTTACATAGGTGTTGAAATAGTTATATCTACAACTTGAAAGTTTCTCAGACTCAGTTTCCAGCTCAAGAGAGGACCAAGAAATACACCGGCATGTGATTTCCATGACACTCCAAAGAAAATCTAAAGAGTCTGTTTATTTATATCCTTCATTAATATAGGGATATCATGCATAAATTTAAAGAAAACCTGTCACCAGAAAAAATGCTAACAACCTGTAGATATGTAGTTAATCTGCATATTAATAGCATTATTAACCTGCCCGGCGCCTGCACATAGCTGAACACTCTGGGGAGAAAATGAATTTTATTTCCCCAACATTTAAAAGATTATCTCAGCACAGGAACATTTTTTTAAACACATCGAAATGTGGAAATTATTATTATTCCAAGAGCTATTGATTAAAATGTTGATGGAAATTACCTGGGGAAAACCCCATGAACCTCTTTGTCTTACACATGCCAACATTATGATGGGGACAGAGCAAGTCTTAATAAGATGTATCAGTCCCCATAGAATATTTCATTTGTCGCCGCACATCCCCCAATGATACTTTTTGCCAATCTAAACCAACCAACCAACCAATCACCCGAAGAATGACCATTCTGCTTGTTAGAAGGATGATCCATACAGGGGAGGACAAACCTACTCATTTGCTGAGTTCCCACTAATCTACACTTTTCTCTTGTTTACTATCTTCTATTTTTTGCAGGGGTCAAATTGCATATGCCATACTGCACAATTTCCACAGACGGTGCCTCCAGAGTGGCCACCCCGGAAAAGTTTTTAAAAATAAAAAATGAAATATTTACAACATTAATATAAAATTTGCAAATATAAAATATGAAATTATTTTGCTTATACAGATGTGTATCTAGTTAAACAAAAACATCAGCTTCGTAATATAAGCTAATGCAAGTAAAACTGTCTGTAGGTACACGTTACACAAAAGCAGCATTTTACCCAGTGTCAGCGCAGGACAATTATACGTCTGTGTGGCCTGTCAGCAGATCGGCAAATGCAAAATAAAAAAAAATCTGCTCTAAAATGAGCAAATGTGAGTACTTGAGAAAAGAATAAATTGGTTCAACACATTTATATCTTTGCCAAATCAGTTTTAGACACCACAAGTGCAAATTAATTCACTTGCATCCGTTAATGAATCACATCACTGGTAAAAATAAATAGATCACATGTATTCCTCTTCTATGTTATGGTTTTTAGGAATTGTTACAAAATTAATGGCTGTTTATTTAATCCATCCTGCCATTCGGAGATGCGGTTTTCACCATTTTTCATCCTCTCGTTACAGAACTCATTTACAGTAGAAGTTTCCGTTATAGGACTTTTTTTCAAGGGAAAGATAAAAAAAGAATTTGACTATTGATATCTGGAATGGTTTACATTTGTGTAGCTCCGTATTTTGCTACATTCCCCAGACTCCTTAGGCCCTGTTAGACTGTGTTCCCGTCCTAGGTCATTACAGAACCCCTGGTCCCTAACAGACAAGGCCCCTACCCTGGGATGTAACGGTCTTGAAATCGATGATGACACCACTATTTAGGCTGCCAAGCTGGGCACGTAGGCTTCAATTCAGGAAGACCGGCGATGTTCTCACTGGTCTCCATAAGGGGGTAATATTGGAGTAAGACAATCCTGATTCATTAAAGGTGCATGCTTTTTAATGAATCAGAGGTGGCATATGACCCTGACAAATGGCGTGAAGCTGTATGCTCTCCGCCACAAATCTTACTCCAGTTATGGACTGAAGTACAATTTTTGGAGTAAGGAACACCAGCGCTCGTTACGAGTTAGACGAGCTGTACTATCACACCCAAGCTTCACCCATTTTGACAGAACTAGTTGAAACTATTGTAAAAGTCACAAAATTCTTGCGCAACTTCATGTTGTGCAAAAATATTGTGACTTTTCAGAGTAATTTGTGCAACAATTCTGGCGTAATTGCTTTGATCAATTGGGGCCATAATGTACCTACTCTGCCTGACATTATGCTTTTTTTTTTTTTTTTTAGTAAAGTCCTATCTTGCACATCAAATAGCTCCTGATATTAGTGGTTTAACCCTTAAATGCCACTGTCAAGAAATAAAGGGACTTAGCTAAGGTTTGCTATGGTGCCCTGCCTTTTGTTAGTTATCTCCTTGTACAAGAATTAAGAGCTGCTACTAATGAAACATTTACGAGATAACGCAGCGCGATGCTGACATCTGCTTTACGCACATTGTACAATCAATAATGATAGGACATTGATTCTTTGCTGCCGTCAGGGAGGATTGTTCCTTTAGCCGGGGCGGTTTTACAATTCCGTTCGTGACTTCCATTCTGAAGTGTAATTACGGCACAATGGTAATGACGACGCCTTTTCAACGCAAAGTTCAACTCCTACGAAGTCTTCTTTCCTTTTCTCTCTCCCTCTCTGAAGTGACATTTGTCTGTAAGATGTTGAAGGTGGCATTTATCTGCCAAATAACAGAACTCCTCCAAAGTTAAACACTATTGAAAGTGTAGATTCAATTAGAGCTTATTTTAAATTCACAGCTCAGGAGAAATTTTCCTAAATGTCAAAGGAAAAGTTAATCTCTCGGTCACCTCAAAGATACCCTCATAGCGAGGGGAGAAGTTACCGTACCTTCAAACTCTTTTAACCTTCCGTATCGAAAGACACAAAGAGCTTATCTTATTAAGTATTAAACTCAGAAGGAAGAGCGACTGGAGAACATTAACGGAACACCTATGTATGAGGCAGGGATAAAGGGGCATTGTGATGGC
Organism: Ranitomeya variabilis; assembly: GCF_051348905.1. Taxonomy (NCBI): domain Eukaryota; kingdom Metazoa; phylum Chordata; class Amphibia; order Anura; family Dendrobatidae; genus Ranitomeya; species Ranitomeya variabilis. The sequence goes on along the minus strand of NC_135236.1, from coordinate 624,475,060 downwards.
CAAAAACTAATCTTCAAGTGTTTGCCGGTCCAATTTCAATTTTCATTAAACCAATTTAATGAAATTGTTTTACACTGCAAGAGTATTATTATTATTCTGCGCAAGGGAATTACAAGGACGAGTTATTAGCACCTGGTAGAAATGCACTGGGGTTCACAGGAAATGAATCTCGTGTGACAAGATATGCAAACTGGGATGACCTGCTCCGGAGTCATGTTCGAAAATTACATAGCAGCGGTTCTACTAAAAGATTTAGTCAACAGTGTTTTTGTAAAAAAAAATCTATTTCTTTCACACATTTTGAATATAGCCAGGGTGTAATGTCAATTAAGACAACAGTTCACAGCATCTTTGAGCATTAAATTGCGAATTAAATGACTCCTATCTATATTTTTTCTTTATTAAAAGTGTGTACATGCATGTAGTGTATCCGGAGTGTATTAAAGGTTTTATCCACTACTAGAACAACCCACTCTTGATCTAAAGCTTGGCGCTGATACAATAAAAAAGCCCGGCACCCAGTCAGCGCTGGCGTCGCTGTCCCCACAGTGATGCCAGCGCCAATTGTTTTTCTGGCTCACGTGTCATAACAACCGCATGAGAGCCCCGGGACTGCAAGTGCCGATAACACTGGAACGGTGTCGGCACGGGAGGTGAGTATAAGGTTTTTTATTTTATCGGCCAAACATTTAAATCAAGAAGGGGTTGTCCTAGTAGTGGACAACCCTTTTACTATACTCACCTACCCGCTGCTCTCTTCGATGTCCAGCGTCGTTTCGCTCATCTAAATGACATAACCACAATTGCGACTAGCCAGCTCACTCTATGCATGAGCTGGATGTTTCAGTTTTTTTATAATGCTAGTCTGTCTCGTTCTCCCTCCCCATAGACTTATATTGCAAAAGTCACGCAAATAACCGTGTGATCTGGAGAGTCTGCAGAGTGGAGACATCGCTGAGAAGGGTAGAAGAAAAGCGTCGAACACAGTAGGTGAGCATATTAATACATTCACACTACATTACATGTGTATATATACAGCTCTGGCTAAAATTAAGAGACCACCACATCAAAACCCTGTCATGGGCAGCCCAATCTACAGACCTGAACCCTATAGAAAAACTCTGGAATGTAATCAAGAGGATGATGGATAGTCACAAGCCATCAAACAAAGAACTGGTTAAACTTTTGCGCCAGGAGAAGTATAAAAGACTGGTGGAAAGCATGCCAAGACACATAAAAGCTGTGATTAAAAATCATGGTTATTCCACAGAATATTGATTTCTGAACACTACCTGAGTTAAAACATTAGTATTGTTGTTTCTAAATTATTATTAACTTGTTTTCTTTGCATTATTTGAGGTCTGAAAGCACAGGTTTTTTTTTGTAATTTTGACCATTTCTCCTTTTCAGACAAAAAATACAAAATTTATTGCTTGGAAATTCGGAGACATGTCAGAAGTTTATAGACTAAAAGAACAATTTACATTTTACTCAAAAATATACCTATAAAGAGAAAAATCTGTCAAACTGAACATTTTGCAGTGGTCTCTTCATTTTTGCCAGAGCTGTATATATATATATATATATATATATATATATATATATATATATATATATATATATATATATATATATATACACACACACACACACACACACACATACACACGCGCTTCTTTAAACATATACTATGTATAAATCTTTATCAGGTGAATGTATTACTTTGGACACGTCACATGTCTGCTAACGTTTTGCAGAATGTGAAATGACCTGCAGTGGTCGTCTTTGACTGTTTAAGTAAAACTCTCAGTAAAAATGAAAAATTACTTGTTATCCAGACACCTACAATGCCCAACTTCAATATTATACATTCTAACACACAAAGTATAGAGATCTCTGTTTTTTCTGTATGTTCTGTTGGCTAATGGTGGCTTAAAATAATGAAGGGATGTCATGGATTGCCTGAGTATTTGGAAGAAATATTCCAAAGAAAGTACCAAATAAATAGGGTATAAGTGGTTGACACATAACCACAGGGCACTGAGCCCCAGCCTTCTGGCTTCCAGTGAAGGGGTGCGGGGGATGGCAGAAACGAGGGTGATGGCGTTCTTTCCTGATTGACCGATCAGACCCACAGCATTGCTCCTCTCTGATGCTACAAGGCTCTACAGTATAGGAGGTCAACTGGGGCTCTGAAGTTAAGCCAGTGATCCCTCCAGCTTCAGAGCAGCGCTTCTAAGTTGTATAGCCAACAACTTGTACTCTAAGCATTACACTCCTTGCTTAGTAGATAACAGACAACTGCTGGTGTAAGGAGGAGAACCGGGCCGTGAGTACCTGTCCGGAACGGTCGGGGCTGTCTCCTCTGTTGTCTGGGGGAAGGAATAAGACACCGGACAGACCTTTGCACTCAGGAACAGGGGCTCCGGACTGTCTCCTCTGTTGTCCAGGGGAAGGAGTAAGAGACCGGACAGACCTTTGCACTGAGAAACAGGGGGTGTGGCTAAGCGGCAACAGCCACAGCGCGAGCAGAAGCAGTCAGTCTTGGCGGGAACAGGCAGCACGCAGCACAGAGAGAGAAGTGCTCCGTCCCTTGAGCACCGGGACTGCAATGGCCCACGTCCATGTACTCCCACCATAAGCAGCAGGAAGTGCAGAGAGATGTGCAGTGCGCCTGGTAACTGGCAGAGAGCGAGGTGCCGTGTGCTTCGTGACCGTGAGTAAAGCGCATGTGCCGCAGAGAGAGAACCAGGTACTGGACAGACAATTGCAGCCTACCTGATCAGCATGCACTTTCCCGCCAACGGGGAACCCTGATCGTGCTGCAGCCTTGTTTGCTCCAGCCGCATATGTTCATGGACTATGGGCTCAGCGGAAGGTGCTGGAGACCCACCGCTGCCACCAGAAGACGGACCGCTGTTACCAACCGAATCTCTTTGATAAACACGGCACCAGCCGTTGCCGGTGCTACCAACCCCCAAATGGTACCTACATTCTGAAGAACTCCTGACACGATAAGTGCTATTCCTCGTTTAACCCTTCATCTCTCTGGGAGTGGTTAACCCCCTATTAAATTAAAACTGTTAAATTTGTTAACACTGGCTCTGCGTTCTGTCTGTTACTGCATCCCGCAACCTGCTTTCACTGGCAGACCACTAATGTGGCTTTTCTTTAGTGAGAAATAAACAAGAAAATTAAAAATCTAAAAATCCTTCTATTCTTGAAAATGGAAAATATTTTTAATAGTACCGTATATACTCGAGTATAAGCCGACCCCCGAGTATAAGCCGAGGCACTTAATTTTTTCCACAAAAAACTGGGAAAACTTATTGACTCGAGTATAAGCCTTGGGTGGGAAATGCAGCAGCTACTGGTAAATTTCAAAAATAAAAATAGATGCCAATAAAATTACATTAATTAAGACATGGGCCCCATAAGATGTTCCATACAAAATACAACCCATATAATGCTCCATAAAGTTGATGATGGCTCCATAAGATGCTCCATAAAGTTGATGATGACCCCATAATATGCTCCATACAAACATGTGCCCCATATAATGCTCCATAAAGTTGATAATGGTCACATAAGATGCTCAATACAAAAATATGCCCCATATACTGCTCCATAAAGTTGATGATGACCCCATAATATGCTCCATACAAAAATATGTCCCATATAATGATCCATAAAGTTGATGATGGCCACATACGATGCTTCATACAAAAAGATGCCCCATATAATGTTCGATATAAGTTGATGATGGTCCCCTAAGATGCGCCACACAAAAATATGCCCCATATGGTAACTTTGGTCATTTGACATGAAGATCATCTCTTCTACAGATGTCAATGAGAGAACAATCCTGCGTGCAACACAATGGGACTGCAATACGGCCGTCACCAAAAATTCAAACCTTCCGCAGTTCAGGTCAGAGGTGACCTTGCTGTCATAAAGCACAACATAAGCCATTTGTGTCTGCCACTTGCTTGTCACCTGGCTGTGATTTGGAAGGTTATATTTTTACAGCTATATTGCAAACCTAAAAAATTTGCCCGACTTACCGTAAATTACAGGTATATCGCTCAGTCAAATTCAAGACTTGATGTCTTGTCAACAAAATTGTTGGTTAACACTAGCTTTATACGGATGCCGGGGAGTGCATTCAATGGGTGCAGATGGGGTAATGACCTCTCCTTAAATACAAGATGTCTGTACCCTGACTCTCGACAATGCCCTGACAATTTTTCTTTATGACAAAAGTGAACAGGTAAAAAGAAAAATCAGCACTATCGAGCTTCACCATATTACATTGTTTGGGTGGAGTTGGAGTGCTTGTCAGTAGGTGAATAGCGAATAATCACCACTTGCCACATTTAGATTTTTCATTCCTGACTAATTCTCTCCCATCCATTAATTACGTTCTTCAAAGACTGGTCGGAAGCACTCTGAAAGAAATGATTCTTCCTCTTTTTTGGTGTTGAAAGTGTTCTCGCACAGTTGTCATCACAGTGAGGTTCAGCACTGGCTCTAGATGGGCATCAAGTACTATGGAAATATCTGATGTTCAGATAGATTTTTTTCCCACAATACAAACACATAGTCCTAACTTAGAAATTAAATGATGCCAGGGTAAACAAGGATTGAAGAATAATGAACTTTGTATTCAAGGAGCAACTAACATTCGGAGAATACTTACTTGGTTTGTAAAACCTTTGACTACTCGTCTTTGCTTTAAATTTGTTTCTCCATCCAAATTAGCAGTCTCTATGTGACAGATCCCATTCTGGTCAGATGAGTAGAGAAGTAGAATGTCTGCTGGAATAATCTCATTGCTGAACAACTTCACGAAGTCTCCAACCCGGACGTCCTTCCAGCACTTGTCCACAAAGCTTTTCTCTTTCCTTCAACAGAACAAACAGAATACAAATTATTTTAAGATTATTAAGGACATATGTCTGGAGTACCATGTCGCAGACATATAACAGAAATATTAGCAAAATATAAATACAAAAATTAGATGTCAACAATATTTAACTTCTAAAAAAATAAGAATCTGTTGATACTTCGAATAACTATTTCATCGACTGCAGAGTAACATTTACACCATAGTTCAATGAAATAAAGGATAATTCCCCATCTAGTGTTACCATTAGAGCTTTCTAAATTAATTTTATCCGGAAAAGAAAATGAATGCAGAGTAGATTCCACAATTCCCAAAATATATATCAAACTTTGTACAGTCTCCAAAAGACCAAGGTTTGGCTTGTGCTTGTTCAGTTAGCACATCCATGGGGGACTACTTGGAGGGTCATATAAGGCCATGAGTCAGTGGGAGCTCTCCATGTTGTATGGGCAGCATGATATTGAGCAGAAGATGAACAGATTAATCTCTAGGGGAGGATTCAGTAGAAAAAGTGTTGGAATAAGTTTAAATGCAACAACTCCATTCCTGTTGTAGTCTGCATTGAATGTCTATGAGTGTTCATTTGTCAGCTATGCTGTGATTGTTAAAGTTTGTAAAAAAAAAAAAAGGTCAGAGGACACTCACTGATTGCATCATTCTGCTGCTGTTTCCTTCACAGAGAGACATGTGTTACATGGACTAGATTATATCGGTAGTTACTGTCAAAGCTTTCTTATTTTGTTCCAGTTCAAGCTGCATATATTAAACACAGTTTGCCTTACGTTGGATTCTGCTGCTTATATGAAGTAACACGCGCTGCTGTGGTAATACTCCGGCTAACAGGTTATGGGCCCAGCCACCGGAAAGTAAATGGTAAAAAGCCCAGTCACCGGAATAAGCAGCGAGCCAAGCGCAGACAGCACAGAGGAACCCCCGGAATACAAGGACACCGGAACGCAAAGGTACCGCAGTGTACAGAGCACCGGACAGCGCAGCTTAAAGGGCCAGTAACAAAAAAAAAAAGAAGTACAAGAGACAAGAATGTCTACAGAAAGGAATGCAGTGAAGTACACAGTGCCAAGTCTCACAAATCACAATTACAGCTCCTGGAAATTCAAGGTAAAGATGTTACTTATAAGAGAGGGTACATGGAAATGTATTGAACAGCCTGTGCCTGACCCAGTACCGGGTGATTGGCTAGAGACTGATCAGAAAGCACAAAGCACTATTTCCCTCAGCATAGATGATAACCAGATTGTACATGTATGCAAATGTGATACTGCAAAGAAAATGTGGGAAGAATTACAGAAAGTGCATGAAAGGTCAAATCTCAGCAATAAGCTATATCTTATGAGAAAGCTGTATCAGTCTAAATTAAGTGATGGCCAGCATATGCAGGACTATATCAGAAACACCCTAGAGATTGTGGAGCGCCTAAGGGGTATTGGTGAAGAAATTAAAGATTTTCATGTTGCTGCATTACTATTAAGTGGTCTTCCAGAAAGTTATGACACGCTTGTGACTGCATTAGATGCCAGACCAGATGATGAACTCACACTAGAATATGTGAAAGGGAAACTTGCAGATGAATACAAGAGAAAGTCAGAGACTATTAGCAATAATATATGTAAAGCAGAAACAGCATTAAAGACACAGTACTTTTCTAAAGCTCAGAGTCATTTAAAGGAAACTCGTGAATGTTTTGTCTGTAAAAAGCCTGGTCACCTTAAAGCAGACTGCAGAGTGTGGAAAGCAAGAATGAATCAGTTTAAAAAGCAGGACAGTCATCAAAAGGTTAAAACAGCTGTAAAGAAGGAAGATGCATGTATTGCGACTGCATTTGGGGTCAGCACAAGCCCATATGCAAACCATGTTTGGTGTATTGACTCTGGAGCGACTGCTCACATGACACGTGATAAGGATTTCTTCATTAATCTAGATGAAAGCAAGTCTGAAAAGGTAATTTTAGCTAATGGTCACTATATGACATCAGAAGGAATAGGAGATGGTTATTTCCATTGTCAAGTTCAATCCTCAGCACAAGTCAGAAAAATCCCAGTTAAAGACGTGCTGTATGTTCCCAAACTTGAAAGTAACCTTTTATCTGTAAAGAAGCTTGCACAACAAGGAAATATAGTTACATTTAAGGATGACAGATGCATCATTTCAAAGAAGGGTCATACCCTTGCCGAAGGAAAAATCAAAGATGAACTTTATCAGCTGAAATGCAATGAAACTGTTTACAGTGCTAGACAAGATTTTCATAAGGACTGTATTCATGTGTGGCACAGACGCCTAGGCCACAGAGATCCAGAAGCAGTAAAGAAACTAGCTCAACTTGCAAATGGTATTGCAATCAACCAGTGTAATCAAACAATGAAGTGCACAAGTTGCCTAAAAGGGAAAATGTCCAGAAAATCGTTTCCTAAAGTAAGCACTACTAAATCTGCACAGATACTGGATTTGATACATACAGATGTGTGTGGTCCAATGAGTGTTCTTACTCCCAGCAAGAAGAGATATTTTCTCACATTCATTGATGATTATTCCAGATATACTGTTACTTACCTACTTCAAAGTAAAGATGAAGTTCCACAGAAACTTGAAGAATATCTTGCTGCAGTTCTTAACAAATTTGGAAGAATACCAAAGGTACTGCGAGCAGATAATGGAACTGAATATACAAGTGGTAAAGTGCAAACCATCCTGAAAAAGAATGGAATCGTGTTCCAGACAACCGTTCCATACAACCCAGAGCAGAATGGCACAGCAGAGAGAAAGAACCGAACTCTTTGTGAAAGTGGAAGAAGTATGCTATTTGATGGAAACCTACCTACAACATATTGGGGAGAAGCCATCATGACTGCTACCTATCTTCAAAATCGACTGCCAAGTAAAGCTACAAGTAAAACTCCATATGAGCTATGGAACTGTGAGAAGCCCAACCTGAAGCATCTCAGGATATTCGGAAGCAAAACTTTTGTGCATGTTCCCAAAGAAAAACGTTCTAAGTGGGAATCTCATGCAAAGGAAGGAGTTCTTGTGGGGTACAGTGAAACTCAGAAAGGATACAGAATCCTGCACCCACAGACCAACACAGTAACAATCAGCAGAGATGTAGTGATTGATGAAAACTCAGTATCGCTCAAATTTCATGAGGTTACGCAAATAATTCAACCTAAGGAACAAGAATTTCAGTCAGTGATTCCAGACATTGAAGAGAATCTCAAAGAAAATACTGAAGTCTGGATATGCTCTGAAAGTACTGAAAAAGAAACAGAAGAACCAAGCCAACCTCAGGAGATCAGAAGATCAGAAAGATCAAATAAAGGAATTCCAGCTAAACGCCTTTCTTATATGGTCAGATCAATTCCAGAAGAAGAGCCACAGTCATGGCAGGAAATGCAAAAACTGCCTATTCATAAGAAGCAAAAATGGATAAAAGCTGCTGATGAAGAAATGGAATCCCTTCATAAGCTCAAAACATGGGAGCTCACAGAGCTACCTCAAGGCAAGAAAGCAATTGGATGTAAGTGGGTCTTTAAGAACAAATATGACTCCGAAGGTAATGTTCACCGTTTTAAAGCAAGATTGGTCGCAAAAGGATATTCACAAAAATATGGTGAAGATTATGATGCTACTTTTGCTCCAGTTGCCAAGCAAACTACATTCAGAACTTTATTATCCATAGCTGCTGTTCAGCAGATGAAAGTAAGACATTTTGACATCAAAACAGCCTTTCTACATGGAGACATTGAAGAAGAGCTGTACATGACTCAACCAGAAGGCTATGTTAAAAGGGGTAAAGAGAACCTTGTTTGCAGAATGCAAAAATCTCTCTACGGCCTTAAGCAATCAGCAAGAGCATGGAACACTAAGATGAACAAAGTGTTAATCGACGAAGGATTTAAAAGGTCTCAAGCGGATCCATGTTTGTATACAAAAGGTGTATCACAAGATTGGATGTATGTTATTCTATATGTGGATGATGTAATAATAGCGCATCAAGAAGAGAGAGAAATTTCAAAACTAGGTCAAATTCTGAACAAGCATTTCGAGACCAAGGACCTTGGAGATGTGACATACTATTTGGGAATCCAAATCCAGAGAGAGGAAGATGGAAGTTTTCTTCTTAATCAAAATTCTAAAATCTCCACAGTTCTAAACCAGTTTGGAATGTCAGAAGCCAAAGGCATATCAACTCCAATGGATCCATCTTACCTAAAATTGGAAGGAGAAGAAGATCTGCTACCCACAAATGACAGTTACAGACAAGCAGTGGGGGCACTTCTATACATAGCAACCACAACCCGTCCAGATATCTCAGCCACAGTGGGAATTCTCTGCCGACGTGTAAGCAAGCCACGCCAAAGAGATTGGAATGCAATTAAGAGACTTCTTCAGTATCTTAAGGCAACCCAAGAGTTAAGTCTAAAGATTTCTGCATCAGGAGATCTAATTCTCAGAGGATATGTAGATGCAGATTGGGCTGGAGACTCAAGTGATCGAAGATCAACAAGTGGTTACTTGTTCAAGTTAGGACACACTTCAATCTCATGGTCGAGTAGAAAACAAGTGTCAGTTGCATTGTCTTCTGCAGAAGCAGAATATACATCAGCTGCTCATGCAAGTCAAGAGTTAATTTGGTTGAAGCAACTTTTGGAAGAATTCGGCAAACCACTAGCTGAACCAACTGTTATCTATGAGGACAACCAAGGATGTATCAAGCTCGCCAGCAGTGAAAGGATAAGTGCAAGAACAAAGCACATTGATGTTAAACATCATCACTTGCGTGACTTAGTAGAGCGTGAAGTTCTAAAGTTTGTTTACTGTGAATCTGACAAGATGTTAGCAGATGTTTTGACAAAGCCATTGTCAAGAGCCAAGTTTGAAGAATTCAGAACTGCAATGGGACTAACAGGATAAGCAGTTGTTGAGTGGGGGTGTTGGAATAAGTTTAAATGCAACAACTCCATTCCTGTTGTAGTCTGCATTGAATGTCTATGAGTGTTCATTTGTCAGCTATGCTGTGATTGTTAAAGTTTGTAAAAAAAAAAAAAGGTCAGAGGACACTCACTGATTGCATCATTCTGCTGCTGTTTCCTTCACAGAGAGACATGTGTTACATGGACTAGATTATATCGGTAGTTACTGTCAAAGCTTTCTTATTTTGTTCCAGTTCAAGCTGCATATATTAAACACAGTTTGCCTTACGTTGGATTCTGCTGCTTATATGAAGTAACACGCGCTGCTGTGGTAATACTCCGGCTAACAAAAAGTTAATGCCTAGGAGTCCAGTGGGTGGTCCCATCAGTGTCTGAGAACTGCAAATTCAATTTCCACTGAATCTTTTCTTATAAAACTGTAAATTAACCTGCTTTATACCATACTGCCTATATATCAGATACCATGATGAATGATACAGGTTCCCTTCAAAGGGGTCTGTGTAGTTCATACAAATACTACATGAAAATCACTTCCCCCATAACCTTAACTCCTAACAGGAATCACTCCTAATAGGTAAATACTCCAAACTGGTAATATTCGGTGCACGTTGTCCTGTCCGAGAGTTACTTCCTTGCTGTGTGGATAAGTGGTGGGAGAGTCCGTCTAAAGGAGCAGATTACAGCCAATGCATCAGATTCATTCTAGAGCCAGAGATGCCATCTACAGTATTGTACTTTGCCCTATAAACTGTAGGATCCGATCCCTTTACCAGCCCTGTACATGTACTGAAACCAGTTAGACTGATATTTCAAGTTTCCTGACTCCGATGTATACAAATACCTCCCCCTTTAACCATCACCATAACAAGACCTATACAAAGCCCGGGATTCTTTACAAAGCTACAGAGAAAAGCTGTAGCATATGAAAAATACAAATAAAGATGATACATGTAACACATTTAAATGTAATGATCATGTAAAATTAACAAAGAGCAGTGATGATGCCTCCAATCCTGACTGCTTGCGTATCTATGTGAACAAGTCCATTGATTTTTAATGAAGACTACAGAACAGCTCCTCTTCTTTTAACTAGTAGCTAATCTGCAGTGCTTGGCAGGGGTTGGAACATATAACAGCTGTGCATCGCACCTCCATTCAGCTGTTTCATCTGGCCAATAACGGGAATTGTGGGGTCCGAGCGTCAGACCTGTACTGATCTACAAAGATCATTAGTGATGAGCACAAGTGCTCAAGTTATCACCTAGTATTGTGGGTGCTCGAGTGAGATGTTTTTAGGCCCCGTGGCCGCATGTTTCAACAGCAACAAAGCATGAGGGGATTGCCCTTGTATGTCAGGCAATCCCAGCATGTTTTGTGGTTGTCTAACAGCCCCGTAACATGTGGCCACAGGGACTAAAACATGACACTCGAGCACCCGCGGCGGGTGTCGGGTGTCAGACCATGGCCGATCAGACATTGATGACCTATCCTAAGGTCATCAATGAAAAAGTAGTGGACGACCTCTTTAATCTTTACAACATGGGAGTTATGTGAACAATGTAGTTTGTGGTGTTACATTGTTCCAGTAATGCCCACTTCCAATGTATTATTAGTGGTTCAATAGCAGTTTAGAAAATTAAGATAATATGAAATATATAATGATGAAATAGTTACTAAAAGTTTGAGCTGAAGATGAGGTGGCTGAGAACAGAAATTTCTTCTGTATCTTCACTATCAAAATGACATGAAAAAGCCACATCCTTTCTATATTCCTTACTTATTATCAAGATGACATTCAGCAGTGTCAGAAATAAATAAGACACAATATCGCTATTATCCCAGAGTAATGCGCGACACAAAGGAGAAGAGACAGCCTTGTCCGAATGCTCATAGCCAGCTGACGAGTTTCTAATGTCACAGTTATAGTGTACAGTGGGAATGAATAGGAAGGCAAAGGAGAGAAAATCTCCAGGATGGAGCGCCATTGTGAACTAGAGAAGCGGAGAACATACAGTATCCGAGGAAGGAGATAAGACAAAGAACACAAAGTGTACGCTCACCTTAATTACTGTATGGAAGTAAAGAGTTCAGTATACCAGCCCTACAGTTTATATAATTGCTAGACTTCTAGAATAAACTGCAATTATCTAACTACACAAAGGGAAAATTACAATGGATTTCAGTTTCAGTCTCCAAGAGCAAAAAGCTTAAATGCGGTAAAGGTAAAATTTTAGTGTAAGAATGGGTGTGAAAAAATAAGAAGAAAGACAGCCATGTAAAAAAGGGGACAGGCAACCGTGACAGATTATCAAAGTTTAAGAAACAAGAAAAATTAAAATAAATACATATTTTTGCAAAAAATGTGCAAATTGAAGGATTAGAAAAACATGAACTGATTTCTTAAAAAATATTACGGTACATTATTTCAGGTTATGTGCACTAATGCAGCCCTGTACTATTAAATTCAATGGAACAGAGCCACAATGCCTGACACAAATCATGTACAGTCTGCACTGTTTTTGTAAGAAAGCAGCCATGTTGTTTTTCTGCACAATTATTTTAAATATGGACACGGAGTAAAAAATTAAAAAAGCAACAGGGACAGCTTAAAAGGGTATTATCATATTATGAAATTGGTATAGTAAGACAGCGTGAAAATAGACAAGTTTGCAGTTGACTTGCTGTTTCTACCTGCTTTTATTCTCATGCAATGTGAGCTTTTATCTTGCATAGTGTACAGCTTGGAACTGAGTGTGTTCAGCAGATACATTAGGGATGAGGAGTTAACTCATGATAGCCTAACCACCTCTCCCCAGCCCATTGATTTCAATGCACCATCTTTCTTCCCCTGCCTCTAAGCTCCTGACCAAGTCCTGCAAGATCAACAGCATCCAATATCAGCTCTCCCATTCTCTGCTCACTTGTGCTTGTTCTAATGCTCTATTAGCTCTATAGCCAAAAATATTGGTAGTAGTGTAGACTTGAGAACAAGCCCTTACAGACCATTTAGTACAACCTCAGCAATAGGATGAAACTACTAAAACAGAACTGTCACTCAAGGAGAAGTGCAAGCCTCCCAAATAACATGGAAGTGAAAAGACTGGAGAGTGGTGTGCTGCTTAAGACACAACTTGAGAATAACCTTTTAAAGTGGACTTGTCACCAGGTCAAAGGTGATCAGCTTTTGCTCCTGTCATTTATTTGATTGTTCTGCAACTTTTTTTTCTTAACGCACCATCCAGAGTTATTGGCCTTTTTATATAGTGCAACCAATAAGCAAATTTGTATGTTCTTTACCAAGAGGGCATTGCTCACACAATAATTATGAAGAGCAGCATAAAGATGCGACCGCAGAGAATCCTTGTAGAGACTATAAAAATGAGCAGTAAACTAAAAGATCCTTATTTGTGGAACTGTGTGGTGGATTTGCAAAACAAAAGACAACAAAACAATGAATGCTCAGAGAAGCCTCATAGAAAAAAATAGAATAGAAACTGACCACTTTGACCTGTAAAGTCCTCAGGACAAGCGATGCATGATGAAAGCACCTCACATCACGAGAATAGGTGTACCATTATTATTTGAATGCTCAAGATCATGGCTCTCGTTCTTGTGATTGGTGGGGTTCTAGAGGCCAGACCCCTTATGATCTTACATTTACCACCTATACTGTGTACAGGTAATACATGTTTTTCATAGGATAAACCCATTAAGCAGAAAATGATGAGCAAATAGATAAAAGTGCAGGTAGTACTCACTTAATTCCTTCATCCATAGACTACATGTCTAGCTATTAAGTTCTCAATACAACAAATCCAGATATTTCAGCTAAGGGTTCATGAAGAATAAAAAAATACATCCTACAGGATATTATGAGTTTAGAAGCTCCATCTTGTATTCACTACAAGCTACTGGAGGCATTGAGTGATTACTTAGGCTACAACAGAAACATTTGGCATACGTCTACAGGAAGACCTCATGGAACGGCTTGAAAGTGGTGTGATCAACGACATAGGTCATCATCAATGTAATCTCGGAAACATTCAGGGGAATTTTCTGGTTCTCCAGTGCTCACGTGAGCTGCCTGAGGACTACTGCCCTGAGTGTAAGAAGAGCTGTCGAGAAATGCTAATGTTACACATACATAAGGAGACCGCACCCAAGAAGTGAGCATTGATTTAGGCTCATTATCATTTCTGACAGCTACGCAGGAATATAAATGACAGCACATGGTTCACAATGACAAATATCTCCTTGAAGGAAGAATTCCTCTTCACATAATTGCGCAGATACTCATCACAATATATCTATGTGACCTGCGTAGCTGGTGGAGAGTTTATAAATACTGATTATACCTTTGGGTGCCATTGTTAGGACAATGGAAACCGTATTTTTCATTCTGATGAAGGCTATTTTTATACATAGATGCACTGAAAAACACCAAGGACCAAAATGCTGTATTAGCCGAGTGAACCTGGACAGGGACTTAAAAGCCCAAGTTTTATGAGCAATGGAAGTGGGCACGAAGACTAGGACAGTTGGGGAGTCAGAGCAGTAAATGACAAAGCGTGGCTATAGAGTTGTAAGTTCCAGGATGATGCCTGGGGTGCAAACTATGGTACAATGCCGAAACTTTGACAAATTTGTTTGAGTCGTTAGGCTGATTCCACTGGTGTTTCTTGCCCCAATTTACCAGAATTGCAATAAAACCAGAGGGCTCCATCATGTGCAATTTTTTTCAGTAATTTATCTTTTTTTGTCTTGTGATATTTGCTTTTTTGTTCCTAATTTTATTAAAAGGGCACAAGACTGTACATGAATTTTGTGCAAAATCAAGATTGTTCTTTTTTTTTCGTATTTAACTTGTTATCGACTTTTATAGCAAAACATAGCGTTGTTTGCTAAAATGTCATAAAAATTACGCCATCAGTGTAGGCATATATAAAATTAAGCCCTGGGGGAGAGGGGTCCTGGAATACATTTGTTGTAAATTTGCAACTTTTCAAATAGTGGCAAATAATGAATCAAGCGAAAACATATGGAAACCAGACACTCTACCCACAATGATGAATATGAAGCAAAAACCAAACAGAAGAACATATAAAGATGAATACGGTATGTAACGATGTTGTCGGCACCAATACATGGTGTCTCCTTCCCCCTCCATGCAGGGACGCTGGCTTACTCACCGCCCCAGCCCCGTGACGTTGTCTCCCAGCGTGTCCCTCCTGTTACCTCCTGCTTTCAGTGTGTGCGCGCCACAATCCGGCGGTGAGCCTAGTATGTGAGTGCCCGTGATTCCCCTTTCTTAAAGGGGCAGTGCCCGCATTATGCTAAATGCTCTTAGCTTGTTCCTGAGAGGCATTTAGCATAAGTACTACACCTGCAAGATGGCTCCCAGCAGAACAGAGTGTATTAAATAAAAAAGCAACATCTATTACCTAATGGAGACTTCCTTCCTCCAAGATATGTAATAAAAATACAGACTTTCCATAAGAAAAAAATAAAATGAACAGTTTTTGCCATCTACAGAATAAAACTTTTTAAATGATTCATCTTTTCAGCAGAAAAAGGTAATATATGCAGATTTTCTTATTCGACACATGTCACAGCAATTACTTCTGAAAAGGGCAAACCATTTTTCTATTACTCCAATAAGAGACACTAATTGCAGAGGTTTGTAAGTTACAATCATGAAGTAATATTCCAGGAATATGAGCAATGATCAGAGAAATTAACGAGATAAGATTGTACATCAGTACGTTTTATGCTGGATTTGAAAATATAATATTGCGTCAGGGGTTTCACAAACACAAAATGGATCACAGGGGTGGAAGTCAAGCATTCATACCATTGGTGATGATTCTAGGTGGCAGATGCCCACCAACAATGGTGGTAGTTGTATTTGCACCCTGGTGCCCAATGGCCATACAAGCGGACACATGTATTATAAATGGTAGATAGCAGGGCTCAGTTCAAAAGGTTTGGCATTGGGTCCACAAGCTTCAACTCACAGTTCTGCCCAGCGATGTGATGCATGGTAAAAGTATTTTCTGTAACAACCTCATTTAATTCATATTTCATTCTAATAACCTAGATGCCTAAATTATTATTTTTTCTTACAAAGAGGTAAAAAATGAATGTTTTTGCTCATTAAATCAACCTTAAGGTTCCAGAGAAGCGGGTCATTTTATTTGGGGTTGAATTTTATTTACTTTACCAACAAGGCACTGTTCTGGAGAATCTTTAAGGGCGTGTCTTTAGGGTGCCCTACATAATTATCCTGTGAGAACTGCCCACTTGGTAAAGAGCATAGAACACGGTACTGAATAAAAGGATTGCATGATTGCATGTCTGGAATTATATGACAATTTAGGACTAATATAAGACAAAACTGGTGACTTTTGACCTGGTGACAGGTTTTCGTTAAGATGGAATGAGAAAATAAGGCAAAAAGAAAAAGTTAACTTTCTCCCACCAACTCCACATCTCTCCTATTGCAATGCTTTCTGGGTTCCCACTAGTGTTCACTTCCTGCTACGCCTTGACACAGAAGAAGTGACTGCTCAGCCAATCACTGGCTGAGCTGTGTCACGGCTGCAGACCGCTATTGGTCACTGTAAATGTGTTATACTCCACCAAGAGGCCAGATGGCGCGCTTCAAGATGGATGGAAAGGGGAGCACTGCCACTAGGAAAAGATTAGTAGGACAACCCTTGAAAATTGTCCTGCACATCGCTCTGCTACCCAACGTCCCTAGATAGTTTCTTTCACCCCTAGTGGCAATTGCGCTCCTATCCCTGTCTTGCCCGAAGCAAGGTTCTGGTTAGTGCGTGGGGCAGCAAGAACACTAGTCCTTCTCTGTAATACAGACACAAAGGGAAACAAGCAAGGGTAAAGAAAACCAAAATCACTCAAAGCACACCCAGACTATGGAATGGTATATAAAGAGAAAGGAAGAAAGGGAGAGGCAAACTAAAAGGGAG
Organism: Ranitomeya variabilis; assembly: GCF_051348905.1. Taxonomy (NCBI): domain Eukaryota; kingdom Metazoa; phylum Chordata; class Amphibia; order Anura; family Dendrobatidae; genus Ranitomeya; species Ranitomeya variabilis. The sequence goes on along the minus strand of NC_135236.1, from coordinate 624,458,222 downwards.
AAAAGTTAAAGGAAGACACCGGACAATCTTCCAAATAGCAATCTCTGGAGATGACTCCTAAACTATTTCTATTTCAATGGCTAACAGCTTCAAACCAATTCCAAGATATAGCAAGCTATCACTACAACTACACAAGCTAAAAGGTGAGTACTTTCACCAGAGGGGAAAGGACAAATCAGAACAGCTGAAATAACTCAGGACGGGGTCAAACCCTGCGAGCTTGTGAGCTCTGAAATAGAGGAAACCAATCTCTGTTACGCTATCCCAGGGACAAACGTCGGCCAACAAATGAGCAAACAATTGCTTTTTCTCATACAGTTTGGACATCCATAAAGATTGCCGCATGTAACATCACTGGTCAGCCCAGACTCCAGTGGCAATTAACACATTTTTGTAAATATAGTTGGATGAATCATTTCTAAAATAACTTTTTGTTATCATTACCATGTATAAATAAGGGTAACAGTACTATCCATTACACTTGGTAAATATAAATGGCTGATCTAGTGTATATTGTGCATATTTACGGTGCACAAAAATGTTGTGCTTATCACTTTATTACCACATTTTATATTTGATTAAGGTACCGTCTCACAGTGGCACTTTGGTCGCTACGACGGCACGATCCATGACGTTCCAGCGATATCGTTACGATCTCGCCGGCCGGCCGTACATCAGAGCACAGCGGTGACGTCACCGCTGTGCTTTACGACCGCGCTTACACAGGATGCAGGAGGAGTGCAGGGAAGCGGACGCCCGGGGACGTGACAGGCACCGGAATGTGAGTATGTTTTTTTTTTTTTTTTACATTTACAATGGTAACCAGGGTAAACATTGGGTTACTAAGCGCGGCCCTGCGCTTAGTAACCCGATGTTTGCCCTGGTTACCCAGGGACTTCGGCATCGTTGGTCGCTGGAGAGCTGTCTGTGTGACAGCTCTCCAGCGACCACACAAGGACTTTCCAACGATCACGGCCAGGTCGTATCGCTGGTCATGATCGTTGAAAAGTTGCAGAGTATGACGGTACCCTTTGACATATTATGTGAACACTGGTAATCTAATAATCTGATTCCACAGCGCAAAAGGTAAATTCCATACTGAGACCTATTACATTGCCAAGAAGGATAGCGAGGGGAAATGAAGCACATTATTTCACATTTACAGACATTCTCTTATTATTTTGCTCCACAACCCATTTTTTCACATATTGGCATTTATTAGCATGAGACTTAACATCTGTATTGCGAAGAAAACTAAAAATATTATCTTGTTGTGTCACCTCAAGGCCAATTATCCTGCCCAATGCTATACTGTGCTACCTGGCTGGAATATAAGAGAAGAATTGTGAACATGTTAGCTGAAGTTTAATTTGCCCAGTTTATGTGGTTCCCACAATAAGTTATTATTAACCCTGCTGTTCTGTTTAGATTTCACATACACTTGTACTGTTCCCGGTCATTTTTGACCGTCCTTATAAAATAATCATTTTTAGCTAATCTAAGTGGTTTTTTTAAACAGTTTTTGCACTATTATATTGCTTGTGAAGATGGTTGTTCAAATACCAGAAAAAAAAAATAAATACAAAGCTTGTTTTATATTTTTTTTATATCCAAAAGGGAACATGGTATTTTTTCGATTTTTGTAAAAATTGATTATTTTTGCAGATAAAAAAAAAAATCTTGATCTAAATGTTAACTATAAGTAATAATATCAAACATTATGTAGATATACTTTTTTCAAAGGCAAAAAAAAAAAAAAAAAAAGCTTTTTTCTCTATAAAATGGCAAAAAACGTTGTTTTTTATACACTTATACTGTTCCCGGTCATTTTTGACCGGACCTAACAAAGTTGTGATTTGTACCTAATTCAAGTGTTATTTGATTACCTGTTGCATTGTTTTACTGTATGTGAACATGGTTTTCAATAATCAGATGAAAAATTAAATCAAAAACTTATTTTTTGAATCAAATAAATTAACATTTATGTACAGTGTAATACTGTACAACCAGCAAACACATGGAAAATCAGAAAATCATGATTTACAATATGAAATGTTGACAACTGAATGGAACTAGATCTATATGAACAGCAGGGTAAATAAAAACCAGTGAAATAAATTGCGCATAGCTATACTGGAAGCGAATCCGTCGGCTGTATCGCAACTTGAAAATGTTGGTATGTGTAAATCTGTTCTGACCAAAAGTAGTCAGATACATTGATAAATAGTAGTAGATGCAATATATAGTTCAAAATGAGGTGATAGCACCTTTATTTTTGTCAAAAATTGTCTGGAGAGCTGAATAAAGGCCTATCGGTCATTTTTGACCGAACAGTACAAGTGTAAAAAAAATTGTACCAAATAAAGTAAACAAAAATTAAAAAAAAAAAAAAATTCCCACAGAGAGTACCCCCCTAATGACGAAAAGTCAGGGAGCCTCAAGTCTCAGAATCACACGCTGAATTTTTATAACATTATAGAATTTCAAAAACGGTCATTTTTGACCTAACAGAACAGCAGGGTTAAGGGAAATCATACCTAAACTGTTCTACATCTTTCCCTACCATGTGAGACATTAACCCCCAAAACACAGCACTACATAGGTGCTCATTACGATTTCAAGATACTTTTCTCATGTAAAGAATAACAACAATCCATGATAAACACATGATAAATAAAGGGTACAAAAATTATTAAGCACTAATACTTAAATTAAGTTACCTGAATAAAGGTCACACACGCTGATCCAGCGATGACAGCGGGTAATCAGTGACCAAAAAAAGGTCCTGATCATTCCCATCGACCAACGATCTCCCAAGCAGGGGCATGATCGTTGGTCGCTGTCACACATAACGAGATCGTTAGCGGGATCATTGCTTACGTCACCAAAAGCGTGACGTTGCAACGATATCGTTAACGATATCGTTATGTGTGACTCAGCCTTAAACCTAGCCAAGGTCACAGAATAACCACCAGATTATTATTACCCATCTACTGGCACTAGCAAGCCACTGTTCTGTGCCATCTAATAAAGAAGCCGTGACAATAGAAAGAGCAAAACATGAAAAGAATGGAGGCAAGGTGTGGAGCCGCAACCCTTCTGAAGGTTCTAGGTCCCGACTGACAACCTCTATTCACAGCGTTGCTATCTATTAATTCAGATGTGTTATACGGATAGTGTCAGCCACTGACCCACATGTTACTGGGCAAAGGTAAATTATCAAGGGTCATCAGCTGACCCAATCGTTGTTTCCTGCCACACTAACCCTAATGTGCCAGTGGAAATCCCCTAAATTTTTGCAGGAAAAATATCCCAACAAAATCTTAACTGAAGCATAGGAATCTGCATAGGGATGCTTTCTAAGAGGCAGACACTTTAGAACACATTTGCGTTTTTTTGTCCTTGCACTCGCTATCACGTTTTTGACTGCTGTTTTTTCCGCAAGCATTTTTCCATTGTCTTGGGTTGTGTTTTTTACTGGCATTTTCCGGTCCTTTTTTTTTTCCTTCCATTCGATAATGAACAAACCGCTAAGAGCAAATGCTAAGAAAACACTCAAAAAGGTGCTCTGTCCTCTTTTGAACTTTCCCATTGACTTCTACTGTAAAGTATAGCATGTTTGCCAAGTGGAGGACACCTGAAGAATGGTCAGGTCACTTCTTTTAGCCGCTTGACATTTTAAGAAACCTGAAGAGGATAAAAGACACTCAAAACCCTGAACACATGCACAGAAAACCGTTTTAACATAGAAATGCACATGTTCATTCTTTTGAGTATTTTCCTGAGTGCATTTTCAAGTGTATTTCGGGGTGGACTCGCCTAAAAACAAAACAAAAAAAAACATTGTGTGCACATACCCTTAGAACACCATGAGGATTGAAAAATTGAAATTGGCTAATTAGTTTGCAGAACATTCTGTACTCAGATTAATATAACCAAACTGATCTAATAGGCTCATAAAAAGATACAATTCTTTAACATTAACATAATTATCTCAAATAATGATTCTATGATTTTTTTTTTTTTACCCGAACAATACATTATTCTACATTGCATTCTTTTTGATCTCATGTATGCCTCATTTCACTTCCGCTGAGACTTCATGGGCCTCTTATTTAACAAACTTCTAGTTGATTTAATTAATTCTATGGAGACTTATTGCGAGTGTTTAAACCATTTTTAATGCTCCCTATGTAAAGATTATCTTTTCTTAGGTAATTTTTCTTGGACTTCCTGCATTTTCAATTATCCAGGGTTTTCTTCACAGTCTTAAATACATTTATAAGTAGTAAAAAAATAGGCAGTATAAAGAGTACTCGGGGAATATGCTGTTTTATGAATACTAAACATAAAATTATATAAAGTGACACTATGATCGCAAAGATTATTCTCTGAACAATTAAAAGTAAAAATATTTTTAACACTATCTCAACATAGAATATACTGGTACATCCTACACCATGTTCCCAGGGAGCTAAATCCACTCCAAAAAGGTCAGGAGCCGGCTGTGTGGTGCTGTCAGCACCTGTCTTTAACAGCAGCTGTTAACCACTTAAAGCTGCAACAAATCTCTGACTGATGGTGGGGCATCTGTTTGTGTTGCCATGCTGAAGGGCCCTGACACCACCATTTTGGTAAACCTGTGACACAGGCGCTAAAGCAGCTCTATTGACATGTCTAAAAAAGCTGAGTCTTGGAAAATGGTGAATCAACGCCCCCCCACCCCCCATTTTTTTTTTTTTTTTTACAATTTTCAATTTTTTTTATACCATTTGAATGGTAATTAAAAAAACAAACCCTGATAAAGAAACTATACAATTACTATAAACTATAGCATTACTATAGTGGTGCTGATATGATATCAAATCATTTTTACAGCACAAGGAATCCATCAAAACCATGTCATGCAAAATTACAACTCATCCTGCCAAAAAATAAGCCATATGTAGACAGAAAAATAAAAATGCATGGTTCTTAGAAGAAGGGGAGACAAAAAAAAATGAAATCACAAAATTGAAAATTCGCCTAGACGGGACAGGGTTACTACTAGAGATGAATGGATCCCCTCATGAAACCCCTATTCCTCAGTTTAGGTCAGTGTTCTCTGGCTTTGGGCAGGAATTGTGTGAATTTTCTGATGTTTCAGGTTCTCCAACGCAGCGGTAGGTTCTCTGGCCTGTCATGGTGTCGTCTGGTGAGGTGCACAGATGATGTCCCGCCAGCCCTGATAATCATAAGCAGAACCTAGGATCAGAAACTCATACAGCTTCTGTCCATGATCAGCAGGCACTGATGTGGCCCATTGGCCAGGATTGCGATAAGAAACTTCCTATACTTTTTGGACCAATTTCATATTTTAAAGATGTTTTGCTTGTCAGTTAATGCAAACTCTCATTGCTCACTTGTAGGACTTGTAGGACACTCAGGTGCATGGCTTGATACAGTTAGGGTGTCGACACCTTAGAATCTAAGTGTTCCCAAACTCCAGTCCTCACGGATCCCAACAGGTCATGTTTTCAGGATTTCCTTAGTATTGCACAGGTGATGGAAATATCAGGAGTTCTCTCACTTGTGCAGCACTATGGAAACCTGAAAACATGACCTGTTGGGGTCCGTGAGGACTGGAGTTTGGGAAATACTGCCTTAGATAATAGTTCGCCAAATGCTCCTCTATAGAAATGTATGATCGGCTTAGCTCTAGGGAACCAAACGGAACTAGTTATGGGACTTACATAATGGATATTTCTCACTTCAACCATCTAATTTACAATAAGTGGAAGGCAGGCGACACGAATATTAGTAGATTCATCCAACTTGAATCCAATGTTTATGGGGTCCTTTACATTACATATTTTTCGCCAATAATAATACGTCTGTCTTCTCGCTTGCCGATTACTTGTGTGTACATCACATGGTCAGAACACATTTTTATCACCTGGAGGTAAACAATGATGATTTCAGTTGAATGACAGCTTGAAAACCTTGAGGATTTAAAAATTGAATTTATCTTCTGAAAATAATTTATTATTTAAATCAGGTTTATTTATTTTTTTCCCATAATCTCAATTTTTATTATAAAAAAAATAAATTGAAATCTTTCCGTTTTCACACCGGCAAGTGGGGCTTTATTAAAACTAACTTCCTGTTTGTGGAAATCCATATATATTATACATTAACAATGAAGACACCGTAACCCTATATTTTGTATGAAGCATCTATTGTGTGTTTGCAAAGGTCATTGTGCAAGGAGGGGGCAGGTGTCTCCATGTTTGCGTGGGTTTCCTCTGGTTCTCCGGTTTCCTCCCACACTCCAAAGACATACTGACAGGGTATTTAGATTGTGAGACAGTGCTAATAATGTCTGTAAAGTGCTGAGGAATAATATGGCGCTATAGAAGTAAACTTAATAAATAATAAATATTATGATAATGAGCCTGAAAAAGCTTCTTGAAATGACTGTAAGTGTGTGTGGCGAGTGTGAACACTGTAAGATTACAAATTCTGATTTAATAATAAAAATTTCAAAATGAAGAAAAAATAACAAAAACAAAAACCTGATAAACAAAAGCACATTTTTTGATGATACATTTCCTTTTACACAAACAAGTGTTTTTGTAAAGCATCAGTGATACAACATCTATAATGTCATATTGTGTAATATCTATGTTTAATATAAAGGATAATTAAGGCGTTACTGTGCAAATCACAAGTGAGCCTCATAGTGTGACTAAACTTACAAGTAGTGATGAGCGCACGTGCAGGGATAAGGTGTTCTCAAAGTATGCTTGTGTGCTTACAGAGAGTCTTCGGCGTGCTCGAATAATATGTTTGAGTCCCTGCGGCTGCATGCCTTACGCCTGTCAAACACACTATTCAAGCACTCCAAAGACTCGGTAAGCGCACCATATCTCAGCAAGTTCGCTCACCATTTCTTACAAATTAAAAGTATGGGAAAAATCACATCTAAAACATTATATATATATATATATATATATATATATATATATATATATATATATATATATATATATATATATATACATACATACATACATACACACACACATATATATATATATATTAATTACACTGCTCAAAAAAATGAAGGGAACACTTAAACAACAGAATATAACTTCGAGTAAATCAAACTTCTGTGAAATCAAACTGTCCACTTAGGGAGCAACACTGTTTGACAATCAATTTCACATGCTGTGGTGCAAATGGAATAGACAACAGATGGAAATTATTGGCAATTATCAAGACACACTCACTAAAGGCGTGGTTCTGCAGGTGGGAACCACAGACCACATCTCAGTACCAATGCTTTCTGGCTGATGTTTTAGTCACTTTTGAGTGTTGGTTGTGCTTTCACACTCGTGGTAGCATGAGACGAACTCTACAACCCACTCAAGTGGCTGAGGTAGTGCAGCTCATCCAGGATGGCACATCAATGCGAGCTGTGGCAAGGTTTGCTGTGTCTGTCAGCGTAGTGTCCAGAGGCTGGAGACGCTACCAGGAGACAGGCCAGTACACCAGGAGACGGCCGTAGGAGTGCAACAACCCAGCAGCAGGACCGCTACCTCAGCCTTTGTGCAAGGAGGAACAGGAAGAGCACTGCCAGAGCCCTGGAAAATGACCTCCAGCTTACCACAAATGTGCATGTGTCTGCATAGTTAGAAACCGACTCCATGAGGATGGTCTGAGGGGCCGACGTCCACAGATGGGGGTTGTGCTCACAGCCCAACACCGTGCAGGATGCTTGGCATTTGCCACAGAACACCAGGATTGGCAAATTCACCACTGTTGCCCTGTGCTCTTCACAGATGAAAGCAGGTTCACACTGAGCACATGTGATAGACGTAATAGAGTCTGGAGACACTGTGGAGAGCATGGAGACACTGTGGAGAGTGATCTGCTGCATGCAACATCCTTCAGCCTGAGCGGTTTGGCAGTGCATCAGTAATGGTGTGGGGTGGCATTTCTTTGGAGGGCTGCACAGCCCTCCATGTGCTCGCCAGAGGTAGCCTGACTGCCATTAGGTATCGAGATGAGATCCTCAGATCTTGTGAGACCATATGCTGATGCGGTTGGCCCTGGGTTCCTCCTAATGCAGGACAATGCCAGACCTCATGTGGCTGGAGTGTGGCAGCAGTTCCTCGAAGATGAAGGCATTGAAGCTATGGACTGGCCTGCCCATTCCTCAGACCTGAATCTGATTGAACACATCTGGGACATCATGTCTCGCTCCATCCACCAACATCACATTGCACCACAGACTGTCCAGGAGTTGGCGGATTCTTTAGTACCGGGCTGGGAGATCACTCAGGAGACCATCCGCCGCCTCATCAGGAGCATGCCCATGCATTGTAGGGAGGTCATACAGGCACGTGGAAACCACACACACTACTGAGCATCATTTCCTTGCCTTGAGGCACTTCCACTGAAGTTGGATCAGCCTGTAACTTCATTTTCCACTTTGATTTTGAGCATCATTCAAACTCCAGACCTCCGTGGGATATTAGTTGTGATTTACGTTGATCATTTTTAGGTTTTATTGGTCTCAACACACTCAACTATGTAATGAATAAAGATTTACAACTGGAATATTTCATTCAGTGATATCTAGGATGTGGGATTATAGTGTTCCCTTTCTTTTTTTGAGCAGTGTATATATATACATGGCGAGCATATGGAGGGCTGTGCGGCCCTTCAAAGAAATGCCACCCCAGACCATTACTGACCCACTGCCAAACCGGTCATGCTGAAGGATGTTGTTTATATATATATAAATCAACATACTCTCTTTGATTTTTATTAAGATGTCAATCCATTGTGTGATACACAAAGCACTGGCAGGCGCAATGTGTAGATCTACAAGGGTTTTCAGATGTGATTTATGTCCTGTGTTCAGCAACCTGACCATGATAGTTTTGATTCATTGCTGGGTGCCAGCGAGGAGACAAGTTCTCCCCAGGTAATAGGGTACACTGTAGTTTTTTTTGGTTAAGATAAAGACAGCAGTGAAATTAGGTCTTGCAATTAACTCTTTACTTTGGAGAATTATGTCTATTACTATATGTGATATATCGGTCAACCTCATACATAAATTATAGTTTAGAGCGATACATAGCCAAAAATATATTGTGAAGCAAAACAAAGAAAAAGTGCAGGAATAGGTGCAGGCCACAGGTTGCAATCCCCCAACCTACGGCACAATAGCAAATTCCATGGAAAAAAAATGGTGTCTTTATTGGTGGCAACAAGAGCACATGAGCCTGTGTCTAGATAGACAGGTGTAAGAAAAAAACATTCTGCAAATGAAAAAGTGGACTTTAATTAGCAGACTTAAGTCCACATTTTCCATTGCACAATGTTGGGAACCCCTGCACCCAAAATCACTATCTTTTGGTGCTTTTCCACTATTTTTTGTATAGGTAGATAGACAGCGATAGGGCTTGTTCACACACTGTGTTTTTACCTCCAAGTAAAAAATGCTGAACTTTACAGTACCAGCAAAGTAAATGAGATTTCAGAAATCACATGAACATGCCGCTTATTTTTTCCTTGCAGAGTTCAACTATCTAATAGTTTTTCAAATCTGTAGCATGTCAATTATTTTAGTGTTTTCATAGCTTTCGTCACCCATTCAAATGAACGTAAGTAAAATCGCATCAAAAACTCATGTAAAAACGCATGAAAATTCACATATTTTATGCCACATTTTTTTCTGCCAATACTTTGGTTTTTGGTGCAGAAAAATCTGCTGTAAATGTGCACATACCCATAGATAGACTTCAGGATCGAATAACTAACATAGTAAAACATACGCAAATAACATAAAATGTAAATAAGTGATATACACATATATAAACTAACACACAAAACACTTGCTGTACTGTACTCAAACAAGAACCCTAGGGGCTGTTTTCTGTAAACGCACTTTTCCTTGAAAGAGTCCATTCTTGCCTAATTGTACTTGTGTTTATGAGCAGATTTGTAAGGGCTGAAGGAATACTAATCCCAACTCATCATTTATAGATTTGCCCTGTGCTGACGGCTTCCTTACTCGGAGGCGTTTTGCCTTTAAGAACGCATTGTAGGCTAAGCCTGGCTTTTTATTAAGAGTGTTTAGCATGGATATTCATGTCATCATAAAGAAGGATTATCAATAGGGACATGAATGAGCGGCGCTCTCCTAGAAACTGTATGCACTTCACAGCTGATGCATTCTTCTTCATATTTTAGGAGTCTGCACTCTTTTTTGTGAATCAGTTTTGTTTTTTAAAAAAATTTTCATTCCCAAATTTAAAAAACTGATTAAAATATTCTTAATTTAAAAAAAAATGTAAAAAATAAGTTTACGTCTATAGTTACTTTAATTTCAGAATTGGTCTAATGTTAGGGTAATTTAGAAGGTTTTTTAACTTCTCTTGAACTTTGTCTCTAAATATAAAAGGTCTCTTGTTTTCCTTGGACAAAAGCTCCTTATTCCAGGCTTCACTGCTCTGAGACCTTATTGTATCTGTATCAGACCCTTCCTGACTGAGCCTCAGATAGGATACGTGTTCACCTTTGACCATGACTTTACAGTTTCCATTAAGACGTGAAAAGTTAAGCAACTTGGTAAATATATTTCTTTACTTATCTTGGACTTAACCTTTACTTTGACATACTCCGTTTACAAGTACACTGTATATGGAAAAAGTCTAAAAAGGGAACTTGTTGAGGTAACTTCTTCAAAATGTTCTATTACTCCATATGGACAACAGAGCGGGGTGCCCCATTCAGAATGCTTCTCTTTTAGCCATTGTCTAGAGCTGCTAATAAAGAACTGATCTAGTTTTTGAAGACTTATTTATTTTATACATGGTATTTCATTGTAATAACAGCTCATCGTCAGGATATCCATAGTCGACAGTAGTAGAAATAAGTGGAACGTTTCACTCAACCCCACAAGTCAGTGCTCTCTGGCCATGTAGATGGGCGCACGCAAAGTAACAGAGCTTCTGCGTTCGGTTACATCTCATCAACCTGGCATATGAAGCCGAGCCTGGGATCGGGTAAGAAAATGAGTACAGCTCCTTTCCACAGCCAGTCAGCATAGACCTGGACCATGGACCAAAAGTGCATTAAGCGATCCACTCATTTCTTGACAGTTGCTTTCGTACAATGGTATAACTTCTAAAGAAAGGCTGGCTGAAATGGTCAAAATCCTCCACATTAGCCAAATGTTTATCTTGTGAATTAAAGTGGTTGTTCGGCCTTTGGGTACAAGTCTGTAGTAAATCTACGTGACTGTAAACTTGTAAATCCTAACAGCCTGCAGAGTTCACAATGTCAGGATTCTCTGGTATAGGTAGTCATGTGACCGTAAGTATGTGATTAGTTTACATGTGGTCACAAGCTGACTATAAAAGCACGGCCTTGCTCAATGCAAGTGAATTGAAGGAGGCCAACCACTTCTAGTCAGAATGTGGCCGAAAGCATTCACAAATCTCACATGACCGCCTACTCCCGGGACCAGTTAATTCTCACAGAACGCTCACTGTGAGAAGTCAAAAATCTCCAGTTTCATAGAGTGACTGCAAGCCTGTACCCCAAGGCCACCAACCCCTTTAAAGTCCCCCCTACCCTCCACAATTTACCTGTCAAAAATTGGAAATAATCAGTAGTTTTATTTGCACAATTTCTTCAGAACAGTTTCAGGAGACATACATAATTAATATCCTATAGAATTAGAACCGATATTGGAACGTTGTCTTAGAGTTTAGAATGCCTTTAACCCCTTTCCAACATCAGGCGTAATAGTAATAGACACCCTCCCTTTGATGTGGGCTCTGGCACTGAGACATTTTTTTTTTTTTAGCAAAGTTTGGAACTTTTTTTCACCACTTAGATAAAAAATAACCTAGACTTGTTTGGTGTCTATGAACTCATAATGACCTGGAGAATCAAAATGGCACGTCAGTTTTAGCATTTAGCGAACCTAGCAAAAAAGCAAAACAAAAAACAAGTGTGGGATTGCACTTTTTTTGCAATTTCACCGCACTTGGAATTTTTTTTCCTGTTTTCTAGTACAAGACATGGTAAAACCAATGGTGACGTTCAAAAGTACAACTCGTCCCGCAAAAAATAAGCCCTTATACGGCCATAGTGATGGAAAAATAAAAAAAGTTATGGAAGGAGGGGAGCGAAAAACGAAAACGTAAAAATGAAAAAGGGCTGCGTCTTGAAGGGGTTAAAGCCTCACTACTACCCTCAATTATTTACCAGTCAAAAATTGGAAATAATCAGAATTTTTATTTGCACACTTTCTTCAGAACAGTTTCAATAGACATACATAACTAATATCCTATAGAATTAGAACCAATGTTGGAAAGTTAATCTAGAGTTTAGAATGATCGCGTCCTCTAATATGACTGAATTAGCAAACGGTTTTAGAAATAAAGCTCCTAAATACAGTTTCAACATAAAAAAAGAGAATAGAGGAAATAAAACAGTAATTTATATATTTCTTCATGGGTAAAATTTATATATAACCAATTTGTGAATATACAGTAGATGTGTAACGTAGAGCTGTAAAAAGCATAAAAACTCAAAACAGACAAGCTGTTCCCATACACAGCAGTTAATAGTAAATTTCGACAGCACATACAATACTACATAAAGCCGCCCTAATAACACATAGGTAGCGTGGGTGAGCATAAATCCCCCTTAATTTCACATCATGGCAATATCATTAGCTATAATTCCCACTAGTCATGTTATAGAGCGTAGTAAAAGCGAAGGGGAGAGTCTTGAGAAATGGTTTGCTCTCTATCGATTATAACAATACCTAACCTGTCGAATGTAACACAAACACTTGCGCGTGAGACGGGAGAAAGAGCTCGAAGGTTCTTATCAAATTTCCTATTTATTTTTCCTGATCATTTTCTCAGTAAACGGCCTCGTTTTTCTGCATTTATCAACATTATATATTTAAGTGCAGCTGGTAAAAACTAATGATTTGATTTTCAGACTTGAGCACAGACCTTGAGGGCTTATATCTATAATTATGTATTAATGAAGCTGTAAATCAACACTGATAAACATTAGTAAACAGCGTCCTAATGATTTATATGTAGTCTTATTTTAATTATGATTAAAGGGGGTGTCGGGGTTAATTAATATGGCTAATCTGTTTCAGAACAGAGACTGTATAAGCTCAGCAAGGATGTCGAAACCACAATATATGGACTTGTATATGTGGGATTTTTTTGTTTTGTTTTACTTCTTAACTTATGATTTTCCTAAAAGTTTTGTGTATTGGAGATCATGAATACAGCTAATCTATAGACCCATCTGAACCCCCAGGTATCAATACTGATGGACTCTTACTAACCTTTAAAATGGAACCCTTGATTTGGGTTGAAAAGAAAAATAAGACACACTTGCATTTTTTAAAAGTGATGCAGTGCTTAGAGGGTTTTCCATGAAAATTGCCAACATCATGATGATTGACAACTGGCTTTCACTGCATAACTGCAAGAAGTTGGCTGTCAATCAGCATGACATCAGCAATAATGCCCAGTCAAGAGAGCAGAACAGAAGAGAAAGAGCTGCTCTGTTAAATGAGGTCAAAGGAAGCAAGAGAATCGCAGCAACTACCTACCAGTAAGTTATTTGCCCTATAGGAATTTTTTTTTCTAATTTTAACATGCTCCTCACAACAAGACACCCGCCTTCTAAGCTAAGCTGACTCCTCTACAAAAATGAACAAAGATTTTTTTTGAGCAATGGAGCAGAACACTCCACATATCAGAGCTGATTTACAGAGAAATCAAGTTGATAATGCATAAATGCCTTAGTAGCACTGCAGTAATTCAGACATTCATTCATATGACATGTTCACCCAACAATGAAGCTACCAGGATGACAATACTGCAGATCTACAGGGAAACAAATGAATGCGCAATTACCAACTATTATATTTGATGATCATTTGCCTGGGTCATTTCCTATTCCACTTACGAAACGTACATATTAATAGCAAGCTCTCAGTGTAATTGTAGAGTGTCTGTAAGGATAATATTGTTCAGGGTGATTATTACGTTTGCACATACTTCCGCGCATAATAGCATTCAGATACGAGTCACCAGATATCGTTGAATTATAACTCTCACCATGTGCTGCCAGACTATGCTCCATGATGTGTGCACTCATTGCACAAATATTTTGATGCAGGCAACAGAATGCTATATACTTGACATGGTCAACCTAATACTATAGACTAGAAGACTAGATGTGGTCAACCTAACGCTATATGCTAGACGTGGTCAACTGAACACTATATACTAGACATCGTCAACCTAACACTATAGACTAGACATGGTCAACCTAACGCTATAGACTAGATGTGGTCAACCTAACGCTATAGACTAGACATGGTCACCCTAGTGCTATATACTACACATGGTCAGCTGAACACTCTAGATTAGATGTAGTCACCCTAACGCTGTAGACTAGACATGGTCATCCTAACACTATAGACTAGACATGGTCAACCTAACACTATAGACTAGATGTGGTTAACCTAACGCTATAGACTAGACAGGATCTACCTAACGCTATAGACTAGATGTGATCAACCTAACGCTATAGACTAGACATGATCAACCTAACGCTAAATACTAGATGTGGTCAACTGAACACTATAGACCAGATGTGGTCAACTGAACACTATAGACTAGATGTGGTCAACCTAATGCTATAGACTAGACATGGTCAACCTAACACTATAGGCTAGACATGGTCAACCTAACACTATAGGCTAGACATGATCAACCTAATACTATAGACTAGACGTCATCAACCTAACGCTATAGACTAGACGTGGTCAACCCAACACTATAGAGTAGACATGGTCAATCGAATGTTATAAACTAGACGTGATCATCCTAACGCTATAGACTAGACATGGTCAACCGAACACTCCAAAACGTCCAAATTATTATACAAATTTGATTTAAGTGTTATAAAGATGTAATTTTTTGTTTTTCAAATAAACTCATGGATAGTATTGTGTCTCAGGGCTCTTTGATCGCTGAAATCAATCTCAAGCACTAGGTAAGCCCCATTAAAAGAAAACTATTTAGGAAGAATGATCCACATTATTAAGCAGTAATCATGAGGTCAAGTGCTTGTTACTCGAGTGTGCCGAGGGTGCTCAAGTATGTACAGAGTATCGCGGGGGCTTGAGAGAGATGTTTGAGCCCCCCTCCCGCATGTTTTGCGGCTGTTAGACAGCCAAAAAACATGCGGGGATTGCCTGTTTGTCAAGCAATGGGAAATAAAAAGGTGGTATCTGCTGCCGAAAAGCACCAAAGAGTGCAATGCCTAGGACAAGGTATAACATCATCAGATATTTCACGAATACATAATGCACCACTCCAGTGTTATTTTTTGTCAGAGCTAGAGTAGAACTTTAAATGTAAGCCCCTTGTCCTCGTTCTTATATTCCCTTTCCGGCGGCTTCAACTTTTACGATAATGCGGAGCAATCTTGTGCTTGTGAATTAGGACTAGAGATGAGCGAATATTTTCGGCTCCCTCCAACAAACAGGCTCTTCATTCATGTGTTGTGCCTGTCTCACAGCTGCGACACATGCAGCAGCGGCTCGGAACAGCTGATCATCGGGAGCGCTCCAGTTAGCCAAGTTCCCGATGCAGCTTATTCGGTAAGTGCAATAGCTTGACGAATAAGGAGGGAGTCGAATATATACGCTCATCTCTACTTATGACTGGCCGGAAGACAGAAGTTATGTCACAGGACCTTAATGTAAGTCTATGAGAGCCAAAACGAGGCTCTCTGGAAAATGATGAAGGCCACGGCAGATGAGTACGAAACGTTGGCAGGGGAATTACATTTAAAGCACTACTCTAACGATGCAATGAAAAAAAGAAAAAACAATAGAGTAGTGCTTTAAGAGTGATCATAGTACTGTGAAGAGATTTGTGGCTGACACACAGCACAGATGGGTTAGTGCAGAAAAAGGCATAATGGGGAATATTTCTGCCACACAAAATCATCGGAATAAGGCTATGTTCACATGTCCTGTAATCATCTGTTTGAAACTGATCCAGCAGCAAGAAGTTATCTTAGGCCTCTTTCACACTTCAGTTGTTTGGCGTCAGTCTAAAACCGTCATTTTCCTCAAAAAACGGATCCGTTTTTTTTTTCGACGGATCCGTTTTTTTCCCCATAGACTTGCATTAGCGACGGATTGTGACGGATGGTCGTCCGTTCCATCCGTCATGCGACGGATCCGTCAAAATTTAGCGGACGTCATTTAGACATTGACGTTCATCTAGACGTTTTTTGTCTCCGTTGAAATGGCGGATTGCGACGGATCCGTCGCGTCCGTCATTTCATAGAATGGCCACCTATGGGCGACGGATCCGTCGCGATCCGTTTTTTGGCGGATCTGTCGCCCCAATCCGTTTTTTCAAGTTTTTTCAATTGCGCATGCTCCAAAAAGTATTTACAACCCCCGAGTAACGGATCCGTCAAAAAAACGGATCCGTTACATCCGTTTTTTCAACAATTGTGACGGATCCGTCGATCCGTCACTTTGTCGGAAGTGACTGACGCCAAACGACTGAAGTGTGAAAGAGGCCTTAGGCTACTTTCACACTAGCGTCGTGCACTGCACGTCGCAATGCGTCGATGTGGAGAAAAAACGCATCCTGCAAAGTTGTCTGCAGGATGCGTTTTTTCCCCATAGACTAACATTATCGACGCATTGCGACGCAGTGCCACACATTGCAACCATCGTGCGACGGTTGCGTCGGGTTTTGGCGCACCGCCGCCACAAAAAAAGTTACATGTAACTTTTTTTGTGCGTCGGGACCGCCATTTTCGACCGCGCATGCGCGGCTGAAACTCCGCCCCCTCCTCCCCGTACCTTACAATGAAGCAGCGGAAGCATCTTAAGACTGCTTCCGCTGCCAACGTCGGGCATTTTCTTCACAGTTTGCGTCGGTACGTCGGGCCGACTCAGCGCGAAGGCCCCGTAACGACGCAAGTGTGAAAGTAGCCTTAGAAGGACAAAAAAGTTGTCCAAACACAACTTTTTTGACTTGCTAAAAAAAGCGTTTGCAACTGGATCAGTTTTTACAACATTGAAGTCTATAGAAAACAGATTCATTAAATAGCCATCTGTTTTTCTTACAATTGAAACAGATCCGTTTTTTGCTTACTGAATCAGTTTTAAACAGATGACTGCTGGGCATGTGAACTGTCAAGTAATCATTCATTTGAAACCGATCCAGTAAGCAAAAACGGATCAGTTTCAAATGGAAGAAAAACGGATGGCTATTTAACGGATCTGTTATAAAAACGGATCCAGTTGCAATCAGTTTTTTAACCAGGCAAAAACGTTGTGTCTGCACAACTTTTTTCTCCTGCCAAGATAACCGATTCTTGCTGGATATTGTTCAAACAGATGATTATAGGACATGTGACCATAGCCTAAGAGAGCAACTGCTAAAATACCATTACAAAGCAGCAAACAGGTATTTAAAGTTGCTGGTGCCTCTAGAGTCCCGCAAACCTCAAGATGTAGGATCCTCCAGAGGCTTGCAGGTGTGCATAAACATACTATTATATTACGTACTATTATATACTGTACTAGATGTGGTCAACCGAATACTATACAGTGGATGTGGTCAACCGAACACTATATAGTAGATGTGGTCAAGCGAACACTATATAGTACATATGGTCAACCAAACACTATATAGTACATATGGTCAATCAAACATGTATACTAGATGTGGTCAACCAAACACTATATAGTAGATGTGGTCAACAAAATACTATATAGTAAATGTGATCAACCGAAAACAATATACAGTACAAGATGTGGTCAACCTAACACTATATACTAGATGTGGCCAACCTAACACTATATACTAGATGTGGTCAACTGAACACTATATAGTAAATGTGGTCACACATGTGCAGGGGTTTTCCAGGACTTGTGAATAACCTGATCCTTAGGATAGGTTATCAATATCAGATTTGTGGTGGTTTGATTTCCCAACACCAGTCCTGGTAAACCCCGTTAAGTCCAAACACGCATAACCTTATAGAAAACATACTGTAAGAGCATTCTGTAAACTTCCTCCGAGAACTGATAACCAAGGATGAGACACTAGTCAGTAATCAACTGGGTCAATCATATTCCTACAGTCTAGAAGGTGTGTCATAACAATCCATCACAGATACCTTATATATTTAATATTTATGGTTGACATCAGATCGAGTAAATGTTAAGTTGGCTCATGTTTTTGTAAATAAATAGCACCATTTTTTTGCACATTATATTGACTTAACAATCATGTACTGTACAAATTGTCCTGTTGGGATGCTCCAAAGACTAACAGAATTTACAAGAGGCCAGGTGTCAGACCCCCACCAATCTAATATTACCTATTCGAAGGTCATCAATATTATATACTCAGGCAGCCCATTTTTAAGTGAATCTTTCACATCAAGAAATGCTGTATACCTTCTAAAATGGGAGTGATCAGCAGGTAATTGACATTTTAATAATATCTGGCTGCCTTAGGCTACGTTCCCATAATTAGCTTTTTGGTGAGTTTTTGATGCACCCATTAAATAACATAGGTTACTTGCATTTTTCCTCACAATTACAAAAACTCAAGTAGGCAGGGGTCAAAAACTCAAGTGGGAATGCAGCATTACTGGTGCAGCAGCTGAAGGGAGTAAAATTAATTTTAACCTCACACACACACACTGCACAGCAGGCTGTCAATCAATGTATAGTGAGTAGTGACTAATAGTCCCCTGCACCGTCCCAATGACTGTAAGCAAGTGGTTTAGGCTATAATTCCATTTTCTCTTAGCGGCCACTGCTCCACATGATTTAACCTCCATCTACCTGCAAGTTATCACTATATCTGAGGCAAATATTGTTTCTGGAGGCGACAGGTTCCCATTAAATAGCCGTACCAGTGACGCATTTCATTGCTCGTACTATAGTGATACTGAGCTTTGATCACCATAGGATGCTCTGCTTGGTTCTATAGAGTCATGGGGCGGTCTAGGCATTCGGATCATAACACAAATGTTAAAATGTTTGGTGACCATCTGTGATCAGCCAATTAATGTAATTACTTTTTTGCTACAGTTACGATTATATGTAGAACCACATCTGGTCTACGGCTGCGCACAACCTCTGCCTGCGTTAGGACATTACATTGTCATAAACACCAAGGTTCTTTGCTGAGAATTACTTATAAGTGTACTTGAAATACCTGAAATATTTCTGCTAATAGTTTATGATGAAGCGTCAAATAAACCAGACGGTGCAGTTACCGGACAAACTACTATGACTCGTACAGGTTCATGAATTTGTGTAATGTGTCATTTAGCAACAGCTTTTCTACAAGAGCAGAGGAATTAAACCATAAAACATCTCCAACTGATCAAAAATGATAAAATATTAGTCAACATACCATAAAACATCATTTTAGGCCCTCGCCCATTCTAGGAAACTAATAGAACATATCTTAAGCCATACTAGACCTTGGGCCGTAGTGGGTATCAGTGAAACCTATGACCATGCCAGCTAGAAAGCGTACCATGTATTATTTAACATATGGTAACACTATACATTATCGATCCTCGACAACTTCCTTTAATTTCACACCCACGATAACCTAACCAATAAGGAACATTGGACTTGAGGAATCTGAGCATTCATCTCAGTGACACAAACAATAAGGCGGCTTTAGCATTTCTTTAAAGATCTGGATTAGTTCAAGTTGGTCTCATCTCCATTTCCTAATTATGAGCACCATCAAAGAAAAAGTGGTTCGTTACTGGAAACATGGATTCTGTTCCCTCAGAGTTGATTTAGGTGAGCTGAAATCTAAATTAAATGCCCTGACGAACAGATTGCCATTGTTTGAAATGGACTATCCATGTTGCCATTCTTATGGCCATAGCCACAATTTGATTTGCCCCATTAAATAGGTAAAATCCAAATGTAGACCTTTGATAGTTTAGTAGCTTTGGATTTTTGCCATGAAATCCTCTACAAACACTTTCTGTAAACATACCCCGATAGGTGACAATGGGGACAAGGACTTCACATACTGGTTGGTAACGAGCGTAGTGGTGTCAGGTGCCACCCAAAAAGGATCACAGAAGGTTGTCCTTTATGTACCCCCTCCAATAATTACAACAGGACATATTTCAGCCCCAAAAATGTATGGCCTATCATGCAATGGTACAATTGTAAAATATTAATCAGACTTCAACCATATTGAAAGATCATCACCGTATGGGGAAAAATATATGTGCAAATATAAAAGTAAGCCTCTATCAGTGTATATTTACCTGCAGTACACCATGCACAGCATGTTATTAATCTCCTTGTCTGACTTGTATCTCCTGAAGTCCTCCCATACATCCTTAATTGCGGTAATAGCCAGGATAATACATATCGGAATAATGGCTATAGCAGGTTGAAAGGCGTTGACCACTGGTACAAAATTAAGTGCTGCCAGTAATACGAAGTACATATTGGCAAAACGATGGAATTGTTCAAAAAGGTTCTTCGGAAGGAAAGAAAGGAATGTATACTTGGTGGTCTTAATTTTATTAGTCTGGTAAATACTGTTGGGATTCTCCTTCCAATTCGAACCTTCAAAGAGCAGGTTGGATTTGATAAATCGTATGCCATCGTCCTTTTTCCGTCTTCCCCTGATAACTCTCTCCCAGATCTCGGCGGTGATCGAAGACATTGTTCTGCATGTAGAAGTAAACTTGGGAAGAAAAGTAGAACTTTTCTCAATGTCTTCATAGACCAGGTAAGTAAGCAAAATCCCTGCTCGTCATATTGCCCTAGAATTGGTAATCCTGAGGTCCTTGGCTTATTTGTAGTAGGAATTGTACAGCAAAATCCCAAGATGTCGGAGAAGGTCCTTCATGTGCGGTGAACTCCAGCAGACTCTTTCCTTTTCTCCTTCTTTCAAAGTACACCTGTTGATTGCAGACGTCACAGCAACTACTTGTGTGTCACACTGTAAACCAGTTATTCCTGGGGCAGGACGGCTACCTCTGGGTCCTACAGCCGGTTTCCTTTAATCTCAGTGATGAACTGCTCACCTGCCTGGCCTGCTAAGTGTAAATGAGCTGTGTGACTACTTAAGACAATGGGATGGCAGCGTGCCCTGTGCTTGCATACAGTGACCACAATAAGGAAGTCGATGAAATCTTTACTGGCTGAACAGAATATTGGGAGAGTCTACATGTGACTCTGCACTTTGTACCAAGACAGTTTATTAATAGAAACTGAGATTTACAGAACAATCAGTCTCAAAAGAAAAAAAAATGTATATAGCTATACACACACACACACATATATATATATATATATATATATATATATATATATATATATATATATATATATATATATGTATATATATATATATATATATATATATTTCTGGAAAAGGATAAACTGTAAATGATAAACAACGGTATAACTTATAATCGCCTGGGTAAAAACCATATTCTGGAGCCGTTCTGTGCAGAAGAGAAGGTGTAGTGAAGGGACATGGAAACTGGAAGGACAAAAACCAGGAGACAGAAACCAAATCTATTCGTATTATAATGAGGGTCTCACACCAACCCTTGTTTAAATCAACAGAATTTTTTTTTATGCAAAATAGGAGGACAAAAAGCCCATCAAACCAATTTTAGCATTCTGATAGATATCTATTTTTCTTTCGACAGTATTGATCTGTATCTCTCACACTCGCTACATACAAGTCCAAATACAGAGTCTAGACTCTGCTTTTGTCTCTATAGCTATAGCTCTATATCTAGCTTTATTGCTCTATATCTAGTTTATATCTGTCTCTCTACATCTGTGTATATCTAGCTATATTAATCTGTAAAGTTCTCTCTATATATCAATATATCCCTCTACGCATCCAATCAGACAGCATCTATCCATCTATCACATCTATTGCAGGAGCTAACAGACAGTGGAGGACCCCTGTGCAAGAATAGTATATGGGCCCCCTCGCAGTCCAGAAGTTCAGAATTATGCATTCCTTTATGTGGGAGGGACAGAAGCTGTTGCAGCTTTGGAGGTACGAGTAGGTTCCTTATCTCCCTTGGTTCGTGTGTGTGACTGTACAGGTGGCACCGGATTCATTGTAGGTTATCAATCTTATTATTGTTAATTTTTAGAGCACCATTGATTCATGGTGCTGTAAATACAACATACAAAATACAGATATACAGTAAATTATGATGAACAAACTAACAAGAACAGACTGGTACAGAAAGGAGAGTACCTTGCTCTTGTGGGCTTACAATCTACAGTGCCTTGCGAAAGTATTCGGCCCCCTTGAACTTTTTATTATTATTATTATTATTATTATTATTATTACTATTATTAATTTATATAGCACCATTAATTCCATGGTGCTGTACATGAGAAAGGGGTTACAGATATCATTTACTGTACACAAATTTATGATGACAGACTGGTACAGAGGGGAGAGGACCTTGTCCTTGTGGACTTACATTCTATGGGGTACTGGGGAAGAGACAGAAGGTCAGGGATGCGGCAGCTCTGGTGGTGGTGAGGTGGCAGCTCAGGTGGTTGGTGAGGCAGCAGCTCAGGCGGTTGGTGAGGCGGCAGCTCGACCAGTTGGTGAAGCAGCAGAATGGTTATTGCAGGCTGTAGGCTTTCCTGAAGAGATGGGTTTTCAGGATCGGTCTGAAGGGTGGTGGATAATTGGATGTGTTGAGGCGTGGAATTCCAGAGGATAGGGGATATTCGGGAGAAATGTTGTAGGCGGCTGTGTGAGGAACGAATAAGTGTGGAGGAGAGTAGGAGGTCTTGGGAGGATTGAAGATAGCCTGAGGGAAGATAGTGGTAGATTAGTTCAGAAATATAGAGAGGGGACAGGTTGTGGATGGCTTTGTAGATCAGTGTTAGTAGTTCGAACTGGATTCCATGGGGATTTGGGAGCCAGTAAAGGGATATGCAGAGGGGAGTAGCAAGGAGAGAGGAGGATTAGCTGAGCAGCAGAGTTTGAGGACAGACTGGAGTGGTGCAAGGGAATTAGCGGGGAGGCCACAGAGGAGGGTGTTGCAGTAATCAAGGCGGGAGATGATGAGGGCATGATGAGGGATATGGGGGAAGATGATGAGTTTGGTTTTGTCTACATTGAGTTTTAGGAAACGAGAGTTGAAGAAGGAGGATATGGCTGATGGACACTCCAGGAATCTGGACAGCAGAGAGGTGACATCTGGACCAGAGAGGTAGATCTGAGTGTCGTCCACATACAGGTGGTACTGGAAGCCATGGGACTTTATGAGATGTCCTAGGCCAAGGATAGGGGCCCTAGGACAGAGCCTTGAGGGACTCCAACAGAGAGGGCAGGATGAGGAGGTAGTGTGGGAGTGGGAAATACTAAGTGTGCGGTCGGAAAGGAATGAGGCGATCCAGGACAGGGCAAGGCTTTGATGCCAAGGGAAGAAAGAATCTGGAGCAGTAGGCAGTGGTCAACTGGGTCGAAAGCAGAGGACAGGTTGAGAAGGAGGAGGATAGAAAACTGTCTGTTAGCTTTGGCTGTAAGTCATTAGTAATTTTGGTCAGAGCAGTTTTGGTGGAGTGGTGGGGGCGGAAGCCAGATTGGAGGTTGTCAAGGAGAGAGCTAGATGAGAGGTGGGAGGAAAGTTGAGCATGGACATGCTGCTCAAGGAGTTTGGAAGCAAACGGGAGCAGTGATATGGGGCGATAGCTGGGCATAGCAGTTGGGGTCAAGGTTAGCTTTTTTGAGGATGGGTGTGATGGTGGCATGTTTGAAGGCAGAGGGGAAGGTACCAGAAGATAACGATAGGTTGAAGAGATGGTTTAGGGCTGGAATGAGCATGTTGGGTGAGGTTGGGGAGCAGGTGGGAAGGGATGGGGTCAAGTGCATCGGTGGTGAGGTGTGATTTGGAAAGGAGGTAAGTTCTCCTTCAGTGATGTTGGAGAGGGAAGTTATTAGGGAAGGGCACAGGTCTGGTATATAGGGTGGTTGGGGTAGAGGAACAGTAAAGGTTTGTGTTGTTTGGTCAATCTTGTTTTTGAAGTAGGTGGCAAAGTCCTCAGAAGAGATGAGGGGAGTTGGAGGTGACAGTGGTGGGCAGAGGAGAGAGTTATATGTGCTGAAAAGTTGTTTTGGGTTGTAGGATAGTGAGGATACAAGGTTAGTGAAATAGGTCTGTTTAGCAGAAGTGAGGGCTAGTTTGAAGGAAAGTGTAGCTTGTTTGAAAGCAGTGAAATTGCTTGGCAGGCGTGTTTTCTTCCAACGCCGCTCCACGACCCTGGATACTTGTCGGAGTTTTTTGGTGAGGTTGTTATGCCAGGGTTGCCTATTAATTTGTTGCACTTTGCCATGCATGAGAGAGGCGACAGTCTATGGCTGATGTGAGGATGGAGTTATAAAAAGCGGTGGTGCTGTCCGTGTCGTTGAGTGAAGGTATGGAGGACAGGGGTAGAAGAGAGTCTGAGAGTCTGTGAATGGCTAGGTGTGCAAGGTTTTTGCAAGAATGTGGTAATGGCTGGACATGGGGGCAGGTGAGGAGGACAAGGATGAGAAGGTGAGTAGATGGTGGTCAGATAGGGGGAAGGGAGAGATTGTGAGATTAGATAAGGAACAGACTCCAACAGGTTTTCTTCAAGACCTGTATTTGGCTCCATCCATCTTCCCATCAATTTTAACCATCTTCCTAGTCCCTGCTGAAGAAGAGCAGGCCCAAACCATGATGCTGCCGCCACCATGTTTGACAGTGGGGATTGTGTGTTCAGGGTGATGAGCTGTGTTGCCTTTATGCCAAACAAATCGTTTGGCATTGTTGCCAAAAAGTTCGATTTTGTTTTCATGTGACCAGAGCACCTTCTTCCACATGTTTGGTGTGTCTCCCAGGTGGCTTGTTGCAAACTTTGAACCACACTTTTTATGGATATCTTTGAAAAATGGCTTTCTTCTTGCCACTCTTCCATAAAGGCCAGATTTGTGCAGTGTACGACTGATTGTTGTCCTATGTCCACCTCAGCTGTGGATATCTGCAGTTCATCCAGAGTGATCATGGGCCTCTTGGCTGCATCTCTGATCAGTCTTCTCCTTGTTTGAGATGAAAGTTTAGAGGGACAGCCGGGTCTTGGTTGATTTGCAGTGGTATGATACTCCTTTCATTTCAATATGATCGCTTGCATAGAGCTGCTTGGGATGTTTAAAGTTTTGGAAATCATTTTGTATCCAAATCCGGCTTTAAACTTCTCCACAACAGTATCACGGACCTGCCTGCTGTGTTCCTTGGTCTTCATGATGCTCTCTGTGCTTCAAACAGAACCCTGAGACTATCACAGAGCATGTGCATTTATACGGAGACTTGATTACACACAGGTGGATTATATTTATCATCATTAGGCATTTAGGACAACAGAGGATCATTCAGAGATCCACAATGAACTTCCGAAGTGAGTTTGCTGCACTGAAAGTAAAGGGGCCGAATAATATTACAGCCCCACTTTTCAGTTTTTGAATTTCCACAAAAATGTTAAATAACCAATACATTTTGTTCAGTAGGTTGGGGGGTTTCAGTAAGTCCAATAGTAGTGAGATGTGTCGTAGCAGGCTGTAAGCTTTCTTGAAGACATGGGTTTTCAAGTTCCGTCTGAAAGTTTGGATGTGGTGGATAATAGGAAGTGCTGGGGCACAGAATTCCAGTGGATGGGGGAATACTCAGGAATAGTTTTGGAGGCGATTGGGTGAAGAATATATGAGTGTAGAGGTGAGAAGGCAGTTTTGTGAGGACCACAGCTTACTTGCTGGAAGATTTCAGGAGATATTAGCTTAGAGATATGCAAGTAGATGGAAGTGTTGCCCACGCCCCCCTTGAAGATATATGTTAAAAAATTATGGTGTTTGAAATGTTTAATGATTAATATTGTTGATGATGGAGTTGTGCTATGCCTAGCATTAGGTAGTTGACAGAGATAGTTGGAGTTAACAGTTGGGACTAGCACATGGGGAGGAGCTAAGTGTGGGCGCAACAGAGATAGGGATGAGCCTGCTGCAGTAGCAGACCTTAGGTCAGACTGAGAAGCAGAACCAGAAGCAGTGTCTTGTGGCAAAAGAGAGCCGACCGAGTGGATAGTAAGATCCTGCAAAGATGTTAGTCACAGTCCAGAGTCAGAACAGAGATAGCAAGAAAGTGAAGGAAGAAGTATCAGAGCATGGAGCAGGGAACCTAGCGGTACCGTACACAGTTGTCAGTCAGGCAACGGAACAAAGAAGGAAAGATAAGCGAGACAAAAAGGAAAGGGCCTGAATTATTCGAAAAGCTAAGTAGCAGCCATATTGACATAGAAAACTCCCCTAAGGGGAGTATGAAGTGGAACAGTGGGTGGAAGTATAGGACTCTTGCCTGCTGGACTGTAAAGGGGACGAGGAAGTTCCCAAGGTAGTGTGCTGGGCTCTGTGTTGAGGCAGAAGAGCTAAGTGAAGTGGAAAACGAGAGTGACTCCAGGAAAGGGAGAAAGAAATGTGCAATAATGATCCATGTAATAACAGTAATGTTCATGAAGATGAATGCAAGTATCTGCTGTACATAGCTCCTCAAACGTTATTGTTCATAAATAATCATCTTTTTACTGAACTATGGCCTCTCTCAGAGAACTCAGCAACCCCTGGTCTTTGCTGGCCGAAAACACCAGCACCATGCCGTCTGCAAGGGCGTATCGCCATCACAGCTAAAGTCCCCACACCCAGTCAGGACCCCCACTTTCATGTAACATACTGGAGCGTGTACCTCGCCCACAGCTACCACTCTGCGCCATGTTACAAACATACAGAGGAGACAGATTATGGACAGATTTGTAGGTGAATGTTAGTAGTTTGAACTGGATACGTTGGGGAATTAGGAGCCAATGAAAGGATTTGAGGAGGAGTAGTTAAGAGAGGTGAATTAGTTGGGCAGCAGAGTTAGGCTACGTTCACAAGACAGTATTTTGGTTTGTATTTCACATCAGTATTTGAAAGCAAAAACCAGGAGAGGAACAATCAGATAAAAAGTATAATAAAAACATATCACCACTTCTGCATTTTTTCACCCACTACTGGCTTTGGGTTACAAATACTGATGTGAAATACTGAACATGTGAACGTGGTCTCAAGGACAGACCGGAGAAGTGCAAGAGTATTAGCAGGAAGATACAAAAATTGAAAGAAATGGATGGCACTCACCGGTTAAAAAAACTTCTATATTCCAATACTTTAAAACATCGGCGTAGGGAGGATGGGAGCAGGAGTGGAATGGACGACAGCCGTTTCACGCTGCAGTGGTGCTTCTACTGGTCACTGGGTATAATCTCCTTTGTATAATGGCACTTCTGGTGTTTTTTTTTTAAATTAATGATCAGTATTGTAGTACTCAGTCACAATGTTGTGGTAATATGTTGTCTGGGCATTGTGTGGTGGTATTTGTTCCTTGTATGTGCTATTATTTGGTCACTATGTGGTGGTAATATGTGGTCTCGTCAAGTTGTGTTGGTAGTTGTTCTTTGTATGTCATATTATTGGTCACAATGTGGTGGAAATTTGTGGTCTGGACATGGTTCGGTGGTATTTGTCCCTTGTATGTGATATTGTTCGGTCACTGTGGTGGTAATATGTTGTCTGGTCTTGGTGTGGTGGTATTTTATGTGGTATTATTGGTCATTTTAACAATTGAAAAATAAATAAAAATACACCTACATTGTATTGCATATTTTAACAAATGTTTAATAGGTTAGAGTAGAGTAGGGCCCGGCCAAAAGAGTCTATCTTGTCATCATGGCAGATTAAAAAAATCTTTTGGCCAAAGCAAAAGCTGCTGGCTGTGTCTGATCTGGTTATGGGAACTGTTAATGTGTGATTGTGAGAAGTGGAGTTTTTCCAAGAGAGAGCGGTGGGACTGTGAACAGTTCGAAGGGTGGAGGCGGGGCTGGGGTGGAGCCTGGGCAGAGTCTCAAGGGGGCCCCCAAAATTTTGCCAGTATGGGCCCTGAAATTCCTAATGGCGGCCCTGGTAATAGTAGTGCAGTTTTGCAGGTTAAATTGTGTGGCCATTATTGATGTATAGGAACACTACTGGTGCCCTTCTAATGCCCAGAAAGTACCATGTTTAAGTCTTATCAATTAAAACATGCATTCATCACAAACACGTGGTGTTGGGTGGTTTTCCACCTTTAAAGGAACATTAAAGCTACCAATGCTTATAGAGAAACATTGCCTGGGCATCCAGTCTTTAGGGGGTCCCACAGCAATTTCCCAGTTTGCCATCTGCAGTACCTTTCCTGCATAGAGGCGACAGTACATTTTCTTGAAAGAAATCCTGAAGTTTAAGATTACCTGATCTAAGAAAGGAATACGTAGAAAAATCTAAATTGTGAGTTTAAGTATTAGACAAGGCAATCATTTGCAGGAGTATTGTGGGTGATATTAATTTAGTAGTATATGTAGTGGGCACAAAAATATACATTATGTTCTATTACGTAGTATGTGTAAAAGCGCATGTCAATGAGTATGAAAACACGTATTACGTTTGCAGCTAAAAGGAAAAACTTCTTAGCACACACCTTGGACCCTAGGGCAACTTTATACACGTACGTCAAATACTTTTGCAAAAAAAAAAAGCCGGCTACTTTATCTATAGGAGCTTTTGCTTGTATTGAAGGTCAGGTGTGTGCAAAACAACTGCCATGCTTACATTAATAAGTTTTAGAGATGAGATAATTGCTTGGAGGCAAACTGAGTTCACCATCTGGTTGCCATTTGGCTTGACTCAAAAAGAAATGGCAAGGAGTATAATAAAAAATAAAGAATGGAGAATCTTCAGCGTACTTTGACTCTAAGCAACTTTAGAGTCTCCTGAGCTCACTAGGTCTTAACGAATGCAGACATACCATCGCTGCCTAGTTGGCATATAAGATGCCCAGTGAAGATTGTAGTGGACTGAAGGAAACAGTAGAAGACAGGTGACTGAAGAATAACACTGGACCTGAGATGGGTTGCAGAGTGGGTCAAGTGTGGACGAGGCAAATATAATTTTTATTTTTTTATATTTAGGTTAGCACTTTTTCACAAAATGTCCTAAACAATTTGGTGGGGTTCTGGGTTCTAAGACCCCTCATAGACTTTCTGTTAGGCTACTTTCACACTTCCATTTTTTTAAATCTGTCACAATGCATCGGCGCGACGTATCGACGGATGCGTCAAAAATTATGAAAAATCCGTTGCATCCGTTTTGTCCGTTTTTACCATCCGTTTCATCCATTTTTTTGACGGATCCGTTTTCCATGCCTAAAAATGGGAGTCTCCCAAATGTGATTGGCTACTGGAAAATAGGGAAACCAATATATTGACAAGGCAAAGATCCTGAATGCTGCGGCATGGCAGAGAAACATTCCTTATCTATGTCTTCAAGGGTGACACAGATTAGATAAATGAGCAACAAGATAGATCTGGTGTACTTGAACCTGAGTAAATTAGCTAAGGCATCTTGGGATGTTTTCATTTCCCTCTGTGCGTCCAACCTTCGAGAATCATTGCACACAGAGTACCATAAGATATAGCAATTGTTGAGGATAAAATATAACTTTTAATGGAATACCTTAAGATGAAGCAAATATTAGTATATGATTAAAATGAATAAGTAGCAGCTATAACCATTGGGAGCATACATGTAATGGTAGTAGGCTTAAAGGGAATCTATCACCTCATTTTTCGCATATAAGGTGAGGCCACCCCCATCAGGGGCATATCTACAGCATTCTGTAATGCTGTAGATAAGCCCCGGATGTAACTTGAAAGATAAGAAAAACAAGTTAGATCATACTCACCCAGGGGCGGTCCCGATTCGGGTCGGGTACGATGGGCTTCGCGGGTCCGGGGCCTCCCATCTTCATGCAATGATGTCCTCTTCCTTGCTTCTGTTGCGGCTCCTGCGCAGGCATACTGATTTGCCCTGTTGAGGGCAGAATAAAGTACTGCAGTGCACAGGCGCCGGGCCTCTCTGACATTTCCTGTTGCCTGCGCACTGCAGTACTTTGCTCTTCCCTCAACAGGTCAAATCAGTACGCCTGTGCAGGAGCCGCGACAGAAGCAAGGAAGAGGACTTCATCGTATGAAGATGGGAGGTGCCGGACCCGGACCCGAACCCGCGACGCAAACCGGACCAGGACTGCACCTGGGTGAGCAAAATCTAACTTGTTTTTCTTATCTTTCAGGTTACATAGGGGGCTTATCTACAGCATTGCAGAATGCTTTTTACTTGTGGGCGTTTTACTATATCTTGTATACACATTTTGTTTTTCATGTCCTTTTTTACACTCGTATGTGGGTAGAAGGAAATGCAGAGACAGGAAATTCCCATGATAAAGTTGCATGGTTTATGATCAACTAATGATGATAAAGGTCAGGAGAGTTAATGCTAGTACGTTAACAGTAATGGTGGTGCTAGTTGCAGTAGTAGTAGTAGTAGGAGTAGTAGCAGGGGAGCTGTATTAGTAGCATAAGGGAATGCCGAAAAAACAAAAAAAAATGACTTTTCCGTCAGAAAGAGCGTCCCCGATCTACCCTGTCCGCACGGGGGCACAATATTTCTCAGGCCCACCCCCCCAGTCATTACCAGTAACTGCAATACATATATATATATATATATATATATATATATATAATCTCACCATAAAAATGTAGAGCATAAATATACTCCCATATAATGGAATTTTGGAGATTAAACAAAAGAGAGAGGAGAGTAGTCATCATGGTGGAGACAGGGAAGTGTTGGCTGTAGGGAGCTTGGCACATATGGCCAACTTTATATACCGCTGACTTTCCCGCGACTCTCACGTTACATTTATCTTGGCCCAAAAGAGAGCTCTGGTTTTTCACCCTGCTAGACTCCCGGTACAAGGAGAACCTTTCATCTCTCCTTCCTCGGATGGAGAAGTCTACTAAAATGCTGCTGTACCAAAAGGCCATTGTGGAAAATATGTTGAAAAAATTCTCATCAGACAATGCTAGCGGTAGGAGGCAATCTTCCTTGGACTACCAAGAGAAGATTTGAGGGAGACACACACCAGGTACAGAAGAGGCAGGGGTACACCATCAAAGGCCTGGACCAATTTCATGACACCCTCCCAGTGTCCAGGTCCCGATGATTGGGTATTTGTGATAAGGAGAGAAATGTTTTTAAATTTGGTTAAAAAATACCTGGCCAACAATGAGTTGGTGCCTTGAAGGGTGTATGGATGACCCGGCTTGTAATTCTTGGCAGGATTGGCACATAGTGCATAGCCTTTATAAGTCTAGGAGTACCACTGCATGACAATTTGAACAGATTGTGTATGAGGCCCTCCTTTATGCCTAAGGCCGGTGTCACACTTGTGTGTGTAATGCGAGTCTCTCACATCAATTCCTGGCACTGCTGCTGGCAGTTCGGACCAGAGCATTCAGCTGCATAGAAATACATTCAGCCGCACACTCCGGTCCTGAGTGCCGGCGGCAGTGCTGGGTATTGATGCGAGAGACTCATGTGAGTTTCTCGCATTACACACACAATTGTGACCCCAGCCTAATAGAGGGTGTATCTGAGTACCTCTGTGTCACTAATTTTTGGCATTTCTTGCTTCCTTCATAAATTACATTGACATTTCCAAAAAATTTTATTAAATA
Organism: Ranitomeya variabilis; assembly: GCF_051348905.1. NCBI lineage: Eukaryota > Metazoa > Chordata > Amphibia > Anura > Dendrobatidae > Ranitomeya > Ranitomeya variabilis. Next base: position 624,426,424 of record NC_135236.1, on the reverse strand, counting down.
AAAAATCACTTTTGGTTTACTTAAATTATTCTTTTCAAACTTTTTTAAAATGTTGCCTTATATACAAGTCATTATACAGGAAAAAATGTTTACCGTTATTTTTCTTGCAAACTCCAATTTCTCTTTGATTTTTAAAGATTTATTGTCAGCCTTTAAGTGGAATAAAGTGTGACACCATTGCTCTCAGCAGCTATCTGGGAGCCAGAGATGCATCCAATGGTTCTCCCCATGCTGTTCTCCTTCCATTTCCACATTTTTACTGCCCCAAGACATTCATGTAGGGTCTGCAGGAAAAATGCTTGGATTTCCCATTGACTCCCATTATAGTCGTTACTTGAAACAAGTATCTGAGCATTAGGAATTGCTTGGTTTGAGTAACGAGCGCGTTCACCAGAGCAAACCTTCTACCTTTAAAGAGATGGACAAAAATCCCAGTGCCAAGATGTGGAAAGCTCATAGAGACTTATCCAAAGTGACTTTCAGCTGTAATTGCTGCAAAATGTGGCTCTACAAAGTCCTGACTTTAGGAAGGTGAATAGTTACGCAACCTGAAGTTTTCCGTTATTTTGTCCTATTTGTTGTTTGCTTCACGAAAAAAAAGAAAACCAAATATTCATAGTTGTAGGTCTGTTCTTTACATGAACTGATGTAAACCCTCAATAAAAACAGTGAAATTCCAGGTTGAAAGATGGCAAAACACAAAAGAATGTGTGACAGATAAAAGCTGCACTGTTGATTTAGAATTATCAAGCAACTATAGGGGTTTAATTTGTTATAGCAGACAGGGAGTGGTTAGCTCAGACCCAGAGGATACTGGGAAAGTTGTTATTGTGTCCTGGACATCCAAGAGGAAGGTGTGTGCTGTATAGACCAGTTCTTCCTGGGAAGCGATTGCTGTAATCATAGAAGCAGTAAGGACTGCCAGGAACATCTTTATTACCGCAAAATACAAGTGAGAGGGTTACAGCACCAGACTCATCCCCCTCCTCCATCTCATTGCATGAACAAGGTACAGTTCTGCTTAGGTTAAGACACTGTGTGTGAAGAGAAGTTATCTATGAAGAGACTTTCATATATGTTGATGAAGCATTGCATGAAGAGAAGTGATTCTGTCTGATGAAAAGAAGCTGGAATAAAACCCCTGTGATCAACTTCAGCTCAGAACTGTGTAATAGCTGTGTGCCTGTATATTGTTACCTCCCATCTACTGTGAAGAATTATAATTAATGGTCATCCCGAGTAAGATTTCCCCAGGATTCCAAAAGTAACTCATGTTTCCTTTGTATCGCCCTCATATACTGTGTGGTGTACATGCAACAAATGACAAAGGAAGGCGAATACTTTTGCAAATCACTGTGTATCCTACGAGTGAAATTCATTGAGAGGTTTGATGAAATGTGCTACACTGATATAAAATCAAGTAGGGATATAATTGGAATTGTGAAATTTCAGCTTTTCATACATAAACTTTTACTAAAGGATGAGAACAAAGGATCCATAAGCAGCTGTAAAAAATAATGTAAAAAATTAAGTGTTACGGAACCCCCCAGCACCCAGAATATGTTGTGCAGTTATATGTATGTATAATAGGTTCCATGTCAGATGCATGTCCCAAAAGCATCAGCCCACAGGCTGCGCCCCTGGGCAGAGGGGACAAGATATCCCCCCTTCTGACCTCCCCCACCTTTGTAATTCCCACAGTAAATATCTGCAGGCTCCAGCCACCTGCGGCTATTGTAATGTAGGTCTGGCCTGCTGCTTTTCAATTGACCCGCCCTCTGTATCTATGTGATATATTCTGTGTCCTGTGAGTAAAGTGTTGTCACACTGGAAATACGTGGAGAAGCAGTGATCTTTTATATGTGCCCATGTAACCAAGCCATTCCAGCCAGCGTCCTTCATTCAGACTCTAGCCAAAGCAGAGTGGACCTCCTGAAACACGGGGTGGTACTGAAAGAGGTACTCCAGCATGGTAGACCCCGTTACATTAAGTATATATTTTATACCGCTTTAATAAATTTTCTGACCTAAAAAAAAAGTTTTTGATCTGTTGGAATTATTTCTGGACAAAACCCTATTCCTTTGTTAATGGATATATCAGCCTTAAAGTGTATCTGGCAGTGAACATCGGCAGCAGTTGGACACTCATCGATAGAGAACATATCCACTATCAATATGATAAGGTACATCTTCCAAACTTGGACAACCCCTTTAATAATATGAGTGCTTTCTAAAGGATTTTTCATTTTTGAAAACCCTTTTTTCTAGAAAGGGATTTACGAATGACATTACTGCCTTTGACTGCATAACAACCAAACTGTGCAAAGCACAAATGAAAAGCGGTATTAAACAGTGTCCACTAACGCTAGGTATTCAATCGATTGATTGTTAGTTAAAGAGTAATAGTAAGAGATGTGCTAATGAGATAATGATGAGAAACAAAGAGGCTGAACAGATGATGGTGAACACTAGTAGTTACAAAACTATAAAATGATCACCAGCGACATGCAAATAAATGCGGTACCAGCCTTGTTAACCACACCTTGGTGAGAGTACAAAGGTTGAAGGATTAATATTTGTTTAGGTGACTATAAAAAGTAATGGCTTTTATATTGGCTTTATTTTAGAACCATTTTTATTTTATATCCTCTGCAACTTTCACAACTGCAGGATCTAATTGGTTAAACAGGCTTTTGGCCTCATTAGTGTTCCTACAATGTGGTGCCTAATAAGTTGTTACTAATTGGTTGGGTCATCGCAGACATGACCTTAATAAGGCCCACAAGTTTTTCATCTTTTTACAACTGTTAGGTCCTCACAACAGAGACAATAATAAAGATGTATAAACAGTTGGTATTGCTACAGTCATAACGAATGATACTCTAAAGGGAAAGATGGTAAAATCCCCTGATATTGGTGGGATCATACAACAGTCCAATGAGTATGGGGGCCTACCAACTCTCTCCCGACAGATGATGTTGAAGGGTAGAATGCTTCGGCAAGTTTAGTTTCCAAAAGACGATCTAATCTTCCTCTGGTAAGTGAGCCACCACTAAAGGAGTATGGCAGTGAGCAGAGCACTCCTTTGTATAGGAAGTTGAGGGCGATAGCGGATGATCAAGCAATTATTTAAATGAAAGCCATCTACAGTATATGTTTGGGGGGCTTCACATGTTTATCTTGCATGGTAAATGATGAAACAAAAGAATTCTCCTATTCTCAAAAAAAAAAAAGTGTTCAAAGTTGTATGTACTGTGAGGGGGATCATATGCGAGGGTCGATATGTATCCCCTAGAATGCACATAGAAGCGTACTGAGGCAACTGGAGTGCATTGCAGTCACAGGCATAGCCGTGATTGCAGTGAAAAATAAAAGTGTGGACCTGGTCAAGTTATTTGGCCAAGGCAATGTTTAGGAAAACCCATTAAGGGCTTTTATATTTGGAGTGAACAACAGGATGGTAGTGGGGCAGTTTGCTCTCTCCAGCCGGGTCTTACAAGTGGCCCATGGCCACAGATTCCATTTAAAAACCCTGCATCAAAGGGTTTGGGTGTGTCAGTCTTGGTTTGCAAACTGCAGAGCAGGTGGCTCTGCAACATCTGGCTTGTCCCCCCGTGCCATCCGCAGCACGTACAATCGGACAGAGAGAGGAGCACACATATGTATTATACACAATACATCATGGCAGCGTTAATGCATGGTATATATCCAAGATGATTAATTAAGTAGCGACAAACAGCTGCAATAATAAACTAAGGTATCCATAATGGACGTGTATACATACCAATAGTTGGGGGGGAAGGTGTCTGGTGCGCACATACTCTTACTACTGAACAATTGGTATGTATACACGTCTATTATGGATACCTTAGTTTATTATTGCAGCTGTTTGTCGCTACTTAATTAATCATCTTGGATATATACCATGCATTAACGCTGCCATGATGTATTGTGTATGATACATATGTGTGCTCCTCTCTCTGTCCGATTGTACGTGCTGCGGATGGCATGGGGGATTTCCCAATCTGCTGTTTTACACCTGTAATATTTAATAAAGTTTTTTGTATATTTGTAACTTGGACTTGTGACTGCGTTTTTCTGCACCTTTTTGTTCTTATTGAATATGCAGTTTGTCCGACATGGTCCTATCCAGTCCTTCTAATATATGATTATTAATCCAGTATTTGGGTTTTTGATATGGTACTATTGACTGGAATGTTTTCCATTAAGTGTCTTTTGCTAACATCTGGCTTGTGTGAAGTAACACAGAGCCAAGGGAAGCAAAAACACCTGGTACCCCTCAGTGTGACACAGCAGGGCAGTCACCAATGGCAACCGGTCTCGGATACGGACTGTCTTGACGCCCTGGCTGCGATTTGGGGGATACCACTTGCTTACCATTTGTGAGTTTCTTTGGACATTAAAGATGTTTGCACTGAACTTTTATGTGGTCCCTGCCTATCTGTTGCCCTGCACCAATCCCACTGCACTACAGTACCCATTAAAATATTATATATATAAAAAAAAAAAAAACTATAGCTCTTGACAAAAATGAGCATAGCTCACAGCATAGCCATGGAGATAGAAAGAGGAAGCCATCAAAAACTGAATAAGCATTACAGCTAGTGTGTGACAGCACCCATAGCCATATATATTGAGGTCACATTAATACACAAACAGCCTTAGTAATGTCAGGGTTTAATAAGAGTTGGATACAGGCCTAGGAGATCTCGGTGTTACACACATCTTGTCGAGGTAATTGAAGTACTTGTGATTTAGCCATGATTCAATTTTTTTGAAAAATTTGGTGATGCTGGCAATTTTTAATTTCATCTCTAGAACCAACTGCAGATGCAGAACATGAACAGGAATGGCTGTGTTTTTATAAATAAAATCCATATAATCCCTTTAATATGGCAATTCCGCTGTACATATCTGCTATATGCTGGTAGCACTCGTGTTCACGTTTGCCATTAGGCAATGTGGGGTAGGTGTATGTCTCCATGGCTCTGCCTTTCACTTCCTTTGTGCTTCTGAACAAATGGTAACATTAAGTAAGGAAATGGCTCATTGGGAAGGTGATACGTGTCGCACATAATAAGGTATTCTCTCGAGAGCATTTCCTGATTGAAGATAACAAGTGGTGAAGATTACAGGAAAAGGCGCATTAGGTTCCATTACCTCAGCTGATCATCTACGAAACAGTCCAAACTAGACAATTCTGGGTGAGCTTAGACTACACGATACAGTGGTAAACGATCCGACCTGTGATGATTTAATAGCTAATTAGAAAGCGTACAGATCAGTAATAGATTGTTCTCAGCAGTACAGGTCCTCTTTACATAGGACGATGTGTTGCCAAAAACAAGGATTTTTAAGCAAGCTTAAATCAGATCCCTGATTAAAACAAGCCATCAATTATCCACAGAATAGGTGATATAGATCAGTGGTTGTCTGACTGCACCGATCCGCACATGAAAGACATTTCATCCCTGTTAGAACAGAGCAGCAATGCCCATGCTCCATTCATTCCCTACGGTGCTGCCAAGCGATGTGCTCAGCTTGTTCCTGGGCCCTACAGAAAATGAATGGTGTAGACTCCCTATAACAGGGATAAAAGCTCCCTGTTCTGATGATCGGCGCAGATGCCAGTGGTGGGACACCCACTGATCAGCAAGTTACTAATTTTAACTGGACAACTCCTTAAAAAATAATTTCCTTTGATGAATGAACATTTTGGTTGCTTTACGGGTGATCAGCAGCCTGTTTACATTGCATGGTTATCTGCTAACGAGTGTTCTTAAGAACACTCATTCCTAATATTTCCCTGTGGAAATGGGAATGGATATACAAGTTTTTCTCACTAAATTAGAATATCATCAAAAAGTAAATTTATTTCAGTTCTTCAACACAAAAAGTGAAACTCATATTATATGAAAACTCAAAAGTCATTATCTCAGTAAATTAGAATACTTTATAACATCAGCTTGAAAAATGATTTTAAAATCCAAAATGTTGGCCTACTGAAATGTATGTTCAGTAAATGCACTCAATACTTGGTCGGGGCTCCTTTTGCATCAATTACTGCATCAATGCAGCGTGGCATGGAGGCGATCAGCCTGTGACACTCCTGAGGTGTTATAGAAGCCCAGGTTGCTTTGATAGCAGCCTTCAGCTCATCTGCATTGTTGGGTCTGGTGTCTCTCATCTTGCTCTTGATAACACCCCATAGATTCTCTGTGGGGTTAAGATCAGGTGAGTTAGCTGGCCAATCAAGCACAGTAACACTGTTTTTAAACCAGGTATTGGTACTTTTGGCAGTGTGGACAGGTGCCAAGTCCTGCTGTAGAATGAAATTTCATCTCCAAAAAGCTTGTCAGCAGAGGGAAGCATGAAGTGCTCTAAAATTTCCTGGCAGACGGTTGCACTGACTTTGGCCTTTATAAAACACAGTGGACCTACACGAGCAGATGACATGGCTCCTCAACCATCACTAATTGGGGAAACTTCACACTAGACCTGACCTCAAGCAGCTTGGATTGTGTGCTTCTCCACTCTTCCTCCAGACTCTGGGACCCTGATTTCCAAGTGAAATGCAAAATTTACTTTCATCTGAAAACAACACCTTTGACCACTGAGAAACAGTCCAGTTCTTTTTCTCCTTGGCCCAGGTAAAACACTTCTGGCGTTGTCTATTGGTCATGAGTGGCTTGACACAAGGAATGTGACACTTGTAGCCCATGTCCTGGATATGTCTGTGTGTGGTGACTCTTGAAGCAATGACTCTAGCAGCAGTCCACTCCTTGGGAATCTCCCCAAATGTGTTAATAGCCTTTTCTTAACAATCCTTTTAAGGCTGTGGTTATCCCGGTTGCTTGTGCACCTTTTTCTACCACACTTTTTTCTTCCACTCAACTTTCCATTAATATGCTTGGATACAGCACTGTGTGAACAGTCAGCTTCTTTAGCAATGACCTTTTGTGGCTTACGCTCCTTGTGGAGTGTCAATTACTGCCTTCTGGACATCTGTAAAGTCAGCAGTCTTCCTCATGATTGTGGAGCCTACTGAAACAGACTATGGGACCTTTTTAAACACTTAGGAAGCCTTTGCAGGTGTTTTTTGTTAATTATTCTAATTTGCTGAGATAATGACTTTTGGGCTTTCATTGGCTGTAAGCCATAATCATTAACAGAAATAAACACTTGAAATAGATCACTCTGTTTGTAATGACTATATAATATAGGAGTTTCACTTTGTGTATTGAAGAACTGAAATAAATTAACTTTTTGATGATATTCTAATTTAGTGAGAAGCATTTGTATGCCCAATAGGGTAGGACAGATGCCTATTGCACCTGAGTCTGTCAGGCTTAACATGATAGCTGTAGGATTAGGTCACAGTCTTGATTCACCAATAAAATATGCACATTTGGAATCATTCATGTATATTTGTGCTCAGTTGGCTAGATACAAATCTAAGTGCCCCCCAAGAGCGGTGAAGAGGTAAGACAATTGACTAATAACATGTAAAAGAGGACAACCCCCTTAAAGTTCCAGTAATACTGACGCAGAACAGGTACAGAAAATGTACTTCACACTTTTACCTTGTTAGAGCACGCCATAGATTAGAAATGTAAATATATGACAGGTAACTATAACTAACAGAGCAATCAATCTCCAGTTCTTCCTAAGGATCTGGCTAGTACAAGATAATGCCCTTAAACTTAATTAGTCTTCAAGGTCATAACGTAAGAGTTACAAAGTCTTAGGGTATGTGCACACGTCAGGATTTCTTGCAGAAATTTCCTGCAAGAAATCCGCATTTTTTTTTTTTGCGTTTTTTCCCCCGTTTTTTTCACGTTTTTTTTTAGCATTTTGCAAGCGTAATTAGCTTGCAGAATGCTAAAGTTTTTCAAGCGATCTGTAGCAACGCTTGGAAAACTGATTGACAGGTTGGTCACACTTGTCAAACATAGTGTTTGACAAGTGTGACCAACTTTTTACTATAGATGCAGCCTATGCAGCATCAATTGTAAAAGATAGAATGTTTAAAAATATTAAAAAAAATTAAAAAAATGGTTATACTCACCTGCAGACAGCCGATCTCCTCAGCGACTTCCGTTCCTATAGATGGTGTGTGTGTGCAGGATCTTCGATGACGTCGCGGTCACGTGACTGCGACGTCATCGCGGTCATGTGACCGTGACGTCATCGCAAGTCCTTCACACACACACCATCTATAGGAACGGAAGCGGCAGCATGCACCGCTGAGAGGCGGGAAGACTCCGGGGGCCATCGAAGGTGAGTATATGACTTTTTTATTTTAATTCTTTTTTTCTACCAATTATATGGTGCCCAGTCCGTGGAGGAGAGTCTCCTCTCCTCCACCCTGGGTACCAACCGCACATGATCTGCTTACTTCCCGCATGGTGGGCATAGCCACATGCGGAAAGTAAGCAGATCAATGCATTCCTAGTTGTGCGGAATCCCCGCAATTCCGCAAATTTAATGAACATGTTGCTTTTTTTTCCGCGATGCGATTTTTTCGCGGAAAAAAATGCAACATTTGCACAAGAAATGCGGAATACACTGAAAATAATGAGAGGCATATGTAAGCATTTTTTTCGCTTTTTTCGTGTTTTTATCACGTTTTTAGAGCGAAAAACGCTAAAAAAACGCGAAAAATACTGAACGTGTGCACATGGCCTTACTCTCCAATGATATCGTACTGCATGAAATATGCATCACACACAATAAGTGACAAGTAGTGTTGAGCGATACCGTCCGATATTTGAAAGTATCCAAATCGGATTGGATCGGCCGATATCCAAAAAATATCGGATATCGCCGATACCGATACCCGATACCAATACAAGTCAATGGGACACAAATATCGGAAGGTATCCTGGATGGTTCCCAGGGTCTGAAGGAGAGGAAACTCTCCTTCAGGCCCTGGGATCCATATTCATGTAAAAAATAAAGAATAAAAATAAAAAATATGGATATACTCACCCCTCCGGCAGACCCTGGACATTAGCGGTGTAACCGGCAGCCTCCGTTCCTAAGAATGCAGTGAGTGAAGGACCTTCGATGACGTCGCGGTCACGTGAGCGGTCACATGAGCGGTCACGTGACCAATCACTAGACCGCGACATCATCGCAGGTCCTGTACACTCACTGCATTCTTAGGAACGGAGGCTGCCGGTTACACCGCTAAGGTCCAGGGTCCGCCGGAAGGGTGAGTATATCCATATTTTTTCTTTTTTTTCTTTATTTTTTACATGAATATGGATCCCAGGGCCTGAAGGAGAGTTTCCTCTCCTTCAGACCCTGGGAACCATACACTGGGAACTTCCGATTCCGATTTCCGATATCACAAAAATATCGGAACTCGGTATCGGAATTCCGATACAGCACATATCGGCCGATACCCGATATTTGCAGTATCGGAATGCTCAACACTAGTGACAAGGTAATGTACTTGGCTTTCATGGAAAGTTTCACAAATACTTTTACTTCAAAGTGAAGCAGTTTCTATGTAAGTTAAAACATTTAGTTGAAGTGATTTTACATTTTTTTAGTACACAGCTCCTATATATGAAATCTGAGTTACCTGGAGGTGCAGTACACACTATGTACACAATTTGTTGGCATGTGAGAATTTTGACCATATCATCATTTTTATGTATATTTTCCTAGTCTGGCACTGTATAAAAATGAATGCTTATTGGATGAAGCAGATCAGGTGATGTGTACTTGTGTAATGAGGAGGGTGAGGCCTAAGGATACAACACTCTATTATAGCATACAGAATTATTAAGCAGCTTGTTTTCCTCTGGCAAAAATGGGCCAAAAAATAAGAGACCTTTATCTGACTCAGAAAAGTAAAAAATTGCTAATTCTTTGAGAAGGATGTAGAACCGGTGCAAATAGCCAAGATATTGGGGTGCGATCACAGAACCATCAAAAGCTTTATTTCATAGAGTCAGCAGGGTCACAAAAATGCGGCTTAACTGCCAAAGATTTGAGAAGAATCAAGCGTGAAGAGACCAGACAGCCATTATCCTCCAGTGCTGTCATATTCCAGAACTGCAACCTCCTTGGAGAACACAGAAGTACAAGGTGCTCAGAAATATGGCAACAGAAGCTGAGCCCAACCACCAGTGAACAAGACAAAGAGGAGGTAAGACTGGACCAAATAATATCTGACAACAGATTTTTCAAAGGTTTTATGGACTGATGAGATGACAGTGACTCTTGATGGTCCACATGGATGGACGCATGACTGGATAAGTAATGAGCAGACTTGTACTTCGACTCAGTGTGTATCAGACACTGACTGAACTCTATGAACTCAACCAGAAAAACATTTTAAAAGCTACCAGGGACAAAGACTGCGCTATAGACTAATCTAACAGGCAGATCCCCTTTGGCTTCTCCTTGCCCGTTGTCCTGGATTGACAGTTCTCCACCTACAGGTTTGCCTATGCAGAGACCTGTCACTCCAATTCCACGGGTGATGACAATCCACCAGGGACCCATCTGTCAGATTTGTCTATAGCGCGGTTTCAGTCCCCAGAGGATTTTAACTGGACTGTCAGCACAGATGACTGTTCAAACCAAGTACAAGCACTAGGCGCATTATGGCAAGGACAAATATTTAACTACATCTTCCCACCTGCTTTTATTCCATCTATCTCCACCTTTTTCTGGCCCTATGAAGCTAGAGCTGTCAATCAAAGAAGAGGGAGGCTGTGGAGAGTGAGGGAAAATAAGCAGGTGGGAAGGTGTATATATAAATGATTAGCCCCACTGTAAAGCACCGAGCGGCAGGATTTAGTTTGAACACTGCAGCAGTTCAGAGTAAAACACACTCAGTGTGTAATACACGCTATCCTCTGATTGGGCAGCATGTATCAGCTGACAGGTTCCTTTTAAAGCTTAAAGAATGATGACAAGGCCCCTTCCTCACTTGATCTAAACCCTATTTAGAACTTGTGGCCCTTCTTAAATGGGAGATTTACATTGAAGGAAAACAGTCACTCCTCTGATCAGTGTCTGGAGGCTGTGGTTGGGGCTGCCCAAAAAGTAGATAGTCGTCAGATTAAGAAACGGACTGACTCCATGGATGGAAGTCTTATGACCGTTATTGAAAAGAAGGGCCGCTATTTTGGTCAGTGATATTTTTTGCCAAAAATGTATTTTTTTAACAGTTTGAGTTGCCTGGTTATTATCCTCACTTTAACATATGAAAATAAACAACAGAGATGGAAAATTTGCGTTCTTCATTTAGTTGCATAATAATTCTTCACACTAATAGTTGCCCAATAATTCTGCAGACACAGATATTCCCCTATGAAACACAAAACCTCACTTTTACTTTCTTAAATATTCAGGTTTCAGGTTTATCAACCTCTGGGACTGACCGACAGCACTGGAGTTGTTCAATAATATAATTAATCCTCAAAATTACAAATTGCCTGATAATTGTGCACACAGCGTAGATTGCCAAATATATGGCTGTGTGCATGAGGCCAAATTCAGAGGGGTAATGTGCATTCAAATCCTAATGTCACACTGATGTCACGGTATATGGTTAAATAACTTGACATTTCAGGACAGGAATCATGCACACTCTGATGTCACAGCACTATGATGATTTACTCTGATGAAGCAGACCTGAAATTAGACAAAAAGTGAGTGCAAAGAGGATGCACCCCATAGGATATCATAGAGGAACAATGCACCCAAATATGTCTCCAAGCTCAAAAACAAACACATATTGATGTAATCATGAAAAGAAAATTAATGAACACAATGTTAGTGTTAGCAGAAGATGGGCAATGGACATAAGATACAACAAGTAACCCTAGACCACCACAGTCAGAACTGCAGTCCTATTGTTTTGTCTGTGCCCGTACGTCTATCACTCACAGTTGTCCTGCATAATACACCTGAGCGGACACAGAGCAGTCACATTAATAATAGTTTGGTGGTTTCCTCACTTTTTGCAGCCTCTTTAGCACTAATTATATTTTCTCCTCATCATCAAACTTTGATTTTTGCTTCAGATTTAGTTACATAAATGTTGTAGATTGCAGAGTAGAGGGGAAAAATGTTGTCACACGTTTCATCTGCTGATATTTGCAGCATCAATGAACATTCTGCTGATTTTAAAGGGGTTCTCTAGTGTCGATGCTTCAGGAGCGCACCTCTCCTCTGCCTCCCGACTTCCTGCTTGCCGGGGAGCAGTGCACTCCTGAAGATTGTGAGATCAGACCAGTGAGATGAGTGCTTGTCCTAGTTCCAAGCAGAATCCACATTGTAAAAGTGCAGCTTCATAGCGATGCAAGTAGGCTCTAAAGCATAGAATCTGTGAGCGGCATGCGCTTCGTGACCCAGTAACCGCCCAACGTGAGATTGCATGGCAACCGGTAAGAAAATGGAGAGGATTTTTAATAAGAAGTGTATAGCAAAGTTATTTGCTTTTCTCGGCACTTTGAACCTACGCCCATTGAAAAACTTGAGACAACCCTTAAAAAACTGTAGTGTTGGTCAACTGACAGATAAAGTTTTCTTTGCAGAACGTGAACGAATCTTCATGAAAATCCAGATTGAAAATAAGCTGCGGGAACATACCTCAGATGTGAACACAACGTTCAATGTTCAGCTATACATTACTCAAAGCAACTCACATTACATGGGCCTGGCTGACAGATAGAGAACCTGAAGAGGGCAACAGCACTGACTGCACAAGTAACAAAGCGTGTATGTATGTATGTATGTATGCATGTGTGTGTATTCATGTGTGTATGTATGTATGTGTGTGTATGTAATAATACAAATTGTGGGGGCACCACAGGACATATGCATGGGATCCAACCTCAGCCTATAATAGAAATGATATCCAAAAATCCAAGAAAAAGATATAGGCCATAAAGAGGGGATCACCACAGAAGCATGAATATTAAGTTGAAATTTTAATGGATACAAAAAGACACACAAGAAACATTAAAAACATTAAAATAGTCACACATGTGACATGACAAAACAATACATAAGCTCATAATAAAGCTTGAAACCTTAAACCTGATGCAGATGTGTGCAAATGTGTGCAGTGTCCATATAAACAGCATACTATCACCAAAGGATGACTAATATCCCACACACTATAAAAAATGCCAAAGACACCCATATAATAACCTTAAATACAGTGGACCTGCCACGTCCAAATGAGAAAAATAGATAGCTTACCAAATGCTAGAACTGGGCACAAGGTCCTTAATAGCCCAAGAATAGGGCCTGATAACAAAAGGAACTGAATGGGAAGTCAAACATAGAGTAAAAAAAGGTATAAAGACCTGAGCACTTGCTGAGGAGGCTGCCCATGATAAATATCATGAAGCAGACATAATGCTGTTATATATGGCACACATTGAGTCAGGTAGGGCAGGAGAGACCAAACGCGTGTCGCCACTCATGGTGGCTTCGTCAGCAGTATGTATGTATGCATGTGTGTATGTATGTATGTATGCATGCGTGTCTGTATGTATGTCTATGTGTGTGTGTGTGCATGTGTATGTGTGTATACATATGTATGTGGGTGTGTGTGTGCATATGTTTATATCTATATACACACACACACACAGATACAGTATATATACAGTGGGTACAGAAAATATTCAGACCCCTTTAAATTTTTCACTCTTTGCTTCATTGCAGCCATTTAGTAAAAAAAGTTATTTTTTTTCATTAATGTACTGTGAGGTAGTGACCCCTGTTACAGCTAGGGAGCGCTGTTTGCTCTCCCCAGGATGCACACAGAGGCGTAGTGCGGCCATGAGGGGGCATTGTAGTCACAGGTGTGGCTGTGATTACAATTGTTAAAAGCCCTGTAGTGTAGAGAGGTTTTAGAGTTGAGTGCTGAAGAGTCGCAGGTGTGTCAGGGCCATAGTGAGGCCTGACAACCCACAGTATACACAGTGGTGCTGCTGTCCACGATGACTAGTCATGGATGTGGACAGGTCTTGTGCCCGGAGGTGAACTGGAGGAAGTCTGTTCGGTGCCCGAACGAAGGACTGGCGTGTGTCACAGATGCAGACAGGAGCATGTCAAGGTCTGTGTACGGCTGTGAGTAGAGACTGTGATACAGTGGTGCAGGATACCCATGGAACTAGTCAGAGGAGGGCTAGCATGTGTAGTGACTGCAATCTAAAGGAAGCAATCTAAAGGAAGCGGTTATGAAATGGTGTGAATTGAACACTGAAGTTATACACTTTAGTTATATGCATTTGTGTGGATTGGAACCTTTTCTGTGTGAATATAACACATTAAAAAGACTTTTATGTTTGAACTTTGTGGGTCACCGCCTCATCACTGGCTGCCGATGCACTACAGTACACTCTGCACCCCATCTTGACTGAAAAAAGCAGAAATGTAGAAATTTTTGCAAATTTATTAAAAAAGAAAAACTGAAATATCACATGGTCATTAGTGTTGAGCATTCCGATACCGCAAGTATCGGGTATCGGCCGATACTTGCGGTATCGGAATTCCGATACCGGGATTCCGATACTTGCCGCGTATCGGATACCGGAATCAGAAGTTCCCAGATTCAAAATGCACAAATTCAGCCAATGAGAATGATTTCAAGTGTGGGCACATCCTGTTCAGCATGGAGGGCATGAAACTACTGGCATGGCTGTGATTGGCTGCTGAAATGATGTCATGATGCAGTTTAAAAGTCGCTGGCGCCATTTTGCGATCACTCTGCTGTGAATTCAGTTAGTGACAGGACGCTGTTTGCTGACTGAGGGCCAGTGTAGAGATAGCGATTTGCTTCTTTGTGCTTTCCAAAGGCTAATTTAGCAACCGCTGTGTTCACCTACTATTCACCTTGCTTTTGCCTTGTATTGCTGTTTTCACAGCGATCTGCAAGGTCTGTGTGTGTGTGTGTGTGAGTGCAGCCCACTCTCTAGTCTGAGTGCAGCCACATAGGCCATCCATTGCTGGTTGTATTCAGTTCAGGGAGGGTGGTTCATTGCCTCATACTGTTCTTTTTTTTTTTTTTTTTTTTCCAAGTAGTGTAGTCTGCTGCTAAGTTTTAATAAAAAATCCTATTAGTGTCTTTCCACCCGTCTCCAGCTAATTTGTGGAAAAACACTACATAGGATAACGTAGAGGAGGGTATTTGGGCCTTGCAGCGCCGTTTACGGCTGTCTGCACGGTCTCCGTGTGACTGCAGCTCGCTCTGTAGTCTGTGAGCAGCCATAGCCTGGTTGTCTCCAGCTCAGGGTTGTTCACTGCGTCATACCGCAAAATCAATTTTCATTTTGTTTTAAGTAGTGCAGGCTGCTGCACATTTTTTCAAAAAATTCCTATTAGTGTCTTTCCACCCGTCTCCAGCTAATTTGTGGAAAAACACTACATAGGATAACGTAGAGGAGGGTTTTTGGGCCTTGCAGCGCCGTTTACGGCTGTCTGCACGGTCTCCGTGTGACTGCAGCTCGCCCTGTAGTCTGTGAGCAGCCATAGCCTGGTTGTCTGCAGCTCAGGGTTGTTCACTGCGTCATACCGCAAAATCAATTTTCATTTTGTTTTAAGTAGTGCAGGCTGCTGCACATTTTTTCAAAAAATTCCTATTAGTGTCTTTCCACCCGTCTCCAGCTAACTTGTGGAAAAACACTACATAGGATAACGTAGAGGAGGGTTTTTGGGCCATGCAGCGCCGTTTACGGCTGTCTGCACGATCTCCGTGTGACTGCAGCTCTCTCTGTTGTCAGTTCAGCCCCCCAAAAATAAATAAATAATAAAGTTCACCAAACACACCAGTGACACCACTTTACATTTCTATAAACCACATTAGCTCATATTAAAGTCTAGTCCACACTTTAGAAAATTAGTGTTTCTTATACCTGTTAGGAGGAGTTGTTCAGGAATAAGCACACAAAGCCGTTAGTACTTTTCTGCTTATCTTTATCAGTCACCCAAGATGAAGAAGGCAGTGAGTAAGGCACGTGGGCGTGGGCGTGGGCGCGGAGCAGGGAGGGGACGTGGGGATTCTGTGCCCGCTGCGGGCACCGGTGACTCATCAGCACCCACTTTCACAAGGGAACAGTCATTCATGCGCAGCTTTGTCGCAGAGCGCCGTACACCGCTGCTGCGTGAAGACCAAATTGAAGCCATTGTCGGATGGATGGCAGCTAATGCATCAACTTCAATTAGTGCCACATCCTCTCAGACACAGAGCACTGGAGAGCAGCCATCTGTCTCTTCACCACCTGCCAAATTGCCCAGGCAGACAGAGAGCCCAGGACAGGAGCCGTCTCTACTTCTGTTCTCTGAATCTCTTGGCTTGGAAACAGGGGGCCAGCCAAGCAGCATTGGAGAAATGGAAGAAGAGGCAGGGTGCAGTGATGCCCAACAGCTTTTTCTCTCTTCCTCTGAAGAGGCGGGTGGGCCAGTGGCTCCGGTCACCACATCGCAGGCCGCATCAGCTGATGATGACACTCAGGTGCCACTTACTGGTGCGTGCTCTGCTGCTGAGACTACCCAGGAGGAGCAGTTGGGGGCAGAGGGTAGTGTAGATGATGAGGTCCTTGACCCATCTTGGCGTGAGGGACAAGAAGGTGGTGGGAGCAGCTCTGAGGAAGAGATTCCCCGTACGGCCCAAAGAGGGAGAGGGAGGGGGAAGACTGCGGATCCTGCAGCCTCCGCTTTGGCAGCCGTTAGGAGCATGTCTCTTCCAAAAGCCAAAAAGGGCGCTCCCAAGACTTGCAGTGCCTGGTCCTTTTTTGACACAGTTGCAGCTGACATTTGCTATGTCAAATGCAAGGTGTGTCATCAGAAAGTCAAAAGAGGTCGAAATGTCAGCAGCCTCAATACCTCCAACATGTGGAAACATGTGCGCACCAGGCACCCGGCGGAGTTAGAAAAACACACTGAAGAGCTAGGCCAACCAACAGCGGCAGCTACCACCTCTTCAGCTCATGTTGCCTCTTCCTCCAGCTCACACGCAGCTGGTTCGGCTTCCTCCCAGGATCGCCGTGGAAGAACCTCTGGCCCTGTTGTCCAGAGACCCGCTGTAATTCCACCCGCAGCACCACTTTCCCAGTCATCCACACACTCCCAGCCCAGTCCACAGCCATCGGTAGTACAGGGATGGGAGAAAAGGCGGCCTTTCTCGTCTAACCACCCACGAGCACAGGCTCTGACTGCAGGCATTGCCAAACTTCTGTCACTGGAAATGCTGTCATTCAGGCTGGTGGAGACTGACAGCTTCCGTGACTTGATGTCATTGGCAGTCCCCTGTCATGTTCTCAATGGCAAGAGAACATAGCATCAGTATATATAGGAACTAGCTCTTGGAAGATGGGAACTGAGCTGACCATGAACTAAACCTAACGCACAACTAGCAGTGGCCGGGTAGCATGCCTACGTTGATTCTAGATGCCCAGCACCAGCCGGAGGACTAAATAATGCTAGCAGAGGAAAATATTAGTCCTAGCTCACCTCTAGAGAAATACCCCGAAAGGAGACAGAGGCCCCCCACATGTATTGGCGGTGAATTAAGATGAAATAACAAACGTAGTATGAAAATAGGTTTAGCAAATTTGAGGTCCACTTACTACATAGCAGAAGACAGAAAGGACACTTTCATGGTCAGCTGAAAACCCTATCAAAACACCATCCAGAAATTACTTTAAAACTCTGGCATTAACTCATAACACCAGAGTGGCAATTCCTGTTCACAAGAGCTTTCCAGACACAGTAACGAAACTTCAGCTGTGAACTGGAACAAAAATGCAAAAACAAACATGGACAAGAGTCCAACTTATCTAGTAGTTGTCTAGGAGCAGGAACAAGCACAGAGAGGCTTCTGATAACATTGTTGACCGGCAAGCAACTAACAGAGCAGCAAGGTTATATAGCGACTCCCACATCTTGATGGGAACAGGTGAACAGAGAAGATGACAACACCAGTTCAATTCCACCAGTAGCCACCGGGGGAGCCCAGAATCCAAATTCACAACAGTCCCCCAGTACAATGTGCCCAGCCGCTTTTACTTCAGCAGGCAAGCCGTCCCTGCCCTGCACAAGCATGTGGAGGGACACATAAAACACGCGCTACTGAACGCCGTCAGTAGCAAGGTCCACCTCACCACCGATGCGTGGACCAGTCACCATGGACAGGGGCGATACCTTTCCCTCACTGCCCATTGGGTTAATGTCGTTGAGCCGGGTACAGACCGTGCGAGTGGCGCAGGACGTGTCCTGCCCACTCCAAGGATTGCAGGAATCCATTCTGTACGCATTGACTCCTCCTCCTACACCAGTTCCTCAGAATCATCGCTGCAGGAGCCGTCACAGTCCACCTCCACATGGACCCGTGATGAACGTGTACCTGTTACGACCGACATGAGCACAGCCGTGGCCAAACGTCAACAGGCCATCTTGAAATTAATTTCTTTGGGGAATCGAAGCCACACAGCGCAGGAGCTCTGGAATGCCATCAAGCAGGAGAGCGATGTGTGGTTTGTGCCAGCGAATCTCCAGCCAGGCATGGTAGTGTGTGATAATGGCCGAAATCTGGTGGCAGCTCTGGGCCTCGGCAACCTCACTCACATCCCATGTCTGGCACATGTGCTCAATTTGGTCGTGCAGAGTTTTCTGAGGGACTATCCGGATCTTGATGCACTGCTGCACAAGGTCCGCCTAGAGTGTGCTCACTTGCGGCGTTCCAGCACGGCAAAAGCGCGCATTGCGGCTCTGCAGCGCCGACACCGCCTGCCGGAACATCGCATCATATGTGACCTACCTACCAGGTGGAATTCCACGTTACATATGTTGGAGCGGTTGTGTGAGCAGCAGCAAGCTGTAATGGAGTACCAGCTGCTTCAGGCGCAAAAAAGTCGCAGTCAGCGCCGTACAGACTTCACAACCACAGAGTGGGCCACTATGAATGACGTCTGCCAGGTTTTGCGTCCCTTCGATTATTCCACGCGGATGGCGAGTGCAGATGATGCACTAGTCAGCATGACTGTCCCCCTTATCTGCCTGCTTGAAAAATCACTGCAAGCGCTAAGGGATGATGTTGTGGAAGAGGTGGAGGATGAGGATTCAGCATTTCCATCATCTTCTGGACAGTCAGCGCCACGTGGTTCCTCACAAACGCGTAGGCAGGGGACAGTTTGTGAGGAGGATGAGGAGGAGTCAATGGAGGAGGAAGACATCCGTCCAGAGGAGGGAGTTACACAATTGTCCAGTAGTCAGTGTGTACAGCGAGGGTGGGGTGATGACGAGCGGGCAGAGATCACGCCTCCAGCAGGGGACAGCGTTTCTTGGGCAGTTGGCAGTCTGCAGCACATGGTGGATTACATGCTGCAGTGCCTGAGAAACGACCGCCGCATCGCCCACATTCTCAACATGTCTGAATATTGGGTGTTCACCCTCCTCGATCCTCGCTACCGGGACAACGTAGAAAGCCTCATCACACCGTTGAACCGGGAGCGAAAAATGCGGGAGTACCAAGACACACTGGTGAATTCCATCATCTTCTCCATTCCAAGTGAGAGAAGTGCTGCTAGTGCATTCCAAAGCAGCTCAGTGCGTCCAGGCAGTGGTGGAGGCTCTGCACAAAGAGGGAGCAGAAGCAGTGCCTCTGCCCAAGGCAAGACCAGTATGGCCCAACTGTGGCACAGTTTTCTGTGCCCACCACAAAAGTCTACACCATCACAGACGGCTCCAGTCAGCAGGAGGCAACGGTTCCGTCAGATGGTGACAGACTACATGTCTTGCCCTCTTGCTGTACTCCCAGACGGCTCTTCCCCTTTCAAGTTTTGGGTCTCAAAGCTGGATACATGGCCAGAGCTAAGCCAGTATGCATTGGAGGTGCTGTCTTGCCCTGCGGCCAGTGTATTATCGGAACGTGTCTTTAGTGCTGCAGGTGGTGTACTAACTGACCGTCGCATGCGACTATCCTCCGATAACGTTGACCGGCTTACTTTCCTGAAAATGAACAAGGCCTGGATCTCGCAGGAATTTGCCACTCCTCTTCCTGATTAAATAATTAGGTGACTGTCTACAGTATCCAGGTCTCCTGTTGTGTTCATCTTTCTACCACCTGAACTTAAATTCCTGGGCTCCAACACCGCCAGTTGAGGCTCAGAAGTGCCGTCTGCACAGTCAAAACATACGACCCAGTGTTATTGGGTTTCAGTAACGTCAGCTGATCCCCAGCTGTGTAGCCGGCAATGTGTCCTGCGACCGCCACGCTGACACAACAACTGAAATGTAAGGGAACCTGTCCCCCCCCCCAAGGCGTTTGTTACTGAAAGAGCCACCTTGTACAGCAGTAATGCTGCACAAGGAAAAGGTAGCTATTTTTGTTTAGCTCCTTGCACACGCAGAACTTAACACTTATAAAATGTGTCCCCTGATACCGTGTGACCGTCCCGGAGGTGGGACTTTCCTTCGTAATATGACGCAGCACAGCCGTCATTCCTACCCCCTTGGCGCCGTGCCCCGGCTCCTCAGCGTTGTTTGATTCCGTCCCGGAGCCTGCGCTGTTATGTTATCCCTTGGCCAGGCACACTTAGCGCTGCCCGTCTTCTGACATCATTTGGTGTCAGGATGGCTGCGCCTGTGCGGCCGCGCTGGCCGAGAGCCCGCCTCGCAGTGTCTTCTGATTTCATCCCACTGGGGGCCTGAGATCCATGGACATGCGCAGTGCATATCTGAACCTCCACCTCTCACTCATCTCCCTACGGCTTCTTCAGACTGTGCGGTGTCAGCTGGTCCCTAATAGCATGCCACGGCCGTGACACCGCACAGTCTTAAGAAGCCGTAGGGAGGGGAGTGAGAGGCGAGGATATGCACTGCGCATGGCCACGGATCCCAGGCCCGCGGTGGGATTACATTAGACGACACTGCGAGGCGGGCTCTCGGCCAGCGCGGCCGCACAGGCGCAGCCAGCCTGACACCAAATGATGTCAGAAGATGGGCAGCGCTAAGTGTGCCTGGCCAAGGGATAACATAACAGCGCAGGCTCCGGGACGGAATCAAACAACGCTGAGGAGCCGGGGCACGGCGCCAAGGGGGTAGGAATGACGGCTGTGCTGCGTCATATTACGAAGGAAAGTCCCACCTCCGGGACGGTCACACGGTATCAGGGGACACATTTTATAAGTGTTTAGTTCTGTGTTTGCAAGGAGCATCATGAAAAGAGCCACCTTTTCCTTTTGCATCTTTTTTGCTGCACAAGCTGGCTCTTTCAGCTACAAACGCCTTGGGGGGGGTTAAAGGTTCCTTTTCGACTTTCTCCAATCAGGCTTCGGCCTACATTGTGTTCCTCTGCTTCTCCTCCTGTCCCTGGGCTCCAACACCGCTAGTTGTTGCCTGGTAGTGCTGTACGCACAGTCAACAGTCCCTCCTCTGTTATTGGGGTTCAGTAACGTCAGCTGTTCCCCTGCTGTGTGTGTGGCAATCCCTCCTACCTCCTCCACCTCCTCCTCCTCCTCCACCTGTCCCTGGGCTCCAACACTGCTAGTTGTTGCCTGGTAGTGCTGTACGCACAGAGCCAAACACCTCGCCAATGTGTTAGTGGGGTTCAGTAACGTCAGCTGTTCCCCTGCTGTGTGTGTGGCAATCCCTCCTATCTCCTCCACCTCCTCCTCCTCCACCTGTCCCTGGGCTCCAACACCGCTAGTTGTTGCCTGGTAGTGCTGTACGCACAGTCAACAGTCCCTCCTCTGTTATTGGGGTTCAGTAACGTCAGCTGTTCCCCTGCTGTGTGTGTGGCAATCCCTCCTATCTCCTCCACCTCCTCCTCCTCCTCCTGTCCCTGGGCTCCAACACCGCTAGTTGCTGTCCAGAAGTGTTGTACGCACAGTCAACAGTCCCTCCTCTGTTATTGGGGTTCAGTAACGTCAGCTGTTCCCCTGCTGTGTGTGTGGCAATCCCTCCTATCTCCTCCACCTCCTCCTCCTCCACCTGTCCCTGGGCTCCAACACCGCTAGTTGTTGCCTGGTAGTGCTGTACGCACAGAGCCAAACACCTCGCCAATGTGTTAGTGGGGTTCAGTAACGTCAGCTGTTCCCCTGCTGTGTGTGTGGCAATCCCTCCTATCTCCTCCACCTACTCCTCCTCCACCTGTCCCTGGGCTCCAACACCGCTAGTTGTTGCCTGGTAGTGCTGTACGCACAGTCACAGTCCCTCCTCTGTTATTGGGGTTCAGTAACGTCAGCTGTTCCCCTGCTGTGTGTGTGGCAATCCCTCCTACCTCCTCCACCTCCTCCTCCTCCACCTGTCCCTGGGCTCCAACACCGCTAGTTGTTGCCCGGTAGTGCTGTACGCACAGAGCCAAACACCTCGCCAATGTGTTAGTGGGGTTCAGTAACATCAGCTGTTCCCCTGCTGTGTGTGTGGCAATCCCTCCTATCTCCTCCACCTCCTCCTCCTCCACCTGTCCCTGGGCTCCAACACCGCTAGTTGTTGCCTGGTAGTGCTGTACGCACAGTCAACAGTCCCTCCTCTGTTATTGGGGTTCAGTAACGTCAGCTGTTCCCCTGCTGTGTGTGTGGCAATCCCTCCTACCTCCTCCACCTCCTCCTCCTCCACCTGTCCCTGGGCTCCAACACCGCTAGTTGTTGCCTGGTAGTGCTGTACGCACAGAGCCAAACACCTCGCCAATGTGTTAGTGGGGTTCAGTAACGTCAGCTGTTCCCCTGCTGTGTGTGTGGCAATCCCTCCTACCTCCTCCACCTCCTCCTCCTCCACCTGTCCCTGGGCTCCAACACCGCTAGTTGTTGCCCGGTAGTGCTGTACGCACAGAGCCAAACACCTCGCCAATGTGTTAGTGGGGTTCAGTAACGTCAGCTGTTCCCCTGCTGTGTATACGGCAACGTGTACTGCGACCGCCACGCAGGCACAACAAGTTAAATTTAAGGGAACCTGTCCCCCCCCAGGCGTTTGTTACTGAAGGAGCCACCTTGTGCAGCAGTAATGATGCAAAGGGAAAAAGTGCCTCTTTTCGTGGTGCTCCTTGCACATGCTGAACCTAACACTTATGAAAAGTGTCCCCTCCTACCGTGATACCGTCCGGTAGGTGGAACTTTCCTTTGTGATGTGACGCAGCACAGCCGTCATTCTTACCCCCTTGGCGCCGTGCGCCGCCTCCTCAGCGTTGTTTGAATCAGTCCCGGAGCCTGCGCTGTTAGGTTAGCCCTTGGCCATGCACACATTTTGCGCTGCCCGTCTTCTGACATCATTTGGTGTCAGGCTGGCTGCGCCTGTGCGGCCGCGCTGGCCGAGAGCCCGCCTCGTACTGTCTTCTGATTTCATCCCACTGGGGGCCTGAGATCCATGGACATGCGCAGTGCATATCTGAACCTCCACCTCTCACTCATCTCCCTACGGCTTCTTCAGACTGTGCGGTGTCAGCTGGTCCCTAATAGCATGCCACGGCCGTGACACCGCACAGTCAGAAGAAGCCGTAGGGAGATGAGTGAGAGGTGGAGGTTCAGATATGCACTGCGCATGTCCATGGATCTCAGGCCCCCAGTGGGATTAAATCAGAAGACAGTACGAGGCGGGCTCTCGGCCAGCGCGGCCGCACAGGCGCAGCCAGCCTGACACCAAATGATGTCAGAAGACGGGCAGCGCAAAATGTGTGCATGGCCAAGGGCTAACCTAACAGCGCAGGCTCCGGGACTGATTCAAACAACGCTGAGGAGGCGGCGCACGGCGCCAAGGGGGTAAGAATGACGGCTGTGCTGCGTCACATCACAAAGGAAAGTTCCACCTACCGGACGGTATCACGGTAGGAGGGGACACTTTTCATAAGTGTTAGGTTCAGCATGTGCAAGGACCATAATTAAAAGAGCTAAGTTTACCTTTTCCAGCATTAGTGCTGTACACGATGGCTCTTTCAGCTACAAACGCCTGGGGGGGGGGGGGGTTAAAGTTTCCCTTTCAACTTGCTCCAGTGCAGGCTTCGGCCTACACTCTGCTCCCTCTCCTCCTCCTGCTGACCCTGGGCTCCAACACCGCCAGTTGGGGCCCGGTACTGCTAGCTGCACAGAGAAAAACACCAGCCAATGTGTCAGTGGGGTTCAGCACCGCCAGCTGTTCCCCTGCTGTGTAGCCGGCAACGTGTCCTGCGACCGCCACGCAGGCACAACAGACCCAAAGCTGCCGCCAGTGCAGGCTTCGGCCTACACTCCCCTCCCCCTTGCTCCTCCTCCTGCTCCTCCTCCTGCTGACCCTGGGCTCTAACACCACCAGTTGGGGCCCGGTACTGCTAGCTGCACAGAGAAAAACACCAGCCAATGTGTCAGTGGGGTCCAGCACCGCCAGCTGTTCCCCTGCTGTGTAGCCGGCAACGTGTCCTGCAAAAGCCACGCAGACACAAGAACTGAAATTGAAGGGAACATGTCCCCCCTCCCCCAGGCGTTTGTACGTTTTACAGCCACCTCGTACAGCGGTAATGCTGCTTGTGTGCAAGGTGGCTCATAAACGTATTCTCCTCGCACATGTGGAACTGAAAACACGTCTAAAATGTGTCCTCTGTGTGACCATTTAACCGTCCCGGTGGTGTGACTTTCCTTTGTAATGACACGCTGCAACCCCCTTGGTAGCGCTGCCCGTCTTCTGGCATCATTGTTTGGCTGCCTGCGCCTCTGCGGCCGCCCTGACCCACACAACGCCCCTCGGTGTCTTATTTATTGGGACTGCGAGGGTGTGATTGATGGGCATGAGCAGTGCATATCTTCGCCTGTTGTCACTCATCTCCTTCCGCCTTCTTCAGACTGTGCGGCTTCATGGCCGTGGCATGCGATAAGGGATCAGCTGACGCCGCACAGTCTGAAGCGGGTGTAAGGACCCGAGTGTGAGAGGCGAACATATGTGCTGCGCCAGGCCATGAATCCCAGACCCGCAGTGTTTTAACAATGTTAAGACACTGCGGGGCTGGGATTCATGGTCATCGCGAACCGCACCGGCCGACATTACATGATGTCAGAAGATGGGCAGCGCTAACAGCGCTAGGCCAGGGGATAACACGACAGCGCAGACTCCTGTACAGCAAATAACAACGCTCAGGAGGCTGCACCCAGCACCAAGGTGGGATTCTTGACATCTGTGCTGCGTCTCATTACGAAGGGAACTCGCGCCTCCAACACAGTTTGACTGTATAAAGGGCTAAAAGTTATACGTGTTTCATTCGGCGTGTGCAAGGAGAAAAATTAAAAGAGCAACCTTTGACTTGTGCGGCACTACTGCTGCATAAGCTGTGGCTCTTCTAGTTTGTAACCCCTGAGGGGGGGTTAAAGGTTACCTTTGAAATCGGTTCAATTAGGCTTCGGCCTACACTCTGCTCCACCGGCAGAGCCCGGGCTCCAACAACGCTAGTTGCTGTCCGGAAGTGCTGGCTGCACAGAGCCAAACACCTCGCCAATGTGTCAGTGGGGTTCAGCACCGCCAGCTGTTCCCCTGCTGTGTAGCCGGCAACGTGTCCTGCGACCGCCACGCAGGCACAACAGACCCAAAGCTGCCGCCAGTGCAGGCTTCGGCCTACACTCCCCTCCTTCTGCTCCTCCTGCTGACCCTGGGCTCTAACACCGCCAGTTGGGGCTCTAGGAAGACAAGCTTGAATAGGTCCCCATCCTGGTTCCAGTACCGTCAGCTGGTTCCGGGCAGAGCCTTTGGCTTAGGTGCCTCCCTCTGGGTATCCGAGTTCCACCAACGTCAGGTGGTCCTTGGTAGTGCTTTCAGGCATGGGTACCTCCTGCTTAGTAACCGGGTTCCAGTAACGTCAGCTGGTCCTCGGTAGTTCCATTGGCTCTTGGACCTTCGGCTACCCATCCGGGTTCCAGTACCGTCAGCTGGTTCTCGGCAGTGTCTTTTGCTCTTGTACCTTCTGCTCCCCATCCTGGTTCCAGTACCGTCAGCTGGTTCCAGGCAGAGCCTTTGGCTTAGGTGCCTCCCTCTGGGTATCCGAGTTCCACCAACGTCAGGTGGTCCTTGGTAGTGCTTTCAGGCACGGGTACCTCCTGCTTAGTAACCGGGTTCCAGTAACGTCAGCTGGTCCACGGGAGTTCCATTGGCTCTTGGACCTTCGGGTAGCCATCCGAGTTCCAGATCCATCAGCTGTTTCTCGGCATTTTCTCAGCCTTCTTGTACCTTCTGCTACATTTCCAAGTTCAAGACCCTAAAGACGATGACCCGGAAGACCACCCCTAAGATGATGACGACACCAGAGACGACAACCACCGAGATGACGACGACCCTGGAGACGATGACCCTGAAGACGACCCCGATGACGACGACCCCGATGACGACGACCCCGGAGACGACGACCCTGGAGACGACGACGACATGGGAGACCGAGAAGCAGAAGAACAAGAGGCTGCAGAACAAAGAGCAGAAGAACATTAAGCATAAGACTAAATATCAGAGCAAAAGATATTATCTAAATTATAAGCAGAAGAAGACTAAGCAGTGTATGGGGGTGAGTCCGTTCCCTCCTCGTGGTGCCCCTGGATAAAGCCTGATGCTGCAGGCCAAACTGAACGCGGACAAATGTAACTCTTTTGTGACAGGCAGAACGGAAGGTGTAATCTTCAAACTTTTATAGATAACAACTACGGGAATGCCTGTCACAAATAAGAATATGATGAAGAAGTTGAATATGAAAAAGATAATAGTTAAATAAAAAGAATATGAACAATGTAAAAAAAAAAATTAGAGGTAGAAGAAGATGAATAAGGTGAAGATAGTTGATGTCAAAGAAGCTGATGATGAGGATAATGAAGAAGAAAGTGTGGGAGAAGTAAAAAAGAAGGTGAAGGACGTGGAAGTAGTGAAACATCAATATCTGACAAAATAAAAAAAAAAAAATAGTCAAAATCTTTCTAACGCCGACCGTCATAAAAAAAAACAAAAAAACCTGCTATTCTATTTGTTTGGGCTAAACCTCTGTGCCTTTAATGTCTCCGCCACCTCCCCCAATACATCCTACATTATTCTTAGTTGTTTTCCTTCATGTAGAATTAACCTACAAGGAAAGAAAGGGTTTATTTTAATTCCGATATTTTCGTCCCATTGACTTGCATTGGGATCGGGTATCGGTATCGGATTAGATCCGATACTTTGACGGTATCGGCCGATACTTTCCGATACCGATACTTTCCGATATCGGAAGGTATCGCTCAACACTAATGGTCATACATATTCAGACCCTTTGCTCAGACGCTCATATTTAAGTCACATGCTGTCCATTTCCTTGTGATCCTCTTTGAGATGTTCTACTTCATTGGAGGACAGCTGTGTTTAATTAAGCTGATAGGACTTGATTTGGAAAGGCGTACACCTGTCTATATAAGATTTCACAGCTCACAGTGTATATCAGACCAAATGAGAATCATGAGGTCAAAGGAACTGGTCAAGGAGCTCACAGACAGAATTGTGGCAAGGCACAGACCTGGCCAAGGTTACAAAAGAATTCCTGTAGTACTCAAGGTTCCTATGAGCACAGTGGCCTCCATAATCCTTAAATGGAAGAAGTTTGGGACCGTCCAGCCAAACTGAGCAATTGTGGGAGAAGAGCCTTGGTGAGAGAGGTAAAAAAGAACCCCAAGATCACTGTGGCTGAGCTCCACAGATGTAGTATGAGGATGGGAGAAGGTTCCCCAAAGTCAACTATCACTGCAGCCATCCACCAGTCGGGCCTTTATGGCAGAGTGGCCTGATGGAAGCCTCTCCTCAGTTCCAGACATATGAAAGCCCGCATATAGTTTTCTAAAGAACACATGAAGGACTCCTAGACTGAGAAATGAGTTTCTCTGGTCTGATGACATGATGATAGAACTTTTTGGTGATAATTCTAAGCGGTATGTGTGGAGAACACCAGGCATTGCTCATCACCTGCCCAATACAATACCAAAAAGGAAACATGTCGGTGGCTGCATCATGCAATGGGGGTGTTTTTCAGCTGCAGGGACTGGACGAAAGGTTGCAATTGAAGGAAACATGAATGCGGCCAAGTACAGAGATATCCTGGATGAAAACCTCTTCCAGAGTGCTCTGGACCTCAGACTTGGCCGAAGGTTCTCCTTCCAACAAGACAATGACCCTAAGCACACAGCTAAAATAACAAAGGAGAGGCTTCAGAACAACTCTGTGACCATTCTTGACTGGCCTAGCCAGAGCCCTGACATAAACCCAATTGAGCATTTCTTGAGAGACTTGAAAATGGCTGTCCACCAATGTTCACCATCCAACCTGACGGAACTGGGGAGGATCTGCAAGGAAGAATGGCAGAGGATCCCCAAATCCAGGTGTGAAAAAATTGTTGCATCATTCCCAAGAAGACTCATGGCTGTACTAGCTCAAAAGGGTGCTTCTACTCAATACTGAGCAAAGGGTCTGATTACTTATGACCTTGTGATATTTCAATTTTTCTTTTTTTTTAATAAATTTGCAAAAAATTCTACATTTCTGTTTTTTTTCTGTCAAGATGGGGTGCAGAGTGAACATTAATGAGAAAAAATTGAACTTTTTTGAATTTACCAAATGGCTGCAATGAAGCAAAAAGTGAAAAATTTAAAGCGGTCTGAATAGTTTCCGTACCCACTGTATATACACACACCATATATCTATATATATATATTTGTATAGACACATCTACACTGTACTGTATATATACACATATGCACACAAACACATGATTGCGCTCAGTGTGCCCAATTTGCACAGATTTATGAGAAGAGAAGGGGTTAATCAGTTAACTGTGTGCTGAATTAATTCCGCCTCACTTGTTGGACTGGATAGAGAGACTGTGCTTGAACATGAGACTATGATTACGTGTGCCGTTCATTTCATTGTCACCCAGATCCCTCGTTGTGTGATTCTTGGTAAACAAGAACAACTGTCATGAATTAGTACTCCAGATGCACAGGACAGCGAGCGCACAATTTGAGATGACAGCCATATGGAAACGTCTTGAGTAACATGCACACTGAGAAAGTTTGAGGAACAAATACCTCACACTTCTGAGGAAAAAGGAGCATCTTAGGTAGCAATTGTGTTTTCTATATCACATGGTCTGCACAGACACTGGACCCTGACTGCAATATAATAGAAGAGAAACAAAGGAGAGTGCGGCACCTTCTGGGTGTTATGTGCATGATAGCAGTGCCAGAACAAAGGCATTGTTCTTACCTAATGGCCCACACACACATTACATGTGTGTCAGCCGAACTCTCCAAGAGGCCGGGGTCACACTTGTGAGTGTGATGCGAGAAACTCGAACATTTAGAAATAATTAATCTTAGTATGATTTATTTTACATGACTAAAACCGGACAATGGTTTGTAGACTTTTTATATTCACAGTACATTGTTTTCAAAACCCAAAACCTAACTCACTTAAGGCGAGTCTAGCTAGTCTCCTTTGACTTTGCAGTTTTTACTCAAGGAACATTTCATGCATTATTTTTTTTCTGCTGGTTTTACAGGCACGTAGGCATGAGACCTTTGGTTGTATGATGGTGTCACTGGGTCTGGAAATCTACTTATTAGTCCCACTACTATGGACTAGTGATACCACCAAAAGTAAGTCAGGTGAATCCATTTATAATGTTTTTTTGACTGGCAGAGAATAATTCTAAGAGAGGACTAATACCAGAATGCTGGTTTTTAATCCAACTCCGCTTCAGGAACCAAAATAAAACATGACATATCATTGCCTCATTTTTAAAACTAATTATCATAAATGAATATGCACACGATCGGATGAAACCCTTGGGTCCATCCTGAGTGACTCCCACGGCTGCCACTCATCAATATGGTAATACAAAGTAATGTTACAAATTTTACTTAGCCTCTTCCTGTCGAGGCCAATTTACATTCCTCTGTTTTCGCTTTTCCCTCTCCTTCTTAAAGAGACCCTGTCAGCAGGATTGTCCACAGTAACCTACAGACAGTGTCAGGTTGGTGCTGTTATACTGATTACAATGATACCTTGGTTGAGGAAGTCCGTCTTGTGGTTGTTGTTTAATCTGTATTTTCAGTTTTGAGTTAATGATATGCTCATGCTCTAAGGCAGCCTGTGGGTGGTCTTCATGTGGTGGTATGATTAGGTATTTACCAGTAGGGCTTTTGACAGGTCCCTGATCCCTCAGTTACTGGTCTCCTTTTTTACATAATGAATATTATATGTATTTAAAAAAAAAAATCACCTTCTGCAAGCCGGTGATATATTTAATTATTTTATTTATAGTATACATTCATTCATTAAAAAAAAAATCAGTTTGAAAATGGCGCCGGCCGCTCCTGTGCAGCAGTAGCTGTCGGCAATATTTTCAGACTGATTTTTTTTTTATGAATTATGTACTGTATATTATAAATAAATAATTAAATACACATTATAGATGTGATCATGCTGCAGTGCAGGGTACTCCACCAGCGCCTGCCTGGAGAAGGTGATTTTTAAAAAGATATATATGTGAGCCAAAACGTCGCACAGAGATGTGGGCTTGAATAAACCTCAGAGTTTTTCACCTCTCAAAGGAATTGGAGTGCTGCCTTCTTTTCTTCTTTTTGGTATATATATATATATACATATATATATATATATATATATATATATATATATAAAATATTCATTATCTAAACTAGGGGGCAGGTCAGTGAGTGATCAGTGGCCTGTCCGAACACATGCTGGTGAATATCTAATCAGAGCACCACATGAAAGATTAAACAACAACCACAAGACAGATTTCATCAACCAAGGTATCATTTTAATCAGTATAATGGTGCCCACCTGACACTGTTTGTAAGTTACTGTGCACAATCCTGCTGACATGTTCCCTTTAAAGAGCTGTAACTTTTTTTTTACTTTACCATCAACATAGCCATATTAGGACACTTTTTGTGGGTCACGTCCTAGTTTTGAATGATACAATTTACTTAACCAAACGTACTTAAAAGAGAAAAAATAAACCTTTCAAATGCAGTGAAATGGTGAAAAGAAAATGTTGCCATTGCTTTTTGTTTCTACGGTGCACATTGTGCATTTGCAACATAACATGATTATAGGAGAATGATTGCAGCATTACAAAACTTGTTTAGTTTTACTTTTTATTTTTGTTTTTTTATTTTTTAAAGTGGTGAAAAATATTTTGGAAAATTGTTTAAACTAATTTGGTTTGTGATGCAATATACTGAGACACGTCACTTTTCCAGTTTTCCATCGGTGTTGGATGGCTTGTTTTATTTTTCGTCTGCAAAGCTGATAAAAAATTGTGGCTGATATGACAGTTTTAACTCTTATCACATATTTTTGGAAAAAATGTGCATCATAAAACTAATTCTGTTAGATGTTTTTTAATTTTTTTTTTATATAGTGTTAACCATGCCAGTTCATTTCTATATTTTTGATGCTTTTGTAGACTATTTTTCTGCCATCAAAACCTGCTATCTTGGCAGTAAAAACCACTGTGTTCAAAATGCATCCACAAATTATTCCAATCTTCGTGTTCCACCAATAGTAATAGCCATGTAGAACATCAAGGGCAAGAAATTGGATGATGATCGCTATATACAACTACTTCGATATTCCCAAACAATAGAAAAAAAATGAACAACCATGAAAATCATTGAAACCATTATCCCTTCCCACCCAGTTCTCTCTCCCAAAAACACGGAGATCTCCATCTCCATCAACATTCCTAAACCATAGGGATTCTACTAAGTATTTATCAGTGACTGGCAGATACAACCCAATCAAATATACACCTGTACTTCTATTTCATTCGGTTAGGAGGTCCTTGTCAATTTAGTTTTTTTCATAATCTATTTCTGTTGAACATTTTTATATTTCATTGTACTTTACCATGGTGGAATGGATTTTTAAATAGCGTTTCTTTATTTAATGCCATTATTGTTATGGGGTTTTAGATAAAGACAGGAAAGAATTATTTTTGGCTCATTAATAAGTGTACCTTATAAAGAAGCTGTTTTAATATTGAAATGAGTAGTATCATTCATTAATAATGAGTAGTATCATTCATTAATAAAGCTTTTCCAACTACATGATTCTCAGATGTATTCCTTTTAATCCTTGGTCAAAAAGAGCAGGGCGAGCAGATGTCATTTTCCTCTTCAAAACAGATATTTCCTGCACAGGTTAATGACTAGCTTTAGGAGAATTAATGACATGCCTATGTCAAGAGTGCACTTTATATCAAGGTTATGATACTACAATTACTATTATAAACCAGCAAAAGAACAAGATAAAACATAACAGTTCCGTAAACACTAACTTACTAAATCCCAGCAAACACTTCCTTATTGTCCTCGCGTTTGATCTGGTCTTTATATGTGGCCAAGAAGAAAAACTATTTCCCTCCGTTGTTTCTCAGAAACCGTAGGTGAAACCGGTTTTAGCTATATGGTAACTAGCTACAGTAGATGGCTAGGGCTAGTCATGCCGCCGTGAAACATTTGAGAAACGCCTAGCCCTCTTAGTAGTTTGCTACTTTCCTGCATGTGTTCACTGCAATATGGCACAGCGATTGTTCTTAGTGCAGTATGTCATTTTCCTAACTTAGCTAAGCAGTCCATGAAGTCTTATTATTTAGATCAGGGGTCTCATGCAGCCCCTGAGGCGGTTATCTGCAGCCCGCCGGGCATCGGAGCTCCTGAGACCTATGCGGGACAACAGAGAAAGCAGATAGAGGAGTTAATCACATCATCCCAGAGCAGTGTGTCGGAGGGAGCGAAGGGTCTCTTTCCTCGCACTGCTTGACAGTTGGTGGTAGGTCAATATAGAGAGGAGGACTTTTTAACCCCTTCCTGGAATCCACTGCAGTGGGAAATGACTTCCCGCAAAACTCCATACATGTACAGCACGATGATGGCACCAGCTCACAAACAGAGCAAGCGCCATCATCAGCTTCAACGGCCATGATCAGTATCAGCTTTTAACCCCTAAGATACCGCTGTCAACAGTAACAGTATTTAGATGGTTGAGAAAGGGGCTCAATCTTTAATCATGGGGTACCGGTAGTTGCCATGGCAACCTAAGGCCAAGTATTGGCCTTTGGGTCATCCAGCTTCTGTGGACTGTATGGCTATAAAAAAAAACAGGTCTAACAGGCTTAGCTTCAGTGTAAAACTGATTGATCTAATATCCTAAAATACAGAAGTTCCATATCAGAACTAAATAAAAGGGGGAAAAAGAAATAAAAAATGTAAAGGAAAGTATATACAGGTCCTTCTCAAAAAATTAGCATATAGTGTTAAATTTCATTATTTACCATAATGTAATGATTACAATTAAACTTTCATATATTATAGATTCATTATCCACCAACTGAAATTTGTCAGGTCTTTTATTGTTTTAATACTGATGATTTTGGCATACAACTCCTGATAACCCAAAAAACCTGTGTCAATAAATTAGCATATTTCACCCGACCAATCAAATAAAAGTGTTTTTTAATACCAAACAAAAAAAACATCAAATAATAATGTTCAGTTATGCACTCAATACTTGGTCGGGAATCCTTTGGCAGAAATGACTGCTTCAATGCGGCGTGGCATGGAGGCAATCAGCCTGTGACACTGCTGAGATGTTATGGAGGCCCAGGATGTTTCAATAGCGGCCTTAAGCTCATCCAGAGTGTTGGGTCTTGCGTCTCTCAACTTTCTCTTCACAATATCCCACAGATTCTCTATGGGGTTCAGGTCAGGAGAGTTGGCAGGCCAATTGAGCACAGTAATACCATGGTCAGTAAACCATTTACCAGTGGTTTTGGCACTGTGAGCAGGTGCCAGGTCGTGCTGAAAAATGAAATCTTCATCTCCATAAAGCATTTCAGCCGATGGAAGCATGAAGTGCTCCAAAATCTCCTGATAGCTAGCTGCATTGACCCTGCCCTTGATGAAACACAGTGGACCAACACCAGCAGCTGACATGGCACCCCACACCATCACTGACTGTGGGTACTTGACACTGGACTTCAGGCATTTTGGCATTTCCTTCTCCCCAGTCTTCCTCCAGACTCTGGCACCTTGATTTCCGAATGACATGCAAAATTTGCTTTCATCAGAAAAAAGTACTTGGGACCACTTAGCAACAGTCCAGTGCTGCTTCTCTGTAGCCCATTTCCTGCACACGCCTGTGCACGGTGGCTCTGGATGTTTCCACACCAGACTCAGTCCACTGCTTCCTCAGGTTCCCCAAGGTCTGGAATCGGTCCTTCTCCACAATCTTCCTCAGGGTCCGGTCACCTCTTCTCGTTGTACAGCATTTTCTGCCACATTGTTTCCTTCCAACAGACTTACCATTGAGGTGCCTTGATACAGCACTCTGGGAACAGCCTATTTGTTAAGAAATTTCTTTCTGGGTCTTACCCTCTTGCTTGAGGGTGTCAATGATGGCCTTCTTGACATCTGTCAGGTCGCTAGTCTTACCCATGATGGGGGTTTTGAGTAATGAACCAGGCAGGGAGTTTTTAAAAGCCTCAGGTATCTTTTGCATGTGTTTAGAGTTAATTAGTTGATTCAGAAGATTAGGGTAATAGGTCATTTAGAGAACCTTTTCTTGATATGCTAATTTATTGAGACAGGTTTTTTGGGTTATCAGGAGTTGTATGCCAAAATCATCAGTATTAAAACAATAAAAGACCTGACAAATTTCAGTTGGTGGATAATGAATCTATAATATATGAAAGTTTAATTGTAATCATTACATTATGGTAAACAATGAAATTTAACACTATATGCTAATTTTTTGAGAAGGACCTGTATATATATATATATATATATATATATATATATATATATATATATATATATATATATATATATATATATATATAAAAACAGAAAAATCTAAATACATACTTAATAGCTGCCAGTGACTAAGACTTGCTGTTGACTAGTAGGACGGGCAGATCCCCGGCAGCTCCTCTCCATCCGCTGCCCTGGATTGACAGGTCTCTTCCCTGCGTGCTTGCATAGGCAGAGACCTGTCAGTCATTGCAGTGCTATACCAGTCTAACGGGAAGCTTGCAACTCTTATCTGGCTTTTTACAAGCTACTCTCAGTTGATTTATGACCACAGACCACATCAAAGTTGAATATGCGGTGAAACAATGAGCCTGCAAAAGCAAAACATTGCAAAATTTTTAATGAACCTTATTGAAAAAATGAAATTTAGCCTCAAATACAAATTTAAGTATACAAATGTAATGTCCCAAAAAAGTGTAGAACCCCAAACAGAAATCAATGTTCTCTAAGCACCACATACATAATGACTAGTGATGAGCGAATGTGCTCGGATAAGGTGTTATTCCGCATGCCCGTGTGCTCATGGTTAGACAGCCGCAACATATGCAGGCATTGCCTAATAAATAGCGGCGAGGCATATAGCCGCGGGGACTCAAACATTTTTCGAGCATGCTGCAGACACCCTTAGCACACGGGCATGCACCAATGACACCGTATCCCAGCACGTTCGCTTATCACTAATAAAGGTAGCCCCCCTGAAGCGCAGCTGTAAGTGGAGTCCCATGGTAACACAGACTCTAGCTTAATTTTATATTTGTCTTGGGTTTCTGTTATGTTTTGGTTTTTAAGAGTTAATTCCTTTATATGAGGAGGCAAGGTCAAGCAGTAAGCTGTGGAGTCCACGAACAGGTTATTTCCAGTTTTAGCTGGTGGCTTTTGGCACTCTTTTTCATGTTTTTGATTGCCTGCTTTGAAAAAGACCGGGAAGAGAAAAGATATGAAAATCTGAGGTGCTGACAGTTATCTCATCATCCTGTCAGAAGAACGAAGATCCCACCCTCTCTTCCCCTTTTTAATGTTTATCTCCTTTGTCGTGTTGTCTTATTTGAGGAAAAATCGCCCAGTTTTCTGGGTGGACTGGTTTATTATTATTATTGTTAATTTATTGGTCTATTGGTTATTAATTTATTAAATGTTTTAATGGACTTTTCAGCTCCCCTAAACAAACACCATGGCCTTTATTCTTCCACACTTTGGTGTCTTGTGTTTTTATTATTTTATTTATGGGTTTTGTGAAACCATGTAGTATAAAGAGCTCTTACTTGTTATACACACAGGTTCTCCTCAGATTGATCTTCCTGTCGTTGAGATATCTTTTATAATCTTCCACAGCATCCTTGAACGCAATAACAAGCAGCACTATGACAAGCGGCACCATAGTGATCTCCTTATGAAACACTTCAACTTGAGGCATCCAGTTCAAAATAGCAAGCATAAGAAAGTAGAAGTTTGCCGACCTGTGTGAGGCAAAGGAGAAACCATCAACGGAGCAGCTTTTAAAGGAAATTTATCATGATAACAGCTTAGATTGTCATGTAACACATTAAGATATAAGGCCAATATGTATAGTTATAAAATCTGGCATTCCATACAATTACTTACACTTAAGTACTCTGGGTGTGATCAGAGCACTTCCCAAGCTTCTGCCTTTCCTGCCTCTATTTCTGGTCTAGCGCAGTTTTTTTTTTGTTTCCCGACAGCTAACTAGATGTGTAGTCAAGACAGTGAGCTGTCAATCAAACCAAAGACAGCGGCTCCAGGCATAAATTAGAGCCAGAAAGGCAGAGGATCGGGAAATGCACCACTGACATACAGAGCGCTTCAGCCTCAGCTGCATAACATTTGCTAGTTTATGTAGCAACAATTTGGCTTATCTTTCCTCTTAACCATGACAATAAGGCTACTTTCACACATCAGTTTTTTGCCATGAGGCAGGATCCAGCAAATTTTTGGAAAAACGGATCAATTGCAAATTGTGAAAAACTGATGTAAGGCTGGTTTCACACTTGCGTTTTGATCTGCATGCGTTTTTGAAAAAACGCATGTGGTGAAAAAACGCATGTAATCGCGGCAAAACGCGTTTTTTTTTTTTTCCCATGAAAAAATCAACTAGAAAATCCACTAATAGTAGAATTAGTTAGGGTTAGGGGTAGCTTTTTATTAGAAGAATGTCCTGGTCACCCTAACCCTACCCCTAACCCCTAAACGTAACTGAAATACGTGGCACTGAAATACGTGGCACTGAAATACGTGGCACTGAAATACGTGATACGTGGCACTGAAATACGTGGTACGTGGCACTGAATACGTGGTACGTGGCACTGAAATACGTGGCACTGAATACGTGGTACTGAAATACGTGATACGTGGCACTGAAATACGTGGCACTGAAATACGTGGTACGTGGCACTGAATACGTGGTACGTGGCACTGAAATACGTGGCACTGAATACGTGGTACTGAAATACGTGATACGTGGCACTGAAATACGTGGCACTGAATACGTGGTACTGAAATACGTGATACGTGGCACTGAAATACGTGGCACTGAATACGTGGTACTGAAATACGTGATACGTGGCACTGAAATACGTGGCACTGAAATACGTGATACGTGGCACTGAAATACGTGGCACTGAAATACGTGGTACTGAAATACGTGATACGTGGCACTGAAATACGTGGCACTGAAATACGTGGTACGTGGCACTGAATACGTGGTACGTGGCACTGAAATACGTGGCACTGAATACGTGGTACTGAAATACGTGATACGTGGCACTGAAATACGTGGCACTGAATACGTGGTACTGAAATACGTGATACGTGGCACTGAAATACGTGGCATTGAAATACGTGGCACTAAAATAAGTGATACGTGGCACTTAAATACGTGGCACTATGACTGTCACAAAAAGGTTCATTAAACGGTTAGGGGTGAGGTTAGGGGTAGAGTTAGGGTTAGGGTTTGGATCCCTTTATCACCTTGATGGTGGTGGGTGGCTTTTCAGTCTGTTTTCTGGTTTTTTTCTATAAAAACGCATGCGTTTTTAACGCAAACAAACGCATGTGCTTAAAAACGCATGCATTTACATAGACAGCAATGCATTTTTTTGCCGCGAAAAAACGCATGCGTTTTTTCGCGGCAAAAAAAACGCGCAAAAAAATACTACAGGTTGCATTTTTGAAAAAGAACGCATGCAGAAAAAAAACGCATGCGTTTGAAAACGCGACCAAACGCGTACAAAAAACGCATGCGTTTTCAATGTTAAGTATAGGGGGAAAAAACGCATGCGTTTTTTGTGCAAAAAACGCTGCAGACAAAAACGCAAGTGTGAAACCAGCCTAACGGATCCGTTTTTTTTTTTTTTCTTTTTAATGAACCTGGGGAAAGAGTTTGGACTTCCTGTTCCGGGGACTGTTGGAATATCTTACTGAGTGGGGGTATCATACGGACATGCCATCATACTCTATGGTGGCCATAATACTGTGTGTGGGGGAACAATGGGGACAACATACCCCCATACTAAATGGTGGACAGTGTTGGCCTCCAAACTAAGTGGTGGGCTATGGTGGCCCTCATACTAAGTGGCTGGCTATGATGGCCTTCATCCTAAGTGGCAGGCTGTGGTGGCCCCCATACTAAGTGAGGGTTTGTGGGTCCCTATACCAAGTGGGGGGCTGTGGGGTCCCCAAAACTAACTTGCAAGCAGTTGGGCCACCAATACTAAGTGGGGGGCTGTAGTAATCCCATACTAATTGGTGGGCTGTGGTGGCTTACATACTAAGTGGTGAGCTGTGTATGCCCCCATAATAAATAGCGTGCTGTGTTGGCCCCCATACTAAGTTTTGGGCTGTGTTGCCCTCCATACTAAATGCTGGGCTGTGGGTTCCCCCTTACTAAGTGGTGGGTTGTGGTAGCCCCCATACTAACAGAATGTCTGCGTGGTTTCCCATACTAAGTGAGGGCGGTAAGATGCAATCATTCTTAGTGGTGAGGGGAATTATGCTGAGTCAAGGGCTGTGGGAGTATCATAACGAGTGGGGGTATCATACGGACAGGCCATCATACTGTATGGTGGCCATGATACTGTGTCTTACATCACCGCTAGTTACTGAGCCTGCGCCCGCAGCGTCTCATTCATTCCCCAGTAGTTTACAGCTGGGGGCGGTCGCATTAGCACCGCTCCCAGTTGTAAACTATACATTCCCCAGATATGGATTACGCCGTGAGACTGACTGTACGCCGGACAGGTATGGGTATATTGTTGGTTTATTATTTTTACTTTTTTTTTTTTAACAGGAGATCGAGGGCTTCGCTTGGATTGGCTGACTAATAAAGATGGGAAACTTTGTGGTGTATGATTTCATTAAAAGACTTTATTCTTACTGTGTGGTGTTTTATTAACCCTTTAACAACTATAGGATTAGTAATGGAGAGGTGTCTTATTTACACCTCTCCATTACTAAGGTGGCATAATGTCACCTTACAATAGGAAGGTGACATTAACCCCTCATTACCCCACTTGCCACCGCTACAGGGCAAGTGGGAAGAATCAGGCAATGCTCCAGAATTGGCGCATCTAATAGATGGGCCTTTTCCGGGCAGCTAAGGGCTGCTGTTTTTAGGCTGAGGGGCCCATATCCATGGCCCCTTACCAGCCTGAGAATAGCAGCCAGAACCTGTGAGTTTTGCCGGGCTGGTTTAAAAACATAGGGGGGACCCCACGTCGGGTTTTTCTTTCATTCACTCTCCACTGCTCGTGCTGTTCGCTGGCCGAACAGGGGAGAAGGAATGACAGCCAGCTTCAGAACCACACGCAGGGGAACAGCACTTACTGTAGTGCTGCTTCCCCGGCGGCCATCCGTGTGGTACTGATGCGGCACATGGTTGCCACACGTGTGCCGCACATAGTACACAGGCGGACACACGGACACTGATATCTCCGGTACCATTTCTTCCGGTACCGGAAATATCAGGACGTGTGAAACCGGTCTTACACTGTGCTCATAATGTATACTATAATGCAGATAAAGGTTAAGAAGTAGAACTAATATCAGATCAAATAAAGGGGTTAATTAAAGAATAACAGACCTAATGTCTATAGAAATAACACTGCGGTTCCCTGTAAAATACCTGGTACTATTCTCAGCCAATAAAACTATGTAATGCCCATGGTCTAAGACAAAATGTTGATTTATGAAAAAAGAATAATTTATCTAATATTGCAATGGTTGCCAGGGCACAGTGGATGTAAGGTGTGGTGTCTCATCACCTCAACGTGCATTTTGCCTTGCTTCTTCCGAAATAGCTTCAATAAACTATTTGGTGTTTCCTATGTTTTTGATGTCTTCGATCTTTGTTTTGGGAAAGCATTGTAACCCGGAAAACAGGTTGTTTTAGTGTGGAATGGACTGAGGAGGCCATCATACTGAATGAGGACTGGACTATTGGGACACCCATACTGAGTGTGAGGCTGTCGAGGCCATCATACTGAGTGTCTGAGGGAGATTGTTGCAGCCTCTTACTGATTGGGGGATGTACTGTGGGGGGCCATCTAACAGAGTGCTGAGTGGACTGTGAGGGCCCCCATACTATGTGGGGGGGGGGGGTTCTGTGGGTTACCATACTAAATGAGAGGCTGTTGGGACTATCATACTGAGGGGAGAACTTTAAGGGCCATCATACTGCATGGGGATCATGGGAGTGGGGGGCTGTGAGGCCATCATCCATTATGGTGACCATGATATTCTGGAGAACTATGGGGATATCATATGGGGGGTACTTTAGTGGCATCATGTTGTGGGGATTACATACTGTGTTGTTGGCACAATGGGGTCATCTTACTTTGCTGGGGGCACTAGACTTCATTCTATACGTGTGAGCTGAAGTTGTAGGGCTACAATAATATTTTTTTAGGAGCATAATACTCTGTAATGGCCAAGATAGGGGTTTCGTGAGTGAGAATACTAAGGGGCTTCAGTAAGTTCAAAATAACTGTGTACATGTCATAATACATGTCCTTCTACTTGTTTACACCAATTGGGGTATTAGACTGCACCAAATATATGTACAGTGGGTACTGAAAGTACTCAGACCCCTTTAAAAAATTTTCACTCGGTTTCATTGCAGCCATTCAGTAAATTAAAAAAAAGTTTATTTTTCATCTCATTAATGTGCACTCTGCACCCCATCTTGACTGAAAAAAACCCAGAAATGTAGTAATTTTTGGAAATTTATTAAAAAAGAAAAACTGAAATCTCACATGGTCATAAGTATTCAGACCCTTTGCCCAGTATTGAGTAGAAGCACCATTTTGAGCTAGTACAGCCATGAGTCTTTTTGGGAATGATGCAACAAGTTTTTCACATCTGGATTTGGGGATCCTCTGCCATTCTTCCTTGCAGATCCTCTCCAGTTCCTTCAGGTTGGATGGTGAACGTTGGTGGACAGCCATTTTCAGGTCTCTCCAGAGATGCTGAATTTGGTTTAGGTCAGGGTTCTGGCTGAGCAAGTCAAGAATTGTCTCAGAGTTGTTCTGAAGCCACTGTTTTGTTATTTTAGCTGTGTGCTTAGGGTCATTGTCTTGTTGGAAGGTGAACCTTCGGCCAAGTCTGAGGTCCAAAGCACTTTGGAAGAGGTTTTCATACAGGATATCTCTGTACTTGGCCACATTCATGTTTCCTTCAACAACAACCAGTCGTCCTGTCCCTGCAGCTGAAAAACACCCCCATAGCATGAGGCTGCCATCACCATGTTTCACTGTAAGGATTGTATAGGGAAGGTGATGAGCAGTGCCTGGTTTTCTCCACACATACCGCTTAGAATTATCACCAAACAGGTCTATCTTCGTCTCATCAGACAAGAGAATCTTATTTCTCATGTTCTGGGAGTCCTACATGTGTTTTATAGCAAACTCTATGAGGGCTTTCATATGTCTTGCACTGAGGAGAGGCTTCTGTCGGGCCACTCTCCAATAAAGGCCCGACTGGTGGAGGGCTGCAGTGATAGTTGACTTTGTGGTACTTTCTCCGATCTCCATACTGCATCTCTAGAGCTCATCCACTGTGATCTTGGGGTTCTTCTTTACCTCTCTCACCAAGGCTCTTCTCCCATGATTTCTCAGTTTGACTGGATGGCCAAGTCTAAGAAGACTTCTGGTGGTCCCAAACTTCTTCCATTTAAGGATTGTGGAGGCCATTGTGCTCTTAGTGTTAGAATCTGTTTTGTTTTTTGACCATCCGCCATCTTGCTGTGGTTTTCTGGCTGCTGGTCTTTTTTCCCTGGTACTGGGTTGTCTTAGGTCAGGTGATTGTAGATTGTATCACCCTTTATTACCCAGCACCTGCCTCCCATTCCTTGCTGGACAACAGTGTTAATCCGCTAGAGTTCTGGCTAGGTGCTTTGATTGCTTTCTGTGTTTGATATTGTGCAGTTCTGG
Organism: Ranitomeya variabilis; assembly: GCF_051348905.1. NCBI lineage: Eukaryota > Metazoa > Chordata > Amphibia > Anura > Dendrobatidae > Ranitomeya > Ranitomeya variabilis. The sequence goes on along the minus strand of NC_135236.1, from coordinate 624,384,129 downwards.
GATCTCTGGTTCTGCTATCCTTAGTTTCTGTTTTCTGTTGGTTTCTGCAGCCTTCTCTGTATTTTCTATTAGAAGGTGACCTGTTTTTATACCCATTCCTACCTATCTATAGGTCTTCGCTGAGTTTAACCTAGGATCGTCGGTGGGTCTATTTGCAAGGAATGAGTCACCCACTCCATAGTAGGGTATTAGCCTAGTCTCAGTGCAGGGTCAGTTTTCCCCTTCTATCCTAGTCCTGTGTTGCAGTTCCGTAACAGTTTGTCCAGCCACATATATATATTATATATATATATATATAATATATATATTATATATATATATATATATATATACATATATATATATATATATATATATATATATATATATATATAAAAAATACTTTGGAAACTGCTATGCAGTTAGCTGTCCATGTAGATAGAAGATTGAGAGGCAGACAGAATGAAGAGAAGGCTCTTATAATGCTGAACCTCGTCTCTCAGGATAGCCCCGTCAACTGCGGGGAACCAATGCAACTTGGGGCAATGTCCTCTCCTTCCCAGGAGAGGGAGAAGAGGTTTTCTGAAGGGCTATGATTGTATTGTGGTAAGGCTGACTATTTTATTAAGCAATGTGAGGTTCACATAAGGAAAGAAAAAAACAAAGGTCAGTAGGAGTAACACTCCAGTTTGTATTGCGTTTTTACGGTCTGCAGGAGTATTTTTTTCTGGTAATACCACATATCATGGTCATTCCATTGATTTTCAGGGAATGGTGGATTGTGGTTCTGCACTTAATTTGATTGATCAACAATTCCTAGACAAATATAAGTTTGACTCTGAACCATTGTCATCTCCTATTCCTGTTGTGGCTATTGATAACACTCCTCTAGAACATGGGTGTATTTCTCGAAAGGTTACCGCATTCCCACTTATTGTGAATATGGAACATCAGAAGTGTATAGACTTGTTTGTCCTTGCTAAATTACCTTGCCCAGTCGTTCTGGGTTTATCCTGGTTAAAAATGCACAATCCTTTGCTGGACTGGTCGTCTAGTACTATAAGGTCCTGGGGTCAGGGGTGTTATGGTAATTGTTGTAATGTTCACATTGCTGCTGTTGTGAGGAAGGAGCTACCTGAAGCTATTCAGGATTTCTGGAGGGTATTTTTGGAGGTTGAGTCGCAAGCTCTACCACCCCATAGAGATTACGACTGTGCTATTGAGTTCATCCCAGATGCCACACTTCCTAAGAGTCATTTATTTAATCTTACAATTCCCGAGAGGGAGGCCATAAAGGAATACCTACAGACTAGTTTAGCTGCAGGTCATATAAGACCCTCTAAGTCCCCTGTGGCTGTAGGATTCTTTTTTGGCAAAAAGAAGGATGGGAGCCTTAGGTCATGTCTGGATTTTCGGGAGATTAATAAAATCACTGTGTGCAATCCTTACCCGTTGCCGCTGATTCTGGATTTGTTTAACCAACTAACCGGAGCAAAGTGGTTCTCTAAGATTGACCTTTGTGGGGCATATAATTTGCTGCGGATGAAGGAGGGCGATGAATGGAAGACAGCCTTTAATACCTCGGAAGGTCATTTTGAGTGTCTGGTGATGCCTTTTGGCCTTACCAAAGCGCCTGCGTTTTTTCAAAATTTAATGACATTCTGAGGTCGTTGATCGGTAGGAGTGTTATTGTTTATTTGGATAATATTTTGATCTATTCACCTGATCTGGAATCGCATTGGCAGAGAATCCGCGAAGTTCTACAGATTTTGAGCGAAAACTCACTGTTTGCTAAATTGGAGAAGTGTGAGTTTAGGGTACAGAAAATGAGTTTTTTGGGGTACCTTGTCTCCAGTGATGGGTTTGAGATGGACCCGGTGAAGGTTCAGGCGGTATTGGAGTGGCCTAGGCCTGAATGTTTGAAGTCGGTTCAGAGATTTTTAGGGTTTGCTAATTATTACAGAAAATTCATAAAGAATTTTTCTGTGATCACTAAACCTATAACTGATCTCACCAAGAAGGGTTGCAATACTGTCCAATGGTCCTCTGAGGCTGTTAAGGCTTTTGAGCATCTCAAGGAGAGGTTTAGCTCTGCTACTGTTTTGATCCAGACAGAAGAGACCAAGCCATTTCTGGTAGAGGTTGATGCCTCTTCAGTAGGGGTGAGGGCAGTTCTGTCCCAAGAGGGAGAGGATGGGGTGCATCCCTGTGCTTTCTTTTCTAAAAAATTTTCGGAGACCGAGCTCAACTATGATGTTGGGAACAGAGAGTTGCTGGCCATTAAACTCGTGTTTTAGCATTGGCGACATTTTTTGGAGGGGGTTAGACAACAGATACAGGTTTTTACTGATCATAAGAATCTGATATATCTGGATACTGCTAAACGTTTGAATGCCCGTCAAGCTAGGTGGGCACTGTTTTTTGCCCAGTTTCATTTCTCCGTAACATATATACCTGGGACGAAGAATGTTAAAGCGGATGCTTTGTCTCAGTTTCTCTCCATCAGTTAATACTGAGAAGGAGGAATGTATTTTGCAGAGAGGGGTGGTGGTGGCAGCATTGGGTTCTGAGTTGGAGATTAGCATGCTAGAGGCCCAGAATGTTGCACCAAATAACACTCCGTATGGTAAGTTATTTGTGCCTAGAGCCTTGTGGAGAGCTTTGTTTGCTGAATGTCATGAGTTTCGGTTGGTGGGTCATCCAGGGATTTCGGAAACTAGAAAGTCTATCGGTCGAAGTTTCTGGTGGCAAAGAGAAATCATCAAGTGGGTGCGTCAGTGTACTGTGTGCGCTAGGTTGAAGGCCTCACATGCCCCGGCTGCAGGGTTGCTGTGCCCTTTGGAGGTTCCTAGTTCGCCATGGTCACATCTTGCTATGGATTGTATCACCGACCTGCCAGTCTCTGAGGGTTTTTCTGTCATCTGGGTTGTTGTGGACCGGTTTAGTAAGATGTGTCATTTGGTCCCATTCAATAAATTACCCTGCACCAAGACTCTAGCTAAGGCATTTGTGAAAGAGATTGTCAGGCTCCATGGGGTTCCCACGGACATTGTCTCCGATAGAGGACCACAGTTTGTGGCTCGCTTTTGGCATGCTTTTTGTGCAGATTAAAGGTTCATTTGTCATTTTCGTCAGGTTATCATCCGGAGTCCAATGGACAGACCGAAAGGAAGAACCAGGACGTCGAGCAGTATTGGAGATATTTTGTAGTAGACAATCAGGAGATGTGATCGGAATATCTACCACTAGCTGAATTTGCTCTTAATAATCATACATCTTCCTCGGCTGGGTGTTTTTTTTTTTGCTGTACAGGGAGGCATCCATCTTTCAGTCCATTTTCAAAGATTGGGGCAGCGGTGTGTCTACATAAGGGGGCGGAGCTTTGGGCAGAGCGGGTTTTCCACTCTGTCCAAACCGCCGGCCATCCTGAACGTGGACACGTACCCTAAAGGGTCTGAAGACTTATGACCACGTGATATTTCAGTTTTCCTTTTTAAGGAAATTTGCAAAAATGTCTACGTTTCTGTTATTTTCAGTCAAGAATAGATGCAATGCAGAGTGTACATTAATGAGAAAATAATTAACTTTTTTTTTTAAATTTACCAAATGGCTGCAATGGAACAAAGAATGAAAAATTTAAAGGGGTCTGAATACCCATTGTATATTGGCCAGTCCTATATATATATTTATACATACATACACATATATATATATATATATATATATATATATATATATATATATATACACTCACCGGCCACTTTATTAGGTACACCTGTCCAACTTCTTGTTAACACTTAATTTCTAATCAGCCAATTACATGGCGGCAACTCAGTGCATTTAGGCATGTAGACATGGTCAAGACAATCTCCTGCAGTTCAAACCGAGCATCAGTATGGGGAAGAAAGGTGATTTGAGTGCCTTTGAACGTGGCATGGTTGTTGGTGCCAGAAGGGCTGGTCTGAGTATTTCAGAAACTGCTGATCTACTGGGATTTTCACGCACAAACATCTCTAGGGTTTACATAGAATGGTCCGAAAAAGAAAAAAAATCCAGTGAGCGGCAGTTCTGTGGGCGGAAATGCCTTGTTGATGCCAGAGGTCAGAGGAGAATGGGCAGACTGGTTCGAGCTGATAGAAAGGCAACAGTGACTCAAATCGCCACCCGTTACAACCAAGGTAGGCCTAAGAGCATCTCTGAACGCACAGTGCATCGAACTTTGAGGCAGATGGGCTACAGCAGCAGAAGACCACACCGGGTACCACTCCTTTCAGCTAAGAACAGGAAACTAAGGCTACAATTTGTACAAGCTCATCGAAATTGGACAGTAGAAGATTGGAAAAACGTTGCTTGGTCTGATGAGTCTCGATTTCTGCTGCGACATTCGGATGGTAGGGTCAGAATTTGGCGTAAACAACATGAAAGCATGGATCTGCGGCGCGCCCCCACACCGCCGCAGGGCTGAGGGGTACCCGGAGCTGGGCCTCTTGGTCTCAGTCCTGGGGTTGTCACGGTGGCTAGACCCGGTCCGTGGCCCTGTCCGTCAGTGGGGGACGTCCGGTGAAATAGGTGGTGATAACGGTGGTGTAGCGGTGCAGTTGTGGGGTGCAGGTCGCGGTAAATAACGAGGACACCAGGTTGCAGTCTCTTTACCTCTTTACTGGAGATCTCTGAGTCCTCAGTCCAGAATACGGTTCACCAGGCTGCGCAAGTCCGGCCGGTCCAATGGCACCTCCAGAGTTCTCTTCACAGGTGGAAATCAGTGCCTTCCTTCTTAGCGCTGTGTGTTGTAGTCCTTCCCTGCTGTGCTCACGGAAAGTACCCCACAACTGTTGTGTCTGTTTCTTAAGTTCCCTCACAACTCGATTAGATGTTCCTCTCTTATTCCATCCCTCCCTGTTATTCAGGTTGGAACGGCACCCGTTTGTCAGGTAGGCCTGGAGTTCTTCCGGGACCCTAGTGACGCCCCTCTCCCGCAATTGCCCCCCAAGACTTCATAGGTGATATGTGGTAGACAGCCCGCCTGAGACTGACTGTCCTGCCGCTGTTTGGAGTATGGCTTAAAGCTGTATATTATTCCACTCCCTCGGCGTTCCGGCCACCGGTAATGCGCCTCAGCAAGGTGCTGCCTCTTTCAACAAAACCCCTGCTGGTATTCTCCGTCTGCTTGATCTCGTTTCTCACTCAGCACAATCTATCTCGCTTCTAGTCCTTTCTTGGGCACCGCCGCTATGCTGAGCAGGCACGGTCCCGTTACGTTCTTTCCAATGCTAAGCCTCTGCCAGGATCCCACCCCTGGCAGAGACCCTACTGTCTCTTCCTCCACAACACCCTCTCTCACTAGGTGTTGCTTCGTTCAATCCAGTCAGCGTTCTCACTAACTTCCTGCCTGACCCCCAGTTTACCCACTATGGTGGGGAGTGGCCTAATGAATAGCACCCTTAGCTCCCCCCGGAGGCCCTGCTGTGAAACATATTGGTGTCTGTGATACCTGATCAGAGGAACTCCTTCAGTGCCATCGAACGCACCATGGCTCCCCTTAGTGGCGAAGCCACAGTACTGCAACGACCAGGACTCTGGGGCGCTGCACTCCCCCCTGGTTAAACACAGTACTCCGGGACTGGGAAGAAAAACAACAATACAGATTAGCAAAAAGACATACAATTTTGTTGAGTGCAAAACAATAAGTATACTTGAACAGGCTTCCCTTTATGGGAGGTGAGGACACTTTAACGTTACAAACATAGTCAACATTGTAAATTTCAGGCTATACATAACTCCTGCTACCCAACCGGGTATTCTACTCAGTGCAAATGCTGGAACAATAAATTAACATTGCCTTTAAGAAACATACACTCTTAGTTTACCAAAGGCCTTCCTATAATCACATTACAGGGCAAGGTAACTCTTCATTCTCCTACTTTTGAACCTGCAGGACCGCCTGTCCCTATGGCACCAGACCTACTGCCTCTCCTTTCTTTTACAGGACCGCCCCGTTCAGCCAGGGCCTACTGCCTTTCTCTACTATACATAGTATAGACATAACATTCCTTTCAGTTTGAGAACATGGAGCCCACTCTGCCTGGCTCCTATAAGGACTCACTCACTAACCCCTATGGGTCTACTTTCTGTCCTTAGTAACGAACTAACTTTCTATGGGGACGCAGGGTTTACCTTCTATCCTCACCTTCATTATTACTTTCTTACGTTTCTATCCATGCAGAACTCTAGTCTACCTCAACAGGCTTTCTGCATCTTTCCTTTTGAAGAACATTATTCAAACTTCACATTTCAAACATATTAAACACATATAACTTTTCATGTAAAACGGTTACATTTCTTGCAAAGCATCATCATGACATTACTGTTCCAAAACAGTATCACTTTCAGGTTCAATTCCCACCTCCCCTTTAAGAGGAGATCAAGTCTTTCTGAGGTAGCTCTTCTTCTCAGCCTACCAGTCCATACCAGAGCTCCGGAATGGCATCTTCGCAAAGTGTCTTTAACTAAAACCAGTAGGAAGCACCTTTAAGAAGGTGCAAACTATTTACAGTAAAGTTTGAATCATGCACAGTCCATGATTACTGCAGTTCGTGTAACTTTGTGCAAAACGACAATAGTGACCCCGGGTCAACAAAGGGGTCACCTTTTAAAGTTTACCCTGAACGGGTTTAGCAGCAACAGGAACAAAAGAACAAACAGTAACTATTTACATTTTCAGGTTTCCGAGGTTTACTCTTTTTCAGGCGGCCTTGGCCCCTGGCTCCCGGCTAATGTCGCGCCAGTGTCACTGGTGGGTCTTCCCGGTACAGTCAGACCGCTTGATGCCTGAACCTGAAGACGGATCCTAGCTGCCAGCTCAGTTGCTGCAATGACATGTGCAGTGGCAATGTTGGTAAGCTCTGCTACATTTGGTTCAATCACAGCTGAAGTAGTAGATGACACTCTCTCAGGTCCACGTCGGCGAACGTTACGGGCACACCCTTCCTGGGCACTCCGATGGCGGGTATCTCCTGACCGTACAGGCTTCAGACCCTGGTTCACGGCTGATGCGGCGGGGCTTTGTCCCATCTCTTTCCAGTCTTTCCATTGGGAAATCAGGCACTGCTTATATTGCTCACAAGTGAGCACGGCAATGGCGTGACCTCTTCTCCAAACCCCATTCGGCTCAATCCGGGGGGCCTCCCACCGGAGAATCACTCCCTCCGAGCTCACATCTAGGAACTCTCCCATTGCGGTCGGTGGCGGGGATACCAGACCCTTCATTACTTCGAGGGATGATGCCACCATTCCCGCCATCAAGAGGCAGCTACTGTTGTGAAGGGGGTCGGTCGCGGGAGCGGGATCAAGCGGGGAGGCAGGGGTATCTTCCGTACCTACACCTGATGTGGTTCCACCGATGTCGATCTGATCCATTGACGAGAACGCTGGAGTCGGCCGCAGCCCGGACCGCAGCTCCTCCGATGCGGTCCTCGAACGCTGCTCCGCTCGCTGTGGTTCCTCCTCCACGGACTCCAAGGTCAGGGTTGGTGGACTCAGCTCTGCTATCTGCTCCAGGAGTTTCAGGTCCTCCGGCTGCAGGGGACATAAGTCCGTCTCCGGTGAAGAGGGGCAAGCCGGAGTCGCATCTTCCTCGCTCAGGCACTTGCTGTTCATCATCGCTGCCTGATAGTCGGTGGCAGTGCATGCACCTGACTCCGCCATTTCTCCGAGGTCGGGCTTCTCCATCTCCTGCTTCCCGCCGTTGCAAATCAGGAGGTTGTCTTCTGCTTTGGGGCAGGTCATCTCCTTGCAGCCCGAAGCGCAGAGGGCGGTATCCATTTCTCGCGCCATTCTGGTAGTCTCCTCCCATAGCACGCCCTCCTTCTTCTCCAAAGTAGCAATGGCGGCGGCTTTTGGCGGGAACTTCTATTGGTCAGTGGTAGCACACAGTCTCTCAATAAAGCTACAGTTCATGCACAACAAATCACAGTCTCTAGGCACACATGACCTGATTCTTCAGGCTTAAGTAGATCCTGTTCGTGACGCCAAGTTTGCGGCGCGCCCCCACACCGCCGCAGGGCCGAGGGGTACCCGGAGCCGGGCCTCTTGGTCTCAGTCCTGGGGTTGTCACGGTGGCTAGACCCGGTCCGTGGCCCTGTCCGTCAGTGGGGGACGTCCGGTGAAATAGGTGGTGATAACGGTGGTGTAGCGGTGCAGTTGTGGGGTGCAGGTCGCGGTAAATAACGAGGACACCAGGTTGCAGTCTCTTTACCTCTTTACTGGAGATCTCTGAGTCCTCAGTCCAGAATACGGTTCACCAGGCTGCGCAAGTCCGGCCGGTCCAATGGCACCTCCAGAGTTCTCTTCACAGGTGGAAATCAGTGCCTTCCTTCTTAGCGCTGTGTGTTGTAGTCCTTCCCTGCTGTGCTCACGGAAAGTACCCCACAACTGTTGTGTCTGTTTCTTAAGTTCCCTCACAACTCGATTAGATGTTCCTCTCTTATTCCATCCCTCCCTGTTATTCAGGTTGGAACGGCACCCGTTTGTCAGGTAGGCCTGGAGTTCTTCCGGGACCCTAGTGACGCCCCTCTCCCGCAATTGCCCCCCAAGACTTCATAGGTGATATGTGGTAGACAGCCCGCCTGAGACTGACTGTCCTGCTGCTGTTTGGAGTATGGCTTAAAGCTGTATATTATTCCACTCCCTCGGCGTTCCGGCCACCGGTAATGCGCCTCAGCAAGGTGCTGCCTCTTTCAACAAAACCCCTGCTGGTATTCTCCGTCTGCTTGATCTCGTTTCTCACTCAGCACAATCTATCTCGCTTCTAGTCCTTTCTTGGGCACCGCCGCTATGCTGAGCAGGCACGGTCCCGTTACGTTCTTTCCAATGCTAAGCCTCTGCCAGGATCCCACCCCTGGCAGAGACCCTACTGTCTCTTCCTCCACAATACCCTCTCTCACTAGGTGTTGCTTCGTTCAATCCAGTCAGCGTTCTCACTAACTTCCTGCCTGACCCCCAGTTTACCCACTATGGTGGGGAGTGGCCTAATGAATAGCACCCTTAGCTCCCCCCGGAGGCCCTGCTGTGAAACATATTGGTGTCTGTGATACCTGATCAGAGGAACTCCTTCAGTGCCATCGAACGAACCATGGCTCCCCTTAGTGGCGAAGCCACAGTACTGCAACGACCAGGACTCTGGGGCGCTGCAGATCCATCCTGCCTTGTATGGAGCATCTTTGGGATGTGCAGCCGACAAATCTGCGGCAACTGTGTGATGCCATCATGTCAATATGGACCAAAATCTCTGAGGAATGCTTCCAGCACCTTGTTGAATCTATGCCACGAAGAATTGAGGCAGTTCTGAAGGCAAAAGGGGGTCCAACCCGTTACTAGCATGGTGTACCTAATAAAGTGGCCGGTGAGTGTATATATATGTATGTATATATATATATATATATATATATATATACACACATATACATATACATACATACCATACATACACACACACACTGTAGGCTCAGATTGGCCAATAGAGGAACAAGGTGAATCACCCGGTGGGCCCCCGTGTAGGAGTTAGTCAATTACTCCACAGCATCAGCAGTACTTGACCCAATACACAATTCACCATGTACAGACAATAGCATAATCTCATATTATATGCCCACATATATCACATATATACAAAATAGAAAAGCAAGGGCAGAATCAGGGTGAGGTAGGTGAACAGCCTCCCTGGCAAAGACCAAATCAATCAGATAAATAGTAACGGATGGAGGCAGCAAACCAAGCAATATTGGAAAAAAACAGTAAACTGGCCTATAGTGGCAGTGGCAATGTTTTCGCTCTGAGGTATGAACCTTTCTCAAGCAGCGATAGGACACAAATGTCATATATTTAAAGGTAAAGTGATTAGGAAGGCGATTGTACAACGTTAATTGGGGGGGGGGGGGGCTTACTTAGGACTTTTGTATGGGGCCCAGTGATTTTCATCTTAATAATGCTCTTACCTGTAAAACTGTTCAAACAGATTCTTTGGTAGAAATGTTATGATAGTATACTTGGTTGTCTGGATTTTGTTTCCAGTATAAAACCTGGAAATTCTCTTGCAGTCGTCTTCCCATTTTTTGTTATTGGCAAACACCACTCGCTGCTCGGTTAGGTTGTAAACAGGCCGCTTTTTCTTGGGTTGAAGAAGAGGAGTCCTTTCAGAAGAGAATGAGGAAGGCTCTTTTTGTAAAACTTGCTTCCAACGGTAAAAGGTTGAATCCATGGATAAGATGCTGGATTGGAATAAAAAGTGACATAATATCAGGAAAATCAGGCTTACAAGAAAATGAGGCGTTTTAAAAAAAGATCACTGTAGATATGCATTCTCTGGTGAAAGCTGAACACAGATTATATCATTTGTAGGTGCCCAGAAACTGGTCTATAATACTGAGTAGGTAAAGAGGTTCTCCAGGATTAACCCCTTCATGACCGGAGCGGTTTTCGCTCCCCTTCTTTCTAGAGCCATAACTTTTTTATTTTTTTGTCAATATGCCCATGTGAGGGCTTATTTTTTGCAGGACGAGTTGTACTTTTGAACGACATTATTGGTTTTAGCAGTCGAGTCGTGTACTCGAAAACGGGAAAAAAATCTCAAATGCGGCAAAATTACAAAAAAAAATTGCAATCCCACACTTGTTTTTTGTTTGGCTTTTTTGCTAGGTTCACTAAATGCTAAAACTGACCTGCCGCTGTGATTCTCCATGTCATTATGAAGTTCATAGACAACAAACATGTCTAGGTTCTTTTTAATCTAAGTGGTAAAAAAAAAAAGATTCCAAAGTTTGCTAAAAAAAAAAAAAAAATTGTGCAATTTTCCGATACCCGTAGCGTCTCCATTTTTCGTGATTTAGGTCGGGTGAGGGCTTATTTTTTGCATGCCGAGCTGACGTTTTTAATGATACCACTTTTGTGCAAATACATTCTTTTGATCGCCCGTTATTGCATTTTAGTGCAATGTCGCTGCGACCAAAAAAACGTAATTCTGGCGTTTCGATTTTTTTCTCGCTGCGCCGTTTAACGATCAGGTAAAAAAAATTTCTATTGATAGATCGGGCGATTCTGAATTAGGTGATACCAAATAGGTGTATGTTTGATTTTATTTTTATTGTTTTATTTTGAATGGGGCGAAAGGGCGGTTATTTGAACTTTTATTTTTTTTATATTTTTAAACACTTTTTTTTTTTTTTTTTTTTACTTTTGCCATGCGTCAATAGCCTCAATGGGAGGCTAGAAGCTGGCACAACTTGGTAGTAAAATTACAGCATGGCTATGAGCGCCATCCATAGGGTGGCGCTCATAGCAATCTGGCATCAACAACCATAGAGGTCTCAAGGAGACCTCTGGTTGTCATGCCAATGCACCGCTGACCCCTGATCATGTGACGGAGGTCAGCTGTGCGCATATTTCTGGTCTGATTGCCAGAAGTGCTCGTTAATGCCACTGTCAGAGTTTGACAGCGGCATTTGACTAGTTAATAGGCGCGGACGGATCGCAATTCTGCCAGCACCTATTGTGGGTGCATGTAGAAAAGCCGCGGAGACACCATCACGTGTTTCTCAACACAAGCAATGAATAGCCAGGTCTTTCACCGGGAAGGAACAACCACGGGAAGGGCAGCATCCAGTAAAGGAAAACCACCTATGCCAAAACATGGTGTCCATCCACAGACAGCGGTTTCGGGGTATTTGCCCCTCATCAGTGTGGAGTAGGAAACTGGCTATTAGGAGCAGTGCCTAGTGAAAAGGCTATAAACATAAGGATGAATGACCTCGGGGAGATCAAAACATCCAACACCGCGGAGACACCATCACGTGTTTCTCAACGCAGTGATCCAGAACACTGCCCCCATCCCTTAAGGGAAATATGCAAATGCATGTAGAAAAGCCGCGGAGACACCATCAAGTGTTTCTCAACACAAGCAATGAATAGCCAGGTCTTTCACCGGGAAGGAACAACCACGGGAAGGGCAGCATCCAGTAAAGGAAAACCACCTATGCCAAAACACGGTATCCATCTACAGACAGTTGTTCCGGGGAACATGGTATCCATCCACAGACAGCTGTTTCGGGGTATCCATCCACAGACAGCTGTTTCGGGGTATCCATCCACAGACAGCTGTTTCGGGGCATAGGTGGTTTTCCTTTACTGGATGCTGCCCTTCCCGTTGTTGTTCCATCCCGGTGAAAGACCTGGCTATTCATTGCTTGTGTTGAGAAACACGTGATGGTGTCTCTGCGGCTTTTCTACATGCATTTGCATATTTCCCATAAGGGATGGGGGCAGTGTTCTGGATCACTGCGTTGAGAAACATGTGATTGTGTCTCCGCGGTGTTGGATGTTTTGATCTCCCCGAGGTCATTCATCCTTATGTTTATAGCCTTTTCACTAGGCACTGCTCCTAATAGCCAGTTTCCTACTCCACACTGATGAGGGGCAAATACCCCGAAACAGCTGTCTGTGGATGGATACCATGTTTTGGCATAGGTGGTTTTCCTTTACTGGATTTTGCCCTTCCCGTGGTTGTTCCTTCCCGGAGAAAGTCCTGGCTATTCATTGCTTGTGTTGAGAAACACGTGATGGTGTCTCCGTGGCTTTTCTACTAGACACATTTGCCTCGTATAATGCTGCACATGGCCCCATAAGATGCTCCATAGAAATATTTGCCCCGTATAATGCTGCACAAATGCGGATTATGGCCCCATAAGATGCTCCATAGACACATTTACCCCATATGCTGTTGCTGCGATTAAAAAAAAAATCATATACTCACCTCTCATCGCTCAAGCCCCCGCCACTTGCTATAGTCACCTGTCCGCGCTCCACTGGTGGGCACAGCTGCGTCTTCCACATCCTCTGCACTGACTGTTCAGGCAGAGGGTGGAGCGCACACTAATTGCGTCATCGCGCCCTCTGACCTGAGCGTCACTGCGAAAAGACGCGAAAGATGGAGCGGCGCCAACGGTGGAATGAGGGACAGGTGAATATCGTGCACTGCCCTGTCATACTCGCCTGCTCCTGGTGCAGTCCCTGCACGTTCCTGGTTCTCCGGCCGCTGACAGCTTCTTCCTGTATTGAGCGGTCACATGGTACCGCTCATTACAGTAATGAATATGTGGCTCCACCTCTATGGGAGTGGAGTCGGGTCCATATTCATTACTGTAATGAGCGATACCATTTGACCGCTCAATACAGGAGGAAGCTGCCGGCGCCCGGAGAACCAGGCACGTGCAGGGACCGTAGTAGGAGCAGGTGAGTATGATTAGACAGCTGCCGCTCCCCCTCCCCTGCCGGCCCCTGGGAATTACTTGAGTTTAAGCCGAGAGGGGCAATTTCAGCCTAAAAAAATGGGCTGAAATTCTTGGCTTATACTCAAGTATATACGGTAAAAGAATCGTAGAATAATAGAATGTTAGAGTTGGAAGGGACCTCCTGGGTCATGTGGTCCAACCCCCTGCTCAAAGCAGGATTCACCAAATCATCCCAGACAGATGTCTGTCCAGCCTCTGTTTGAAGACTTCCATGCAAGGAGAACTCACCAACTCTTGTGGCAGCCTGTTCCACTTATTGATCACCCTGTCAAAAAGTTTTTTCTAATATCTAATCTGTGTCTCCTCCCATTCAGTTTCATCCCATTGCTTCTAGTCTTTTCTTGTGCAAATGAGAATAAAGATGATCCTTCTACAATATGACAGCCCTTGAGATATATATGTAGACAGCTATTAAGTCTCCTCTCTCTTCTTTTTTGCAAGCTAAACATTCCCAAATCCTGTAACCGTTATTCATAGGACATGGTTTGCAGACCGGTCACCATTCTGGTCACTCTTCTGAACTTGCTTGAGTTTGTTGATGTTTTTTTTTTTAAAACGTGGTGCCCAAAACTGGACACAGTATTTCAGATGAGGTCTGACTAAAGAGGAGTAGAGGGCAATAATGACTTCACGTGATCTACACTTTGTGCTTCTGTTAATACATCCCAGAATTGCATTTGCCTTTTTTGCTGCTGCATCACACTGTTGACTCATGTTCAGTTATGAATAGTGTTGAGCGATACCGTCCGATACTTGAAAGTATCGGTATCGGAAAGTATCGGCCGATACCGGCAAAGTATCGGATCTAATCCGATACCGATACCCGATACCCATACAAGTCAATGGGACACCAAGTATCGGACGGTATCCTGTATGGTTCCCAGGGTCTGAAGGAGAGGAAACTCTCCTTCAGGCCCTGGGATCCATATCAATGTGTAAAAGAAAGAATTAAAATAAAAAATAGGGATATACTCACCTCTCCGACGCAGCCTAGACTTTACCGCTGTAACCGGGAGCCGTTGTACCTAAGAATGCGCGCTTGAAGGGCCTTAGATGAGGTCACTGCGCTCTGATTGGTCCGTAGCGGTCGCGTGACCGCTACGCGACCAATCACAAAGCAGTGACGTCACCTAAGGTCTTTCAAGCGCTTGAAATACCTTAGAAGACGTCCGCAGCTTCTGATTGGTCGCGTAGCGGTCGCGTGACCGCTACGCGACCAATCACAAAGCAGTGACGTTTTCTAAGGTATTTCAAGCGCTTGAAAGACCTTAGGTGACGTCACTGCTTTGTGATTGGTCGCGTAGCGGTCACGCGACCGCTACGGACCAATCAGAGCGCAGTGACCTCATCTAAGGCCCTTCAAGCGCGCATTCTTAGGTACAACGGCTCCCGGTTACGGCGGTAAAGTCCAGGAGCCGCCGGAGAGGTGAGTATATCCCTATTTTTTATTTTAATTCTTTATTTTACACATTGATATTAATCCCGATACCGATTCCCGATACCACAAAAGTATCGGATCTCGGTATCGGAATTCCGATACCCGCAAGTATCAGCCGATACCCGATACTTGCAGTATCGGAATGCTCAACACTAGTTATGAACTATTAATATACCCAAGTCTTTTTCACATGTGCTGTTGCTTAGCCCTATTCCTCCCATTCTGTATATGCCTTTTTTATTTTTTTTGCCCAGATGTAGTACTTTGCATTTTTCCCTGTTAAAAACCATTCGGTTAGTTGCTGCCCACTTCTCCAGTTTATTTATATCTTTTTGATCAGCAAGGGAGGATAAGAATTTGCTTGACCTGTTAGTTTTGCCTGAGTAAGATTCCCAACAAATGTCTGGTTAGTTGAAACCTCCCATGACCACTATGTCATATTTTTTGGAGAACTTGGCCATTTGATGCATAAAGAGTTCACCCATATCTTCAGCTTGCACAGGCAGGCTGTAGTAAATGCCTACAATGGTGTCCTTTCCATTGTTCTCTCCTTGTATTTTTACCAAAACAGTTTCCACATAACTCCCAGTCTCTGAAGCTTCAATCTCTGTGCAGATATACACCTACAATCCAAATCTGGAGGTGCTAAGGGGAGCTGCATGGAAATTACAACCTTTACTACAGAAAGATGCCCAATTACAATCCATTTTTCCAGACCCCCCACTACTGTGTTTTAGGCAGCCCCAAATTAAAAAGCATCAATGTCAGAAGCTCTCTGTCCTCTCAAACAGCTGCAGGAACCTTTCCCTGCAACCAGAAAAAATGTAAAACCTGTCCATTTATAATGTCCACAGACAGGATAAAGATCCCCAACTCACATCAGGACTACAAGATCCCAGGTACTTTCAGCTGCATAACATCTAATGTGGTGTATTTAATTATTTGTACTAAATATCCAACTGGGGGTCTGTATGTGGGGGAGACAGGGCAAAAACTTAGAACAAGGATGAAAGCTCATCGCCACACAAGAGATGCTCATAGGATCATGGACATGAAATTACTTGTTTTAAAAGGTAAATTTCAAATCTCAGAAAGACAGAATAGTCTGAGTATAAACTCATGACGACATTTGACACACTCAAATGCACACTCACACACTCAGTGCAGGAATGAATGTGTCGCATGGATTTATGTATTTTTACATAATTTAAGGAATTTGCTCTTCAGACCTTCTGGGGTCAACATAACACAGAATCAGACCCATTCAGAGGACCATGAAACATAAAGGCTTCCTTATCTATGAACTGTTCCAATATCTATGTCTATCCCTCTCACATGATAATTCTGCTTCACATCACTTGTCTTATCTATTGCCTTCTTTCTCACTGTGCTGTGTTGTGCATAAGTATGTGATTCTTCAGATTTTGCATTAGTCTTTGCCTGATGAAGAGTAGTCTCGAAAGCTTGCAATTTGTTACCATCTTTTCAGTTATCTATTAAAAGGTATCAACGACTGAGGACTCTCACGTCTAAATATTTTTCTATCTACTGGCTAACACGGTACCAAGATATATATATTTCCTGTATTAAAATATGAACAATTTAAAGGGATAGTTTATATATATATATATATATATATATATATATATATATATATATATATATACATATATATACACTTTCCTATGCAGATATACACTTTTCTAACATACAATGGGACTCCTCCTCGTTTATGAAGTCTGTTTCTTGGAAATAAGTTGTATCCTTCTAGCCTTGTATTCCAATCATGTGTATCGTCCCACCACCAAGTTTCAGTAATTCCCATGACATCATATTGCTTCTGTGTTAGTAATCCCAAATCTCCTTGTTTGTTGCCCATGCTTTGTGCATTTGTACAGAAACATTTTAGTTTGTGACTGGTTTCTCTTCCTCCAATATTTTTATTATTTAGATTTTTTTGTCTTTGTTCTTCCTTTCCACTTCTAATAGCAGAGTTCTCAATAGTATTTGTCAGGTGTATGGCTTTTTCTGACCTTTTGCTTCCCTTCCCACATTATTCTAATTTAAATCTCTCCTGATGAGTGTAGCAAGGTGACTTCTAAATACATGTTTTCCAGTCTTTGTAAGGTGCACCCCATCTCTAGCAAGCAGTCCATCATATAGGTAATTCACTCCATGTTCCAGAAATTCAAATCCTTGCTGACAGCACCATCGATGTAGCCAGTTGTTCACCTGCAGAATCTTATTCCACCTGCTTGCTCCATGGCCATCCACTCGGAGGATGGAAGAGAAGACCACCTACGCTCCCAGTTCTTTCACTTTCTTACCTAAGTTTTCAAAGTCACTGCAGATGGTTTCCAGGTCCTTTCTTGTGGTATTATTTGTCCCCACATGTATTAACAGTAATGAGTGATAGACTAAGTCTGAAGAGTCTTGATATCTGGTCAGATATATCTTTAATTTTTGCACCTGGAAGACAGCACATTTCTATTGAGGTTATATCTGGTTTGCAGATAGCGGCCTCTGTTCCTCTCAACAGGGAATCCCCCATGACCACAACTCTCCGTTTCTTCTTCGCAACATTTTTCTTTCTCCATCCAGGAGTACTTTCAGGGCGTACAAGGTTGTTCTTTTTGGGTAAAGTCTTATCTTGATGTATTTCTTTATTGTTCTTCTGCATGAGAGCCTGGTACTGGTTCCTGAGCAGTATGGGTGCTGACTGCCTCCCAATGCTCCTGCTTCTCTGTTACATGCTTCCATTTTTCTGTTTCTTCAGGTGCACTTCGAATTTCTTCTCTTTATGTAACATGAAGAGATAAATCTGCTCTGTCTACAATCTCTTCACCTTCCTTAATGATTTTCAATTTAGCTAACCTCTTCTAGATTTTGCAACTTTTCCGCCAACAGGGACAAGGAACAGGGAAGAAGAGTGGGCAGCCCTGTCGTGTGCCCCTATCTAATATGAATGGATTTGACATATGTCCGATTCGTATTGCTCTATGCCCTGTTTCCACACTACACATTCGCAAGTTAAAGGTATAAGCATCTAATAGTAATAGCCATGGACCTATTGGGCATAAAACTTATTTGGTCATCATGTATCAACGCCAGTATTAATCCTTATGGCTAGTAGTTTAGCAAATAATTTTATGACTACCGGAAGAACAGATATTGGTCTATAGCAGACCTAGGCAAAGTGTGGTCCGTGGGCCACATCCAGCCCCCTGGCTGTCTCAGTCTGGCCCGCAGACCGAGACAGCCATGGGGCTGAAAACCTGAGGTTCAAGGGCCACACCGTACCCTCCCGCTCGCTGTCTCCCACAGTCAGCATTGGTGGAGGAGGGGCATCCGGCCACTTCCTCCATCAATTAGTGTGTGAAACAGCTGACATGATGACGTCATGTCTTCGCATTTTTTTCCATGTGTATGAACATGGGGATTCTATGTGGGTGAACATGGGGATTCTATGGGCAAACATGGGGATTCTATGGTGGTGAACATGTGGATTCTATGGGGGTGAACATGTGGATTATATGGGGGTGAACATGTGGATTATATGGGGGTGAACATGGGGATTCTATGGGAGTGAACATGGGGATTCTATGGGGGTGAACATGGGGATTCTATGGGGGTGAACATGGGGATTCTATGGGGGTGAACATGGCTATTCTATTGGGTGAATATGGGGATTCTATGGGGTGACCATGGGGATTCTGTAGGGCTGAACATGGGGATTCTATGGGGGTGACATGCAGCACATGGGGAGGCTATGGGGATGTCATGTAGCACACAGGGAGGCTATGTGGGTGTCATAGTGCACACGGTTAGGCTATGGGGTGTCACGCTGCACGTGGGGAGGATATGGGGAAATCATGATGCACATGGGAGGCTACTGTTGTGACATGCTGCACATGGTGAGGCTATGAGAAGGCTGTATACTGTCATGCAATATATGGAGAGGCTGTGTGGGGCTCAATCAGTGTATGGGGAAGCCGTGGGGGCCTCACGCAGTATATGGGAGGCGGTGTGGGCCTCATTCAGTATGTGGAGAGACTATGGGGCACATGCTGTATATTAGAAAGCTGTGTGGGGCTCATGCTGTACATGGGGAGGCTGTGTGGGGTTAATGCTGTACATGGGGAGGCTGTGTGGGGCTCATGCTGTACATGGGGAGGCTGTGTGGGGCTCATGCTGTACGTGGGAAGGCTGTCTGGGGCTCATACTGTACATGGGGAGGCTGTCTGGGGCTCATGCTGTACATGGGGAGGCTGTGTGGGGCTCATGCTGTACGTGGGAAGGCTGTCTGGGGCTCATACTGTACATGGGGAGGCTGTCTGGGGCTCATGCTGTACATGGGGAGGCTGTGTGGGGCTCATGCTGTTCATGAGGAGGCTGTGTGGGGATCATTCCGTATACAGGGAGGCTGTGTGGGGTTCATGCCGTATATAGGGAGGTTGTGTGGACCACATGCCGTATATAGGGAGGCTGTCTGGGGCTCATGCCGCATATGTAGTAGTTGTGTGAGGCTCATGCTGTATATAAGGGGCTGTGGGGGTTCAAAGATATATGGGGGTGTCAGCATACTTAATTAATTTCAAGCTATTAGTTCGTTCCTCCACAACAGTCATGGTCTCTCATTTGGCCCCTCAGGAAAATTAATTGCCTACCCCTGGTCTATAGGAATTTTTTTTCCCCGGTTTTAATAGCAAGACAAGAATAGCTCCATTCATTGAGGCAGGTAAACTCCCAACTGTTGCTGCTCCATACATCTTGAAGTTTACCCATTGCCTCTTCCAACTCTTCCACTTCAATGGTTGGTCTAGACTCTCAATAGCTTCTACTGATAATTTAGGAGTTTAACACCTTCCAAGTATATCATTATATCATGATCACATGCAGCAGATCTAGTGGTGTATATATCCCCATAATATTGACTTAAGCCTGAAAATGTCTGAGGAACTCATGTGTGCATTCCACTCTCTTGACACAAGCCTAAAGGCCCCGTCTCACTAAGCGATTTACCAACGATCACGACCAGCGATACGACCTGGCCGTGATCGTTGGTAAGTCGCTGTGTGGTCGCTGGGGAGCTGTCACACAGACAGCTCTCTCCAGCGACCAACGATCAGGGGAACGACTTCGGCATCGTTGAAACTGTCTTCAACGATGCCGAAGTCCCCCTGCAGCACCCGGGTAACCAGGGTAAACATCGGGTTACTAAGCGCAGGGCCGCGCTTAGTAACCCGATGTTTACCCTGGTTACCAAAAAAAACAAACACTACATACTCGCCTTTCGGTGTCCAGGTCCCTCGCCGTCTGCTTCCTGCTCTGACTGAGATCCGGCCGTACAGTGAGAGCAGATCACAGCGGTGACGTCACTGCTGCGCTCTCACTTCTCACTGTACGGCGGCAGTCAGTGAGAGCAGGAAGCAGACGGCAAGGGACCTGGACACCGAAAGGCGAGTATGTAGTGTTTGTTTTTTTTGGTAACCAGGGTAAACATCGGGTTACTAAGCGCGGCCCTGCGCTTAGTAACCCGATGTTTACCCTGGTTACCAGTGAAGACATCGCTGGATCGGTGTCACACACACCGATTCAGCGATGTCAGCGGGGCCTCAACGACCAAAAAAAGGTCCAGGCCATTCCGACACGACCAGCGATCTCGCAGCAGGGGCCTGATCGCTGGTACGTGTCACACATAGCGAGATCGCTATGGAGGTCGCTGTTGCGTCACAAAACTTGTGACTCAGCAGCGATCTCGCTAGCGATCTCGCTATGTGAGACGGGGCCTTAACTATATATGATGATGACCCCTCCTGTGTCTTAACTACTAAAGACAGCAAATGCTCAGTACTCTCCCCTTCAATGAAATGATTTTGTTTAATGAACATATACCTCTGTTAGTAGTGGTCTGCCAAGTTTTTCTGGGAAGCTTCCCACTGTATTCTGTTGTCATCAGACATTTCCAAGATAAGTCGTCTCCTGTGATGAGATCTCTTGTTTTAGTTCCTGAGACCTGGTTTCAGATTTTATTTCACTACTATCCCTTATTATACTGTACATATGCCCGCACATAGGCCTTCATGGCATCCCATACTGTACTGTCCACAATTGTCCCCTCATTAATTTTGAAAAAATCTTAAATCTTGGCTGAAACTGACCCCCTAATAGCCTGCAACCAATATGGATGCAGGCACCATAGGGGCCTCCTCCCCAAATGCCCTCCCCCAACTGTAAATGATTCAACAACGGAGAATGATCCGAAAGATTTCTAGATAGAAAGTACACTGATTTAATTTATCTCAGAATGGCTTAATTCCCGATAGCCATATCTATATGTGATAACGACTGGTGAGACGAGGAATAACACAAATATTGTTTGACATAAAAACGTGACCAGTGTCCCATCCTTTAGAAAACACCCCCATTTCCAATTTCATGGCGCAGGGACCATTTATTAGTGTCCGTCCAAGCCAACGCCTCTTTAGGATTATCAAACAACTCGAATATCCCTGTTGCCGCCACTCTAAGACATGCTGGATGTAACATAGAATATGGGATTTGTTTTGCATGCAGTCTCCTTTTTATATCCATGAATTGTGCTCCCCTCCTCTGACAAAAAATCCAGATATATGGACACACAAGCTCCATTGATGGTCAAAGATTTGTGATCTCTTGCTTTGCGTAGGATCATGTCTCTATCCCGAAAATGAAGCAGTTTCATTATCATAGGGCGAGTTGTTGCTCCAAGTGAACTTGGGCTTGCAGCTCTCTTGCCAAACATATCCAATAGACAGAATTCAAAATAAATGATTGGGTCTTGGTGTTCTGCCTTTTCAGACATCCCCACAATGGGCAGATTGTTTTGCCGTGACCTATTTTCGAGGTCATCCAGCTTAATAATATTCTGCTTGTTTATTTTAATCTCCTTCTGCATACCAGGAACAATGTCCTCCAGAACACCAACCCTTTTCTCCACTTCCTCCATATTGTAATTGCATTTTTGCATATCCTGTCTGAATTGATTGATGTCCTCTTTAATTTCACCAACTTGCAATCTGAGGCCATCTATAGTGGAGCTACAGCTGTTAGTAGCTGAGAAAATTTCTCTGAGAGAGGGCTCCTTATATCCCTCCTGTGTCAACCCAAATCTGCAAACGTAGGTCCACACTTGGGATTTGGCTCGCTCTCCTTGAACTGCCGCTGAGGAAGTGGTCTTGTTACCTCCTGCTTCAACTCCATAATGTACTCCTTGCCATCCGAGCCCTCCGGCTCCTGAGCGTCTGTGTGCTTTGTAAGGTGAGCGGGGGGAGATGTCCACCTGCCTGGCGAATCTACCCAGTTTTGCTGCCGCATTCTCCACCATTCTGACACTGTCAGGGCTGTTGTGAGGAGGCGCCATCTTGGATCCTTCTGCACCAGACACCTTCCCACAGGTATGGGGTCTCTTATGCATGATGTGCTCTTGGCTGATGGTGGTAAACTACCAGGATGATGAGCGGCAGATCAGCTTCACATGTCTGTCTTACATGGCCGCCAGGACACACCCCATTCACTTCACAATAAAATCAATAGCATTGGTGCCTTCTGCCCTGTCCTATGCAACCAATTTTCTAAGTCATATCTCCTTTGCTCCCACTATTTTAAAGCCTTTTTACAATATATCAGTCATCCGACTACATTCATCAGCAGCGCATTCATTGACACGTTACTGGGATGATGACGAGGCACGCTCTCTGGAATACACTGAAAGGTTCTCACTTGTTGTCCGAGATTTATTAGGACTCAAATTGAGTCCTTCAAGCTACCAAAATACAGTTAACTGCCTGGCTATATGATGTACAGAAATAGGATAGTGTCACTGGCTTGGTTTCAATGTCCCTCAGACATGAAGGTGCATGTGTTAATGTTAGGTAATCCAAACAAAAGTCTTCAAGGCATTAGGCAATTATCTGAGTCCAAGGCTCGTGTAGACAATGAGTCCATGCTTCTTAGTAAACATAATGACAGTGTATGGGCTAATT
Organism: Ranitomeya variabilis; assembly: GCF_051348905.1. NCBI lineage: Eukaryota > Metazoa > Chordata > Amphibia > Anura > Dendrobatidae > Ranitomeya > Ranitomeya variabilis. Next base: position 624,361,348 of record NC_135236.1, on the reverse strand, counting down.
TTCGTGTATGTATGCAGACCACAAAGGCAGTAGAGAAAAATTACAGCTAAACCCTTTAAAATATCTGCCACAAATAGATCTTAATCCAAGAGAATTCTAGCCTGGATTGCACAACAGGCAGGTATAAATGTGTGTAAGGCGTATTTAGTGTCTATCATACTCATCAGAAAATGCCATAAACATTTTGGCTGTGCCTATCAACTAAAAGTAAGGCGGTATAAAGCATTACCGCCGACTTCATGGCCTCATATGGAGAAGAGAAATCATGAATGTAGGAGATCTCATATCTATGTTAATGCCAAGACCACAGATTTACCATTAAGAACCTGAGTGGCTGTGTTTCTGACATTCGTAGTTGTGTAAGTTTCCATGAAGTAAAATTATTTAAGTTGGACAAGAAAAAAGTAAAATTAAGGACATTACAGTTAAGTGATGCATTAAGTTACATTTCAGGTGTTTGTTTGCATCAAATTTGAAAAAAACTTGTTCTACATAAACATTAGTCAATATCCTTCCATCACTTGTGACAGCTGAGCTCGTACGTCATTTTTAGACTAATAGTTTTCCACGATCTTACTACATGGTCCACTGCTCTTCTGTGATTTATTGTGCAGTGAGTACACCTGATGACACAATGACTTTAATAAAAGCATCAGGATATGTTCTGCTCCTCTTGCAAATTTCCCATAAAACACAATTTGAAAAATAATTAAGGGTTCAACGACCTATGCAAATCAAATGTGAACTTTACCACAGAAAAGTGAACAGAATACAATACCTATAATTAGACTTCATCTGGCTTATTAGAAAACAATACGCACTTTTGAAATCGTTTTTGTCTAATTATAATTGCTACTTAGGTCCTGCTATAATTAGTGTAAAAAATACCTGCTAGCTATAAAGCGGATGGAAATATTATTCTTCATATTCAGTGCTGAAAACGTCACATACATTACAAATCCTACATAAGTGCCCAAGAGACAAAAGCGTTGTCGGGACTAAACTACTGATGACCTATCAATAGCACAGGTCACCAATATGAGATCAGTATGGGTCCGAGACTTGGCACACCCACCAATCTACTGATATCTGCTTGGCCACCAGCTGGATGTATGACATATGAAGAGGAACAATGTAGCACCATATAGCCTTTGATGGCCACTGCTGATTTCTAAAGTTTCTCTCTAATTCAATCGAGTGGGATAAAACTGAAGCATTTGGCATCGGTTAGGTCTTAGTGGGGATATCTCGTGTTCAATGTAGGTTCCACATTTTGTAGTACCAAGATTAAGAACATTGGCCCAGATTCGTTAAGACTGGTGAAGGTCTTGATGAGGGATACAGTCAGATGTTCCCGTTTCATGAAGAGATGCACTCCTCTTCATGAATTAGGAGTGTCTGACAAGTGGCGTGCATCCCCAAATCATCACCGGTCCTCCACCAAATTTCAGTGGGTGCAAGACCCTGTGCCTTGTCCGCCTCTCCAGGTTTCTGTCTAACCATTGGACGACCAGGTGTTGATCTGGAGATGCTACAGCAAGGCTGGAATTGGGCAGGTTGTTCTTTGTGAAGGACGTATGAATAAAGTCGCATACAAGGTTATCCTGGAAAAACAGTTGATTCCTTTTGCTCAGGAAATGTTCCCCAACTCTGAGTACTGGTTTTTCCAGCAGTACAAAGCACCCTGCCACAAAGCTAAGTCAATAAAGGTGTGGATGTAGGACCACCAGATCAAATCTCTGTCATGGCCAGCCCAATCTCCAGACCTGAACCCCATTGAAAACCCCTGGAATGTAATCAAGAGGAAGATGGACAGTCACAAGCCATAAAAAAAAAAAAAAGAACTTCTTACATTTTTGTACCATGAGTGGCATAAGGTCACCCAAAAGCACTGTGAAAGACTGGTGGAAAGCATGCCAAGATGCATGAAAGCTGTGATTAGAAATCATGGTTATTCCACAAAATATTGATTTCTGAACTCTTCCCGAGTTAAAACTTTAGTATTGTTGTTTCGAAATGATTATGAGCTTGTTTTTTTTGCATTATTTGAGGTCTGCAAGCACTAGGTTTTGTTATTTTGACCATTTCTCATTTTCAGAAAATAAATACAACATTTATTGCTTGGAACTTTGGAGACACATTGTCAGAAGTTTATAGAATAAAAGAACAATTTACATTTTACTCAAAAATATACCTATAAAGAGAAAAATCAGACAAACTGAACATTTTTCATTGGTCCCTTAATTTTTGCCAGAGCTGTACATTATGTATATATATATATATATACATATATATATAGTCACAATTCACCCACATACACACACACATTTTATATACACACGGCACACACGAGTAAGTTTTTTTTTTAATTTGGTGACACTCCATTATTAATTAATGCACAGCCACATGCTATAATGGCTGGTTGTGAAACCTTCAGTGGAGCATGCCTTACTGACATTCTTCCGCCATTACATATAATGGACGAGAGGCTTCCCATGTGGATTCCAAGGCAGGTGACTGTGTAGTCTGCAGGTCACTGTTGATCAGGCAGAACAGGATTTTGGGCGGAGATAACAATATTAAAATTGTGAATTACAAGTTGCTGCTGCAAAATGACATCACATTAAAAGTCAATCATATCCTTAAGACCTGTAAAACTACCTTTCATTTGTACATTAACAGGAGAATGCAAAAAAAATAATAAAAAAATATATACAAAGGCCTCTCACACATGGAAAACAAACGAGCAAAACAAAAAAACAACGATTAAAGTGAACTTATCACCTACTGTCTTTCATATGAATTAAAACTAGATAATGAAAAACTTATTATTGTTGATTAGTTTACTTTCTGTACGTAACTTGCTTAACATTTTAACCCCTTAGTGACCGAGCCAATTTTGACCCTAACCCCTTCACCCCCAAGGGTAGTTTGCACGTTAATGACCGGGCCAATTTTTACAATTCTGACCACTGTCCCTTTATGAGGTTATAACTCTGGAACTCTTCAACAGATCTTGGCGATTCTGACATTGTTTTCTCATGACATATTGTACTTCATGTTAGTGGTAAAATGTATTCGATATAACTTGCGCTTATTTGTGAAAAAAACGGAAATTTGGCGAAAATTTAGAAAATTTTGCAATTTTCCAACTTTGAATTTTAATGCCCTTAAATCACAGAGATATGTCACACAAAATACTTAATAAGTAACATTCCCCACATGTCTACTTTACATCAGCACAATTTTGGAAACAACATTTTTTTTGTTAGGGAGTTATAAGGGTTAAAAGTTGACCAGAAATTTCTCATTTTTACAACACCATTTTTTTTTTAGGGACCACATCTCATTTGAAGTCATTTTGAGGGGTCAATATGATAGAAAATAACCAAGTGTGACACCATTCTAGAAACTGCACCCCTCAAGGTGCTCAAAACCACATTCAAAAAGTTTATTAACCCTTCAGGTGTTTCACAGGAATTTTTGGAATGTTTAAATAAAAATGAACATTTAACTTTTTTTCACACAAAATTTATTTCAGCTCCAATTTGTTTTATTTTATTAAGGGTAACAGGAGAAAATGGACCCCAAAAGTTGTTGTACAATTTGTCCTGAGTACACTAATACCCAATATGTGGGGGTAAACCACTGTTTGGGCGCATGGCAGAGCTCGGAAGGAAAGGAGCGCCATTTTACTTTTCAATGCAAAATTGACTGGAATTGAGATGGGACGCCATGTTGGGTTTGGAGAGCCCCTCATGTGCCTAAACATTGAAACCCCCCACAAGTGACACCATTTTGGAAAGTAGACCCCTTAAGGAACTTATCTAGATATGTGGTGAGCACTTTGACCCAACAAGTGCTTCACAGAAGTTTATAATGCAGAGCCGTAAAAATAAAAAATCATTTTTTCACAAAAGTGATCTTTTTGCCCCCAATTTTTTATTTTCCCAAGGGTAAGAGAAGAAATTAGACCACAAAAGTTGTTGTGCAATTTGTCCTGAGTACGACGTTACCCCATATGTGGGGGTAAACCACTGTTTGGACGCATAGCAGAGCTCGGAAGGGAAGGAGCGCCATTTTACTTTTCAATGCAAAATTGACTGGAATTAAGATGGACGCCATGTTGCGTTTGGAGAGCCCCTGATGTGCCTATACATTGAAACCCCCCACAAGTGACACCATTTTGGAAAGTAGACCCCCTAAGGAACTTATCTAGATGTGTTTTGAGAGCTTTGAACCCCCAAGTGTTTCACTACAGTTTATAACGCAGAGCCGTGAAAATAAAAATTCTTTTTTTTTTTCACAAAAATTCTTTTTTAGCCCCCAGTTTTGTATTTTCACAAGGGTAACAGGATAAATTGGACCCTAAAAATTGTTGTCCAATTGGTCCTGAGTACGCTGATACCCCATATGTGGGGGGGAACCACTGTTTGGGCACCTGGCAGAGCTCGGAAGGGAAGGAGCGCCATTTGGAATGCAGACTTAGATGGATTGGTCTGCAGGCGTCACGTTGCATTTGCAGAGCCCCTGATGTACCTAAACAGTAGAAACCCCCCACAAGTGACCCCATATTGGAAACTAGACCTCCCAAGGAACTTATCTAGATGTGTTGTGAGAACTTTGAACCCCCAAGTGTTTCACTACAGTTTACAACGCAGAGCCATGAAAATAAAAAATCCTTTTTTTTCCCACAAAAATGATTTTTAGCCCCCCAAATTTTTATTTTCCCAAGGATAACAAGAGAACTTCGACCCCAAAAGTTGTTGTCCAATTTGTCCCGAGTACTCTGATACCCCATATGTTAGGGTAAACCCCTGTTTGGGCGCACGGGAGAGTTCGGAAGGGAAGGAGCACTGTTTTACTTTTTCAACGCAGAATTGGCTGGAATTGAGATCGGACGCCATGTCGCGTTTGGAGAGCCCCTGATGTGCCTAAACAGTGGAAACCCCCCAATTCTACCTGAAACCCTAATCCAAACACACACCTAACCCTAATCCCAATGGTAACCCTAACCACACCCCTAACCCTGACACACCCCTAACTCTAATCCCAACCCTAATCCCAACCGTAAATGTAATCCAAACCCTAACCCTAACTTTAGCCCCAACCCTAACCCTAACTTTAGCCCCAACCCTAGCCCCAACCGTAGCCCTAACCCTAGCCCTAACCCTAACCCTAGCCCTAACCCTAGCTCTAACCCTAACCCTAGCTCTAACCCTAACCCTAGCCCTAACCCTAACCCTAGCCCTAACCCTAACCCTAATGGGAAAATGGAAATAAATACATTTTTTAAATTTTTTTATTTTTCGCTAACTAAGGGGGTGATGAAGGGGAGTTTGATTTACTTTTATAGAGGGTTTTTTAGCGGATTTTTATGATTGGCAGCCGTCACACACTGAAAGACGCTTTTTATTGCAAAAAATATTTTTTGCGTTACCACATTTTGAGACCTATCATTTTTCCATATTTTAGTCCACAGAGTCATGTGAGGTCTTGTTTTTTGCGGGACGAGTTAACATTTTTATTGGTAACATTTTCGGACACGTGACAGTTTTTGATCACTTTTTATTTTGATTTTTGTGAGGCAGAATGACCAAAAACCAGCTATTCATGAATTTCTTTTGGGGGAGGCGTTTATACCGTTCCACGTTTGGTAAAATTGATGAAGCAGTTTTATTCTTCGGGTCAGTACGATTACAGCGATATCTCATTTATATCATTTTTTTATGTTTTGGCGCTTTTATACGATAAAAGCTATTTTATAGAAAAAATAATTATTTTGGCATCGCTTTATTCTGAGGACTATAACTTTTTTAATTTTTTGCTTTTGATGCTGTATGGTGGCTCGTTTTTTGCAGGACAAGATGACGTTTTCAGCGGTACCATGGTTATTTATATCCGTCTTTTTGATCGCATGTTATTCCACTTTTTGTTCGGCAGTATGATAATAAAGCGTTGTTTTTTGGTTCGTTTTTTTTTTTTCTTACGGTGTTCACTGAAGGGGTTAACTAGTGGGACAGTTTTATAGGCTGGGTCATTACGGACGCGGCGATACTAAATATGTGTACTTTTATTGTTTTTTTTTGTTTTTTTTTAGATAAAGAAATGTTTTTATGGGAATAATATATATTTTTTTTCTTTATTTAGGATTTTTTTTTTTTTTTTTTTTACACTTGTGGAAATTTTTTTTTTACTTTTTTACTTTGTCCCAGGGGGGGACATCACAGATCGCCCATCTGACAGTTTGCACAGCACTCTGTCAGATGGGCGATCTTACTTTCATCGGAGCTGGCTGCTCTGCAGCCGGCTCCGGACCCTGTCCCGGAAGTACTCCCTGCAGGACCCGGATGCAGCCCCGCGGCCATTTAGAATCCGGGGCCTGCAGGGAGAAGACGCTCGGTACAAGGTGAGTACATCACCTTGTACCGATCGTCTCAGGGAAGCCCGCAGGGAGCCCCCTCCCTGCGCGATGCTTCCCTGTACCGCCGGTACACCGCGATCATGTTTGATCGCGGTGTGCCGGGGGTTAATGTGCGGGGGGCAGTCCGTGACCGCTCCTGGCACATAGTGCCGGATGTCAGCTGCGATAGGCAGCTGACACCCGGCCGCGATCGGCCGCGCTCCCCCCGTGAACACGGCCGATCGCATATGACGTACTATCCCGTCGGTGGTCATACGGGCCCACCCCACCTCGACGGGATAGTACATCAGATGTCAGAAAGGGGTTAATGACCAAGCCAATTTTCAGAATTCTGACCGGCGTCACTTTATGGGGTTATAACTCTTGAACGCTTCAACAGATCCCACTGATTCTGGGACGGTTTTCTCATGACTTATTTTATTTCATACCAGTGGTGAAATTTCTTCGATATGACTTGCGTTTATTTGTGAAAATATTGAAATTTGGCAAAAACTCTGAAAACCTTGCCATTTTTAGACTATCATTTCGTATGCCCTTTAATCAGAGAGTTATGTCACAGAAAATAGTCAATACATAACATTTCCCACATGCCTACTTTACTTCAGCACAATTTTTTTAACTATTTTTTTTTGTTAGGAAATTATAAAAAAACAGTAGGTTTTCACATTTTACCCACAAAAATTGACTTTTAGCCCCATTTTAAATTTTTTTTCACAAGGGTAACAGGAGACCAAAAAATTTGTTGCGCAATTTTTCCTGAGTACGTCAATACTCCATATGTGGAGGAAAACCACTGTTTGGGTGCATGGCAGGGCTTGGAAGGAAGAAGTGATGTTTTGTAACAAAGACTTTGATGGAATGGTCTGCGGGCATCATGTCGCATTTGGAGAGCCCTTGATGTGCCTAAACAGTGAAAAAAAACCACAAGTGACCCATTTTAGAAACTACACCCCTCAAGGATTTTATCCAGGGGTACAGTGAGCATTTTGAAGCCACGTGTAGTACACAGAATTTGATAATATTAGGTAGTCATATTGACTTTTTTTTTTTTTTTTTTTAACTAAAATGTTGTTTTAGCCCCAAATTTGTAATTTTCACAATGGATAATAAGAAAAAACGGACCCCATAATTTGTTGCGCAATTTGTCCTGAACTATACCCCATATGTGGTCAAAACTTTCTGCTTGGGTACATGGCAGGACTAGGAAAGGAGAGAGCGCCATTTGCCAGGGATAGATTGTAAATGCTATGTCACATTTGAAGAGCCACCAACATGTGAAAACAGCAGAAACCCCCCACAAGTGACCCCATTTTGGATACTAGACTCCTCAAGGAATTCATCTAGGGGTCTAGTGAGTATTTTGAACCCATAGGTGCCTCACAGAATTTTATGGCGTTGAGATGTGGAAATAAGAGATTTTAGTGGTAGAAATATCATTTTTGTATTTGCTGCAAATTTGTCAGGTACACAACGGTTAATAGGTGAAACTAGACCCCATAATTTCTTGCGCAATTTCTCCAGAACGCGGTGCTTCCTCATATGTTGTCAGAAATTACTGTTAAGCCACACGTCATATTTGATAAGGATGGAGCACTATTTGGCTCCTGGAGCACAAATTTTGCTAGAATAATTTACGGGTGACACTCGCAGAGACCCAAATGTACCAGAACAGCAAAAAACCCCAAAAGTGACCTCACTGTAGAAACTGCGCCTCTCAGTGAATTCATCTACTACTGTAATGACCATTCTGTAACATCCACGCCAGGCTTTATTTTGGAGAATTGCAAATATTCCAGTCCAGTACCCATACATTGTGCCCCCATGCAGTGTAGCGCCACATTGTGCCCAGCTTGTGCTTCTGGCGATATGCACCCATAAATTAAATGCCTTCTCTCCTTTACAGTAACACCAAACATTTGGCCTCTTGCTGCGGTTTAGGCACAGTGGGGCTCAGAAGGAGGGCATTTGGATTCAGGAAGGTGGAATTCACAGAATTTGCAGAAAAAGCGGTGCTGAGGAATAAGTACCCTTAATGTCCGCCGGTAAGAGACGTATCGGCGGTCATTCCCATTAATTAATATTTATACAAGTATTTGTGATCTTTTATCTTCCTCTGACTAGAAGTATATCTATGTCACTGCCCTTGGACATTCCTAGAGGCAGGATCTTCTTCTATTACAGAGAACCTGTCAGTAGGTTTTCAGACCCCAAACTAACATAAGCTATAAAAAGTCCCTGTGAGGCTGATGATATCCATAAAACAGTTCTTTTAAATGTCCAAGGTGTGTTTTATAAAAAAAAATTGCTAAATTATCATGCAAATCAGGTGCAAGTGCAGGAAATTTGGCCCTACACTTACAGCTCTCCAGCCTCTCTCCCTTCTCCCCCACCCACGGCTGGCCTTTTGTCAGTGTCTGACAGGTCATTCTCCTCTGTGATCAGCTCCCCCGGCCAAAGTCTCACACAAGGGTCATCATTTTCAGGAATGGTGCATGCACAGCTTGATAGTGTAACTCTTGAACATCAGGACATTAACCCACGTGCACAGGAATGATGGTGCTTGCATGAGATCTTGGGGTGGGAGAGTGAGTCACAGAGAAGAGGGACCTGTCAGTCATTAACAGGAGGACAGAGAAAGAGGGGAGAGTGTCCCGAATGCTTGAAGTGCAGGGCTCACCCCCTTTGAATTTGCAGCTCATATGAATGAAAATTTTCAAATAAGAAAAAGTAGTTTGCCAAACAAGGGATCACTTAAACAAATATTCACTATTTATTAATCAACTAGATGGTGGCCTGATTCCAACGCATCGGGTATTCTAGAATACAAAAAAGAAAGAAAAAAGGTACGCAAAAAAAATGGGATCACCAGTACAATAACAATATCCAAAATAGTCAATTACTTTATTGAGAACAGCGCACAAAATACATTAAAAACACTTAAAAGACCTCCACCACATGAGTAGAGGTGGCGGGTCCACAATGTAATTATACAGACACTATATTGCACAAGATTCCACTGACAGGTCACATATAGTAAATAGTGGTCACTGACCACAAATACAACCCTTCATAGATCAGATAGCAATAACTGGTAATACATAAAAATATACTCATGATAAATAACACACATTGTGCAAGCACAACACAATAATAAATAGTATAGTTCCACACCCCAATGGGCCCCCCAGTCCCCAGCACACAGGACAGAATGTCCATACAGTGTAGTTGCTAGGAGAAAGCAACTGTGGCAGCATAATCCAAATGCCAGCTCAAATTACTAAAGGTGACCCCTACACCAACCTGCACCAAAGTTCACAGTTGCAGACTGGGAAGGGTGTAACACTACACTAACACCAGTCCTATCCAGCCCAACATCTAAACAATCCTCAATTTACCATGCATATCGACGCATTCAGTGTCTTCCTCAGGGTCAGAGCATGCTCTGACCCTGAGGAAGACGCTGAATGCGTCGATACGCGTTGGTCCAGGACACTGACATGATCAATAGGTGATATCATGCCCAGCTTACTAGGGATTGGTAAATTGAGGATTGTTTAGATGTTGGGCTGGATAGGACTGGTGTTAGTGTAGTGTTACACCCTTCCCAGTCTGCAACTGTGAACTTTGGTGCAGGTGGGTGTAGGGGTCACCTTTAGTAATTTGAGCTGGCATTTGGATTATCCTGCCACAGTTGCTTTCTCCTAGCACCTACGCTGTATGGACGTTCTGTCCTGTGTGCTGGGGACTGGGGGGCCCATTGGGGTGTGGAACTATACTATTTATTATTGTGTTGTGCTTGCACAATGTGTGTTATTTATCATGAGTATATTTTTATGTATTACCAGTTATTGCTATCTGATCTATGAAGGGTTGTATTTGTGGTCAGTGACCACTATTTACTATATGTGACCTGTCAGTGGAATCTTGTGCAATATAGTGTCTGTATAATGTTACATTGTGGACCCGCCACCTCTACTCATGTGGTGGAGGACGCGACGTCGGAGGGTGAGAATAACGGGTTTTTTTAAATTATTTTTATTTGTAACATTAGATCGTTTTACTATTGATGCAGCATACGCAGCATCAATAGTAAAAACTTGGTCACACAGGGTTAATAGCTGCGTAACTGAAGTGCATTACACCGCGCTCTGGTAAAGCTGGCATTAACCCTGTGTGAGGGCTGACTGGATGACTGGAGGGGAGTATGGAGTGGGCACTGACTGCGGGGAGGAAAGAGCGGCCATATTGCCGCTGGACTGTGGCCGTCGCTGATTGGTTGTGGCAATGGTCGTGGGCGTTTTGCCACGACCAGTGACTTGGATTCCATGACAGACAGAGGCCGTGACCAATGAATATCCGTGACAGACAGAAGGCCAGACAGACGGAAGTGAGCCTTAGACAATTATATAGTAGGATTAAGACAAAAAAGGCATCACCCCTGAGGAAGCCAACATGCCAGTGGCCATACACCTGGTGTCCTTTGTCCTCTCACTTTTTCCTTGTACACATGGATCTTGGTAGTTGCCTTATATCATGCATTAGATTGTATAATTTTGGTAATGTATCAATCTTTGCTATTGTGCAGGTAGTATATTTTCTCTGCCTTATGTCTATTTTGTGGTTTTTGCATGTGGTTAATACAATTATCACAAGAATACTTGGAGTTGGGCCCTGTTCCCCAATGTGATATTAGTTACACCTTTACCAGTTCACATTCTCGTAGGAGCTAGGTTTCTTGCTCCATTTGTACCTTAGCTTTGTCCTTTGGTATTAAAAGTTTTGCACTACTATAGTGCTACATTATTTAATTCTGACCATATCATTACCATATTTTATTTTGTCATTAAACCATCTCTTTATATTTGGTGTCCAGTTTACTCTTAGGCTTTAGGGGTTAAACATTAGCTCTGCCATGGACATGTCTGGTACTATATATGTAGCCTGTTGGTGGTTCTAATTGTTTTTAACAAACATCACATTCTAAATCCATAAAGCATTAATATGGAGTTGTCCCTCTCTTTGCAGTCACTCTTCTGGGAAGGTTTTTGGTGTTTTGGGGGAGTTCTTGCCCATGCATCCAGAAGAGTATTTGTGAGGACAGACACAGATGTTGGATGAGAAGGCATGGCTCACAATCTCCATTCTAGCTCAACCCAGTCATGTTTGATGGGATTTAGGCCAGTGCTATGTGTAAAATCAATCAAGTTCTTCCACAATAACCTCACCCAACAATGCCTTTATGGATCTTGCTTTGTGCACTAGGACACATTCAAAATAGATCAGAAGAAGGCCTTCCTCAAACTGTTCCCACAAAGTCGGAAGTGTACAATTGTCCAAAATGCCTTCATATGCTAAAGCATTGAGGTTTCCCTTCACTGGAACTTAGAGGGCTTAGGTAAACTCATGAAAAGCAACCCCATAGTAAAATCCTCTCTCTACCAAACTTTATAGGTGACAATGCAGTCAGCAAGGTAATGTTCTAGCATCCACCAAACTGGAACTACTACATCATACAATCACAAGCATAATTCATCACTCCACAGAACACATTTCCACTGCTCCGAATCTACTGGCAGCGTGCTTTACTCCACTGCTTCTGACGCTTGACACTGTGCTTGGTGATGCAAGGCTTGAGATCTAAAACCATGCCATAAAGCTCCAGATGCAGTTTTTGCACTCATGTTAATGCAGCGCCCCAGAGTCCTGGTCGTTGCAGTGCTGTGGCTTCGCCGCTAAGGGGAGCCATGGTACGTTCGATGGCACCGAAGGAGTTCCTCCAATCAGGTATCACAGACACCAATATGTTTCACAGCTGGGCCTCCGGGGGGAGCTAAGGGTGCTATTCATTAGGCCACTCCCCACCATAGTGGGTAAACTGGGGGTCAGGCAGGAAGTTAGAACAGAACGCTGACGGGATTGAACGGAGCAACACCCTGTGGCAGGGGGTGTTGTGAAGGGAGAGACTGTAGGGTCTCTGCCAGGGGTGGGATCCTGGCAGAGGCTTGGCATTGAAAGAACGTAACGGGTCCGCGCAGGCTCCTGGAAGCGGCGGGACTCAAGAAAGGACTAGAAGCGAGATAGATTGTGCTGAGTGAGAAACGAGATCAAGCAGAAGGAGAATACCAGCAGGGGTTTTGTTGAAAGAGGCAGCACCCTGCTGAGGCGCAATACCGGTGGCCGGAACGCCGAGGGAGTGGATTAGAATACAGCTTCAAGCCATACTCCAAACAGCGGCAGGACAGTCGGTCTCAGGCGGGCTGTCTACCACATATCACCTATGAAGTCTTGGGGGGCAATTGCGGGAGAGGGGCGACTCTAGGGTCCCGGAAGAACTCCAGGCCTACCTGACAAACGGGTGCCATTCCAACCTGAATACAGGGAAGGGGTGGATTACAGAGGAACATCAAATCGAGTTGTGAGGGAACTTAAGAAACAGACACAACCGTTGTGGGGTTACTTTCCGTGAGCACAGCAGGGAAGGACTACAACACATAGCGCTAGAAGGAAGGCACAGATTTCCACCTGAGAGGAGAACTCTGGAGGTGCCATTGGACCGGCCGGACTTGCGTAGCCTGGTGAACCGTGTTCTGGACTGAGGACTCAGAGATCTCCAGTAAAGAGGTAATGAGACTGCAACCTGGTGTCCTCGTTATTTACCGCGACTTACACCCCACAACCGCACCGCTCCATCGTTACCATTACTACCACCTATTACACCGGACGTCCCCCACTGACGGACAGGGCCACGGACCGGGCCTAGCCACCGTGACAACCCCGAGACTGAGAACTAGAGGCCCGGCTCCGGGTACCCCTCGGCCCTGCGGCGGTGTGGGGGCGCGCCGCAGACTTGGCGTCACGAACAGGATCTACTTAAGCCTGAAGAATCAGGTCATGTGTGCCTAGAGACTGTGATTTGTTGTGCTTGGACTGTACTTTATTACAAAGACTGTGCTGCGCCAGTTGCCGCCAAAATCCGCCGCCATTGCAGCGCTGAGGAAAGCGCAGGAAGAGAAGAGGGGCGTGGAGTGGGCGTAGACGAGCTGGAGAGCGCGAAGAATAATGGCCGCCCAGTCTAAGTATTTTTGTGTCCTGAGGACGTGCCCGTCAACTGCCGAGGTCCGCCTCCTGATTCTGGCCGGAGGGTGGAGACCATGGGGACGGGGCCGCCCACGGAAGAGACCGCGGGAAGACGACGCGGAAGAGGAGAAAAAGATGGCGACATTCAGAGTACCACGCGGAGCTGACCCGGCTCAGCCTGAGGATACGCAGCCTGAGGTAGCCTCAGGGGCGCCCACATTCCGGGGTTCGGCCTTGGCAGGGCCACCGATGGGACGACCCCCTCCGCCGATGTCCGCGGAGTGTGCGGCTGCAGCCGAGACCCGACAGCTGGCACGCCGCCTAAAGAATGACACCCGTGTGCTAGCTCGGATGGGGCAGCCAACAGAAATCCGCCTGTCCCCAGTGTCCCCTGCTCCTTCCCACCTGGCCGCGTCCGAAGATACACCACCGACGCCGGACTTGAAAATAATTCCGGATGCGGAACACTTCCGGCGTCTGATGGCAGCCTGGCGGAGCCGGCCCCAGCCCGCCGAGCAGATTGACCTGGTAAGCCCCCCAGAGATCCCACCGTTGCACTGGGGTGTAGTGGTGGCCTTCAATCCCCAGTCTGGACGGGGAATAATCCAGGAGATTGGGGAGCCACTACAGGTCCGTGTGGATCGGATAGAGGTGGAACCAAGCAGCGGGAGGTTCGATTGCAACTTAGAGCCAGGTGATGCTGTCACCTACACGCGGTGGAGGAGGGCCGCGGGTGAGACGGGCTGGATAGCCCGAGGCGTGCAGCGATGCGTTGCCCTCCAGGCTGCTGCAGGGGCACCGGAAGACGATACTCCGGCGAGGAAAGCTGCAGAGCCCGGTCCCGCGGAACCATCAGAAGCTCGACCTCACCGTGCCCCGGGGGAACGTGTACGGTTGCCGACAACGAGGATCTCCCAGCGGGGGATTCTGGCACTGCTGGGACCGGAACGACGCCCTGGCTCACCGGAACGATCTGTTGGTTTGGTGAGGCCGGAGAGAAGACCCCCGGCCACATCTCAACGGTAAAGTAATATTACTGCTAAATGTACATAGTTACTGTTCTTCCAAGTTGCTGCTAGACCCGTTCAGGGTTAAAGGTGACCCCTTTGTTGACCCGGGGTCACTGTTGTTTTCCTGAAGTTTATACAAGTTTTAAAGTTACACAAACTGCAGAAATCATGGACTGTGCATGATTCGAACTTTCTTTTGTAAATAGTTTGCACCTTCTTAAAGGTGCTCCCTACTGGTTTTAGCCAAAGACACTTTGCGAAGATATTTGCCCTACTGGTTTTAGCCAAAGACACTTTGCGAAGATATTTGCCCTATTGGTTTGAGCCAAAGACACTTTGTGAAGATACCTTTCCTACCGGTTCTAGTTAAAGACACTTTGCGAAGATACCATACCGGAACCTTTGCGTGGGCTGGTAGGCTGAGAAGACGAGCTACCTCAGAAAGACTTGGTCCCCTCTTAAAGGGGATGTGTGAAATTGAACTTGAGAAAGATACTGTTGCAGAACAGTAATGTGATAATGAAGCTTGAAAAAGAAATGTAACTGTTTTACATGCTAAGTTATATGTGTTGAATTTGTTGAAATGTGAAATCTAAATAATGTCTTGCAGAAAGAAAAGATGCAGAGAGCCCGTAGGGGTAGAGATAGAGATCTGCATAGCTGAAAGTAAGGAAGTAATGATGAAGGTGAGGATAGAAGGTCAACCCTGCGTCCCCATAGAAAGTTACTTTGTTACTAAGGACAGAAGGCGAACCCGTAGGGGTTAGAGAGTGAGTCCTTAAAGGAGCCGAGTAGAGCGGGCTCAGAGTTCTTTAAACGAAAGGAATGTTATGTCTATACTATGTATAGTAGCGAAAGGCAGTAGGCCCTGGCTGAACGGGGCGGTCCTGTAAAAGAAAGGAGAGGCAGTAGGTCTGGTGCCATAGGGACAGGCGGTCCTGCAGGTTCAAAGTAGGAGAATGTGAAGTTACCTTACCCTGTAATGTGATTATAGGAAGGCCTTTGGTAAACTAAGAGTGTATGTTTCTTAAAGGCAATGTTAATTTATTGTTCCAGAATTTGCACTAAGTAGAATACCCGGTTGGGTAACAGGAGTTATGCATAGCCTGTAATTTATAATGTTGACCATGTTTGTAACGTTAAAAGTGTCCTCACCTCCCATAAAGGGAAGCCTGTTCAAGTATACTTATCGTTTTGCACTCAACAAAATTGTATGTCTTTTTGCTAATCTGTATTGTTGTTTTTCTTCCCAGTCCCGGAGTACTGTGTTTAACCAGGGGGGAGTGCAGCGCCCCAGAGTCCTGGTTGTTGCAGTGCTGTGGCTTCGCCGCTAAGGGGAGCCATGGTACGTTCGATGGCACCGAAGGAGTTCCTCCAATCAGGTATCACAGACACCAATATGTTTCACAGCTGGGCCTCCGGGGGGAGCTAAGGGTGCTATTCATTAGGCCACTCCCCACCATAGTGGGTAAACTGGGGGTCAGGCAGGAAGTTAGAACAGAACGCTGACGGGATTGAACGGAGCAACACCCTGTGGCAGGGGGTGTTGTGAAGGGAGAGACTGTAGGGTCTCTGCCAGGGGTGGGTTCCTGGCAGAGGCTTGGCATTGAAAGAACGTAACGGGTCCGCGCAGGCTCCTGGAAGCGGCGGGACTCAAGAAAGGACTAGAAGCGAGATAGATTGTGCTGAGTGAGAAACGAGATCAAGCAGAAGGAGAATACCAGCAGGGGTTTTGTTGAAAGAGGCAGCACCCTGCTGAGGCGCAATACCGGTGGCCGGAACGCCGAGGGAGTGGATTAGAATACAGCTTCAAGCCATACTCCAAACAGCGGCAGGACAGTCGGTCTCAGGCGGGCTGTCTACCACATATCACCTATGAAGTCTTGGGGGGCAATTGCGGGAGAGGGGCGACTCTAGGGTCCCGGAAGAACTCCAGGCCTACCTGACAAACGGGTGCCATTCCAACCTGAATACAGGGAAGGGGTGGATTACAGAGGAACATCAAATCGAGTTGTGAGGGAACTTAAGAAACAGACACAACCGTTGTGGGGTTACTTTCCGTGAGCACAGCAGGGAAGGACTACAACACATAGCGCTAGAAGGAAGGCACAGATTTCCACCTGAGAGGAGAACTCTGGAGGTGCCATTGGACCGGCCGGACTTGCGTAGCCTGGTGAACCGTGTTCTGGACTGAGGACTCAGAGATCTCCAGTAAAGAGGTAAAGAGACTGCAACCTGGTGTCCTCGTTATTTACCGCGACTTACACCCCACAACCGCACCGCTCCATCGTTACCATTACTACCACCTATTACACCGGACGTCCCCCACTGACGGACAGGGCCACGGACCGGGCCTAGCCACCGTGACAACCCCGAGACTGAGAACTAGAGGCCCGGCTCCGGGTACCCCTCGGCCCTGCGGCGGTGTGGGGGCGCGCCGCATTAATACAGCACTAGCAGGTTTGGAATCAGTAGTTATGGGGTCAGCTCCTGGAGTGCCCCTCAGCACTTGCTACCCCGGCACTGTAATTTCACATGGTCTTCACTTAGTGACTAGGTTGCTGCGGTTCTCCTTTTCAATGATGCCACACACAGCTGATCGCTATTTAGGACCAGACAAATTTCACGAACTGTCATGAATCATGGTGGCATCCTATTACCATACCATTGTTTCACCAGTGATTGTACAGGCAAACAGCATGGCTCGGTGCTGGATTTTATGCACCTGTGGCAATGGTGCGGAATGAAACACCTGACATTGTCCACATACTTTAGTGCACTTTTATGATATGCTTTTTAAACAATAGGTTTCTCCGGCAAGCATGAAAAGGAGCAGGGGTTACGGTTTTACCAATTTGGACACTTAGCAGTAATTGATAGCTAACCGACAACTCTGACATTGACATTTTGACATCTTAAGACTTTAGGCCAAGAGAAGCTTCAGTAGCCGTCAATGTAGAGCGAGTGAGTGGGGATTCCAAAATGGGCAGATAGGACAAAGAGGAATATTTTGTAAAAGAACAGAAAAGCCACTACTTATGGGAGTGATGAGTTAACTTGTTTGTGCTGAGCCTGTAGTATGACTTCTGACAAACATGAAAGTTGAGGAGTCAACAAAGAGCAATCTGAAGTATATAGCCACAATTACATGCTGGTTGTTTCTATATATAAACAGTATATGTTGCTCAAACATGAAATCCTTAAAATAGATTTAATCCAGAACTAGAACATTTCAGGGTCACCGATATTTTACTTAAAGTAACTCTAAACCAATGAGACCGCTTATATTTTGTTACCATTTTCTCAAAATATTGTATGTATTTCTCAGAAGTGGAATCAAATAAATTTCAATATATCATTCAGTAATGATTCCCAAACACAATCTTCTCAAAGACGATGAGGATATATATATATATATATATATATATATATATATATATATATATATATATATATATATATATATATATATATATATATATATATACACATATATATCTCAAGGCTTGAGAAAGGCTCATTCAGAGCCGAAACGTCGCACGGAGACGTGGGTTTAATAAATCGTGCATATTATCTTAAAGAATATGAAGTGCTGCCTGTTTTTGTGAAGTTTATGGTCTGAAGGCAACCAGTGGACACGTTGTCTGGGGGCTTTGCACCCAAAGATAAGTGAAAGATTTGTGCTGTTCCATTTTTTGTATTATATATATATATATATATAAATAAATAAATAAACACACACACACATGAGCAAGGATACCAAAAACAGCAGACAACTTAAATTAATCCCATCCCTAACCCATCTCTTCAACCTATCACTAACTTCTGGTACCTTCTCCACTGCTTTCAAACATGCCACAATCACACCTATCCTCAAAAAGCCATCCCTTGACCCAAGCGCTATGTCCAGCTATCGCCCCATATCTTTGCTCCCATTTGCATCCAAACTCCTTGAGCAGCCCGTCCATGCTGAACTTTCCTCTCACTTTGCATCTAACTCTCTCTTCGACAACCTACAATCTGGCTTCCGTCCCCACCATCCACTGAGACCGCCCTGACCAAAATTACTAACAACTTACTTACAGCCAAAGCTAACAGATAATTCTCTATACCCCTCCTTCTAGACATGTCCTCTGCCTTCGACACAGTTGACCACGGCCTCCTACTACAGATCGTCTCTTCCTTTGGGGTCAAAGACCTCACCCTATCATGGATCTCCTCATACCTTACCAACCGCACATTTAGCGTTTCCTACTCCCATACTACCTCTTTATCTCGCCCCCTCTCTGTTAGTGTCCCTCAAGGCTCTGTCCTTGGGCCTTACTCTTCTCAATCTATACACTCTGCCTGGGACAACTCATAAGGTCCTTCCAGTACCATCTATATGCTGATGACACTCAGATCTACCTCTCTGGCCCAGATGTCACCGCTCTGCTGTCCAGAATCCCAGAGTGTCTATCAGCCATATCTTCCTTTTTCTCCTCTCGCTTCCTCAAGCTCAATGTGGACAAATCTGAACTAATTATCGTTCCTCCATCTCGCATATCTTCCCTATCTGATCTATCTATCAAAATAAATTAAATCACACTTTCCCCTGTCCCCAAAATCCGCTGCCTCGGAGTAACCCTGGACTCTGCCCTGTCCTTCAAACCACACATCCAAGCTCTCGCCACCTCCTGTCTCCTCCAGCTGAAAAATATCTCCAGAATCCGTCCTTTCCTCAACCCTCACTCTACCAAAATGCTTGCGCATGCCCTAATCATCTCCCGCCTCGACTACTGCAACATCTTCCTCTGTGGCCTACCTTCTAAAACCCTCGCACCCCTCCAGTCCATCCTTAACTCTGCTGCCCGACTAATTAATCTCTCTCCTCGCTACACTCCTGCTTCCCCTCTTTGCAAATCCCTTCACTGGCTCCCAATTTCCCAGCGTATCCAGTTTAAACTACTAACACTGACATACAAAGCCATCCATAACCCTTCTCCTCCGTACACTGCCAAACTAATCTCTCAATATCTTCCCTCACGTAATCTCCGGTCTGTCATGGTTCCCAATGGCAGGGACTCAGGCAAAAACGGACTAGCTCTAGGAATGATGGAATCTCAGATGACCGCGACGCTGAACCTAACAACTAATAGTAGCCAGGGGGTGTGCCTACGATTATCCCTAGACACCTCGCACCAGCCGGAGATCTAGTTACTCCTAGTAGAGGAATACACAGACCTGGCTTGCCTCCAGGGAAACCCCAAAAGTGATAGTAGCCCCCCACATATAATAACGGTTAGGTAAGAGGAAAACACGTACGCAGTATGAATATAGATACAGCAAAGAGAGGCCCTCTGACTAGATAGCAGAAAATACAAAAGAGGACTCTTCGCGGTCACCTCAAAACCCTAAACAGCCATCCTGAAATTACTTTAACTCCGTGATCAACTCATGACACCGGAGTAGTAATTTCAGATCACTAGAGCTTCCAGCAGCAAGAGAAATATAAATGCATGCTGGACAAACAAACACAAAAAATGCCAAAGATCCAACTTAGCTGAATTGCAGACTTGGAGCAGGTAGCAAGTAACAGAGGTGCTCTGGTAACATTGATTGCCGGCACTAGAATGACTGAGAAGCCAGACTAAATAGGAAACTCCCAGATTCCTGATGGGAACAGGTGCAAGACAAAAGTCAACCAGTACCACCAGTAACCACCAGAGGGAGCCCAAAAACAGAATTCACAACAGTACCCCCCCTTAAGGAGGGGGCACCGAACCCTCATGAGAACCACCAGGGCGATCTGGATGCGCCCTATGAAAGGCGCGAACCAAATCAGAGGCATGAACATCGGAGGCAGTCACCCAAGAATTATCCTCCTGACCGTATCCCTTCCATTTAACCAAATATTGAAGTCTCCGTCTGGAAACAAGAGAGTCCAAAATCTTCTCCACAACATACTCCAATTCACCCTCCACCAGCACAGGAGCAGGAGGCTCAACAGAAGGAACAACCGGTACCTCGTACCTCCGCAACAACGACCGATGGAAGACATTATGAATGGTGAAAGATGCTGGTAGGTCCAAATGAAAAGATACAGGATTAAGAATCTCCAAAATCTTATAAGGACCTATGAACCGAGGTTTAAACTTAGGAGAAGAGACCTTCATAGGGACAAAACGAGAAGATAACCACACCAAGTCCCCAACGCGGAGATGATGACCCACACGACGATGAAGATTAGCAAACTGCTGAGTCTTCTCCTGAGACAACTTCAAATTGTCCACCACATGACTCCAAATCCGGTGCAGTCTATCCACCACCGTGTCCACTCCAGGGCAATCCGAAGATTCCACCTGGCCAGATGAAAAACGAGGGTGAAACCCTGAATTGCAAAAGAAAGGAGAAACCAGAGTGGCAGAACTGGCCCGATTATTGAGGGCAAACTCTGCCAACGGCAAAAAGGCGACCCAATCATCCTGATCAGCAGACACAAAACACCTCAAATAAGTCTCCAAGGTCTGATTAGTTCGCTCCGTCTGGCCATTAGTCTGAGGATGGAATGCAGACGAAAAAGACAAATCAATGCCCATCCTGGCACAGAACGCTCGCCAGAACCTAGACACAAATTGAGACCCCCTGTCAGAAACGATGTTTTCCGGGATACCATGTAAACGAACCACATTCTGAAAAAATAAAGGAACCAACTCAGATGAAGAAGGCAATTTGGGCCAGGGTACCAAATGAACCATCTTAGAAAAACGGTCACACACCACCCAAATGACGGACCTTTTCTGAGAAACCGGGAGGTCCGAGATAAAGTCCATAGAGATGTGCATCCACGGCCTCTTCGGAATAGGCAAGGACAACAACAATCCACTAGCCCGAGAACAGCAAGGCTTGGCCCGAGCACAAACATCACAAGACTGTACAAAGGCACGCACATCCCGAGACAGGGAAGGCCACCAGAAGGACCTGGCCACCAAATCTCTGGTACCAAAAATTCCAGGGTGACCTGCCAACACAGAAGAATGAACCTCCGAGATGACTCTACTGGTCCATTCATCTGGAACAAACAGTCTCCCAGGCGGACAACGATCAGGCCTATCAGTCTGAAACTCCTGCAAGGCACGTCGCAAGTCTGGGGAGACAGCAGACAAAATCACCCCATCCTTAAGGATACCCGTAGGCTCAGAATCACCAGAGGAGTCAGGCTCAAAACTCCTAGAAAGGGCATCTGCCTTCACATTTTTTGAACCCGGCAAGTATGAAACCACAAAATTAAACCGGGAGAAAAACAACGACCAGCGCGCCTGTCTAGGATTCAGACGCCTGGCAGACTCAAGGTAAATCAGATTCTTGTGATCAGTCAAGACCACCACCTGATGTCTAGCACCCTCAAGCCAATGACGCCACTCCTCAAATGCCCACTTCATAGCCAAGAGCTCCCGATTACCGACATCATAATTTCGCTCGGCGGGCGAAAACTTTCGAGAGAAGAATGCACATGGTGTCATCACTGAGCAATCGGGACTTCTCTGCGACAAAACCGCCCCCGCTCCAATCTCGGAAGCATCAACCTCGACCTGAAAAGGGAGCGAAACATCAGGCTGGCGCAACACAGGGGCGGAAGAAAAGCGGCGCTTAAGCTCCCGAAAGGCCTCCACAGCCGCAGAGGACCAATTGGCAACATCAGCACCCTTCTTAGTCAAATCAGTCAGAGGTTTAGCAACACTTGAAAACCCAGTTATAAATCGACGATAGAAATTAGCAAAGCCCAAGAACTTCTGAAGACTCTTCAGGGAAGTAGGCTGCGTCCAATCACAAATAGCCCGAACCTTGACAGGATCCATCTCAACAGAAGAAGGGGAAAAAATATACCCCAAAAAGGAGATCTTCTGAACCCCAAAAATACACTTTGAACCCTTTACAAACAAAGAATTGGCCCGCAAAACCTGAAAAACCTTCCTAACCTGTTGAACATGCGACTCCCAGTCATCCGAAAAAATCAAAATATCATCCAAATACACAATCATAAATTTATCCAGGTATTTACGGAAAATATCGTGCATAAAGGACTGAAAGACTGAAGGAGCATTAGAAAGACCAAAAGGCATTACCAAATACTCAAAATGGCCCTCGGGCGTATTAAATGCAGTTTTCCACTCATCTCCCTGCTTAATCCGCACCAAATTATACGCACCCCGAAGATCAATCTTAGAGAACCACTTTGCCCCTTTAATACGAGCAAATAAATCAGTCAATAGTGGCAAAGGATACTGGTATTTGACTGTAATCTTATTTAACAGGCGATAATCAATACAGGGCCTCAGGGAGCCATCTTTTTTACCCACGAAAAAAAAACCTGCTCCTAAAGGGGATGAGGATGGACGGATATGTCCCTTTTCCAAGGACTCCTTAATATACTCTCGCATAGCAGCATGTTCAGGCACAGACAGATTAAACAAACGACCCTTGGGAAACTTGCTGCCCGGAATCAAGTCTATAGCACAATCACAATCCCTGTGAGGGGGGAGAGAACTAAGTTTGGGCTCCTCAAAAACATCACAATAGTCAGACAAAAATGCCGGAATTTCAGAGGGAGTAGATGAAGCAATGGAAACCAAAGGTACTTCCCCATGAGCCCCCTGACATCCCCAGCTTAACACAGACATTGTTTTCCAGTCAAGGACTGGATTATGAGTTTGCAACCATGGCAATCCAAGCACTAAGACATCATGCAAGTTATGCAACACAAGGAAGCGAATCACCTCCCGATGGTCAGGAGTCATACACATAGTCACTTGTGTCCAGTATTGTGGTTTATTCCTAGCCAATGGTGTGGAGTCGATACCCTTCAGAGAGATAGGAACTTCCAAAGGCTCTAGGCTAAACCCACAGCGTCTGGCAAAGGACAAATCCATAAGACTCAAGGAAGCGCCAGAATCCACATAGGCATCCACAGTAATAGATGATAATGAACAGATCAAAGTTACAGACAAAATAAACTTAGACTGTAAAGTGCCAATAGCAAAAGACTTATCAACCTTTTTTGTGCGTTTAGAGCATGCTGATATAACATGAGCAGAATCACCACAGTAGAAGCACAACCCATTTTTACGCCTATAATTCTGCCGTTCACTTCTGGACAGAATTCTATCACATTGCATAATCTCCGGTGTCTGCTCAGAAGACACCGCCAAATGGTGCACAGGTTTGCGCTCCCGTAAACGCCGATCAATCTGAATAGCCATAGTCATGGATTCATTCAGACCTGTGGGCGTAGGAAACCCCACCATGACATCTTTAACGGCGTCAGAGAGACCTTCTCTAAAATTCGCCGCCAGGGCGCACTCATTCCACTGAGTAAGCACAGACCATTTTCGAAATTTTTGACAATATATTTCAGCTTCATCATGCCCTTGAGAGAGGGCTATCAAGGCCTTTTCAGCCTGAATCTCCAAATTAGGTTCCTCATAGAGCAACCCCAGTGCCAGAAAAAACGCATCCACATTGAGCAGCGCAGGATCCCCTGGTGCCAATGCAAATGCCCAATTCTGGGGGTCACCCCGCAACAAGGAAATCACAATTTTAACCTGCTGAGCGGAGTCTCCAGCGGAGCGAGATCTCAGAGAAAGATACAATTTACAATTGTGCTTAAAATTCAAAAAACGAGATCTATCTCCAGAAAAGAACTCAGGTATAGGAATCTTGGGTTCTGACATAGGAGCATGTATAACATAGTCTTGGATATTTTGAACCTTAGAAGCAAGAGCACTCAGGCCTGTAGCTAAACTCTGGATATCCATTTCTCAACAGCTGAGATCTGAGCCATTCAGGGGTTAAGAGGAGAGAAAAAAGCAGCAGATTGCAATTATGGCTAGACAGAACTTCTGAGTAAAAAAAAAAAAAAAAAAAAAAGTGTCAGAAACTTCTTCTTTTCTCTCTTTCTTCAGCCAATACCTTTAATACATTTGCGGCCGGCAATACTGTCATGGTTCCCATTGGCAGGGACTCAGGCAAAAACAGACTAGCTCTAGGAATGATGGAATCTCAGATGACCGCGATGCTGAACCTAACACGCAACTAATAGTAGCCAGGGGGTGTGCCTACGATTATCCCTAGACACCTCGCACCAGCCGGAGATCTAGTTACTCCTAGTAGAGGAATACACAGACCTGGCTTGCCTCCAGGGAAACCCCAAAAGTGATAGTAGCCCCCCACATATAATAACGGTTAGGTAAGAGGAAAACACGTACGCAGTATGAATATAGATACAGCAAAGAGAGGCCCTCTGACTAGATAGCAGAAAATACAAAAGAGGACTTCGCGGTCACCTCAAAACCCTAAACAGCCATCCTGAAATTACTTTAACTCCGTGATCAACTCATGACACCGGAGTAGTAATTTCAGATCACTAGAGCTTCCAGCAGCAAGAGAAATATAAATGCATGCTGGACAAACAAACACAAAAAATGCCAAAGATCCAACTTAGCTGAATTGCAGACTTGGAGCAGGTAGCAAGCAACAGAGGTGCTCTGGTAACATTGATTGCCGGCACTAGAATGACTGAGAAGCCAGACTAAATAGGAAACTCCCAGATTCCTGATGGGAACAGGTGCAAGACAAAAGTCAACCAGTACCACCAGTAACCACCAGAGGGAGCCCAAAAACAGAATTCACAACACCGGTCCTCCTAAGACCCCCTTCTCTCCTCCATGCTTATTCGCTTCTCACCCAATGGCCTCCAAAACTTCTCCCGAACATCCCCCAGCCTCTGGAATTCTGTGCCCCAACAAGTCCGGTTTCCCCCACATTTGGATCCTTCAAAGAAACCTGAAAATCCACCTCTTCAAAGAAGCTTACTGCCTGTAATGACAATACTGCCACCTCAACACCATCGGAGCTCCGGCAACCCTTGACCTATTGTCTCCTTCCCCATAATCCTGTAGAATGCAAGCCCACAAGGGCAGGATCCTCTTCCCTCTGTACCAGTCTGTCATTGTTAGTTTTGTTTACTGTAAGTGATATTTGTATTTTGATGTAACCCCTTCTCATGTACAGCATCATGGAATTAATGGTGCTACAGTATATAAATAAATAATAATAGTAATAATAAATAAAACAAAAATACTAAAAAAAGGGAAAATATAACATTTGTTAGCTAGACTCTAGTGTACCTGCAACAAATAGTGCCAACTTGGTACAACAAATCAATGAACCAAAAAGCCCACTATAGACGATGCAATCAGTAATAGAGGAGATCTACAAACCAAACAGGTTGTAAATCATATAGCGAACTGCGTGAACGTAAATTGGAAAATTAAAACAAGAAAAACAACCAGTTTGGTGTACACTAAATAGCATCTTATAGCAACAATGCCAGGCATATACTATTGCATATGGGATAAAGTTGGTGATGCTAAATTGAGCTAAACCCAAATATATGCACCAGAAATAAATTATTCCTTTCCTTTCGCACCTGTAACCTGCTGTTCACAATATACTATTGCTGATAGCAACAATGCAATAGCCCCTACAGGGATCACAATGTCTCTAAACACTCACTGCTGTAGTAAAAAAAAGTCCCGTAGAAGGTGTGGTACAGGGGTCCGTAGGTGTTCACTGTGGCTGCGATGATTACATGAAGAAACGGTGCAGAGATGAGACCAAACAGGCGTGGAGCACGGTAAAAGCCTCTAAGTGCTAGAAGACCAGAATCCCCCTTCAAGTGACACCATTTTGGAAATTATACACCTTTGGGAATTGATCTAAAAGGGGTAGTAACAATTTTAACTCCATGGGTGTCTTCCAGAAACAAAAAGCATTAGATGTTGCTTAGAAGTGAAAATTGCAATCTGTCATTGTAGTGCCCAGTAGGTTGTACTGGCCAGTAAATGTTATAGTGACCAGTACTCGCTGTAATGACCAGTACGTTATGCCCAGCTCATGTTTCTGGAGACACGCACCTGTAAATTAGGTGGTCTGTCATCACTACAGAAATGCTAAACATGTGGACGATAAATGTGGTTTAGGCACATTGGGGTTTAGAAGGGAGGAGGTTATTTGGATTTGGGAGCACAGAATTCTCTTTTTGGGGAGCCATTTAGCTTTTCCAGAGCCTTTGTACTACCAATAAGGTGGAAGCCCCTATATTTCCGTTAACAGATGACGGACTTGAGTGGGGACTTGCTTTTTTTGTGGATTGATTTGAAGCTTTTGTTAGGAACATTTTACATAATATTTTGGATCACATTTATCCTGTGCTTTTTGTTGAGCACTTACATTGGGGTTTCCCTTTAAATCTCCAATGCAATTCAAATGAAATTCCTGAGGGATCCATTCACTATAATGAGGCAGCAGAGTTAATCTGGACTCTGTCCAGTGGCCGTCTGGCCTCTGTTCAGTGGTGTCTGCTGTTACACAACTAGTTTTTGCATTGCCATATTTTGAGAGCTATACTTTTTCCATATTTCTGCTGACAGTCATGTGAGGGCTTGTTTTTTTGCGGGACAAATTGACATTTTTATTCGTACCATTTTCAGGCACATGACATTTTTTTTTTATTGCTTTCTATTCCAATTTTTGAGAGGCAGAATCTGTAAACTGTGTAACTAAACAACAAATCAAAATTCCAGAATTACGTTGTTTTTAGTCACTGCAACATTGCAATAATATGCAATTACAGGCGATTAAAACATCGCATCATAACATTATTTCTACCCCAGAATGGCAAACGGTGGTCTGTAGAAGACCCCCATACTCGCCATTGCAGATCTCTTATGCACGCCGACCCATGGTCAGAGTTCATAGAGGATGATCATTTCTGCTACACATATGCTATGTTATGTGTAGCACAAGCGATCAGAAGATCGCAGCTTCAAGTCTCGTAAGGAGTGTATTGAAGCAAGTAAAAGGTAAAAAAAAGAAAACTAAATGTTCAAAACACCCTCCTTTTTCCCCATTCAAAATAAAATTTAAAAAATACACATTTACTATTGCTGCGGTCAGAAATGCCCAATCAATCAAACTATAACAACAATTAATTCAACCAGTAAACGGCGCAACGAGAAAAAGAATCAAAACGCCAGAATTACGTTTTTTGATAGCTGCAATATTGCAATAAAATGCTACAACAAAATATCATATTTACCCCTAAATGGTATCAATAAAAACGTGAGATCGAGGCGCAAAAAATAAACCCTCAACCTGCTCCAGAGTCTGAAAAATTAGAATTTTATGGGTCTCAGTACATGGTGACAAAAAGAAAAACATTTTTTTCATGCAAATTTCTGAAAATTTTTTCATCACTTTAATAAAAATATAAACTACACGTTTAATATCTCTGTTCTTGTACTGACATGGGGAATCACATTGCTAGTTCAGGTTTATCATATAGTGAACATGATAAATTAAAAAAAACAATTCTGGAATTTCTCTTTTTTGCAATTTCACTGCAGTTGTTTTTTTTTTCCATTTTCCAGTACACTATATGGTAAAATCAATGGTGTCATTCAAAAGTACAACTCGTCCTGCAAAAAACAAGCCCTCACGTGGCCATATTGACAGGAAAAAAGAAAAAACACCTGGACATGATATGATGCAGGTAACACATATTGACCTATCGTGGACAGCTGAACATTGTGCCGCAGGGTAGAAGAGAGATTGTCTCAAATAATACTGGTAAATTAAATTAACTTTTGGTCAAAATATTAAGTTTTAGGTCAGATTCACACCTTCATTTTTTGGGGCTGGAGTATGGACCATGATGGACAGACTGCCCGCAGGTCTCCTGACCCAGATTTAACAGTCTCATATGTGCCTATGAAGCTGTCAAACTTAGGTCAGTAGATCTGTTGAACACGGACCTCAAAACACAGGTGACTACATCTGGTCTTCGCTTTGTCTGAAATTGTCCCACTAAAGGGAAGCTCCTACATGGTACGTTTTTCCCCATCTATGGGTAGGATAGTACGTAGCAGGAGAAGCAGAGCAGATTAATGCAAGTCTATTGGAAAAGATTCAATTTATCTTTTATTACATTCAATTTGGCCTCAGCTCTTTCCATTCTTAGGATTTCAGAGGGTGGCCATGGTCAGTGATACAGGGAGCGCCGTCTAGGACTCTCAAACATAGGAAGTACAGGGATTTAACTGAATACAATTTATTCTGGAACTTTTTCCTTTATGACATGCTGCCAGCAGATCAGAAACCATCTTAAATGCGTCCGGTTCCCTCTTAAAGTGATAATGCCTGAACTTAAAAGGGTGCTCTCAACTCAAGCTACTTCCAATCCACGTGATGGTGAATAACTTTTTGATGACTGTGAATTTGACAACTGGGTCCTCCACATATCCAGAAAACCAGGTCTCTGAAGAGCCACAGCTGACTGGAGCGGAGGTCGATCATGCGCCCTATTGCTCCATTAATTCTTAATGGGAGCGCCATAGACTGTTTAGTGGGGTTGGTGGGGCATACAGTGGATGGACCTCCTGTAGTCAGACAGTTATCCCTTATGTCCATTTTCTACACTTTTTCTTGTAGATAGGGCAATGTTTTCCCATTGATTCCCCTCTTTTGCTTGAGTCAAGTGTTGCAACCAAAATCACACAAACCTAAATGAGGCGGTGTTTCAGAGAAAACCATGGTTTGGGAGCTGAGGAGCACGGGAAACGTTTAGGACACACATGAAGAGAGAGACCTGCCACTCCGGGGCAGCATATCGGAGTTACCCATATAAGGCTGAAATCATACATCCACATACATGCGGCCTGTGGATCGGACATCATGTACCAGCTGTAGGCTCACTTTATGTCATGGCATTTGCATTCCAAATATCCACTGTAGCCTTGTGAGTGGAAAAATACAGTTTTATAAGCTTTTTTCAGGATCATGAGCTTCTTGATGCATCTGATGTCTTCCCCACTGTTCTCACTACACGGGACAGAAAATGCTTCATTATAATTGTTTTATAATATTATTATATTATAAATATTAGGAGATATTGGACACGTTTCACCCCATTGTGGCCGCACACAATCTTATATATAGGACTTGGCAATGTTTATTTTCCTCATTAAACTAAACTAAAAATGGTAAGAAAACGACTTCCATAACAGTGGTAATCATGTAAAGATGAGGCATTTGAAGTGACCGAGGGCAAGTTCGCCCATGTATATCCATGATCTGGCCCAGCAAAACTTCCACACTCAGATTCCATCTTAACAAACGTATCTTTACTGTTAAACATTTTCTTAACACAGTGGAACACAGTAATAAACAATGCAAAATATACCTATTCACAGAATTAACGTGTAATAACAAACTTTCCCTCACTTTCCCTATCCACACGTTACCAGTCTCTTTACTCCAGGAGGTTATCTTCCCACGTCGCAGGCCTGTCTGTCTCTGCAGGGATTAAACAAAGCTCCGTCTCTCAGGTCCAGACTGTAGTCCTTGGGGTACGGCAGGTAGGGGTGGAATATTCGGCCTCTCAACAGAGGACCCGCTTACAGTTCGTGGGTTCAGGATCTGTGGAGATGTCACCGCTGAGTGAATATTCGGCCTCTCAACAGAGGACCCGTTTACAGTTCGTGGGTTCAGGATCTGGAAGTCAGCTTTCAAGGGAGAGGGATCATCCAGACAATCTGTTATATCGCATTCACAGGAGGGCACCAGCATACACAGACTTCTCTCTGCACAGACTGATTTCCCGGGCTCTTCTTCCTCTCTCCCTCCTTCCTGGTCACATGACATAACAGGGGGGAGCTTAGCCAATACAGTTTGTTTCTCTGTAATCACATTCGGCGTAGGTATAACTTCTGGCCACACGGGGGCAGTGTCTGTCACAGATTCTTCTATGTCAATGATAACAGAACAGTCAGAGCCGGCCAGCTTATTACACGCCCCCCCACTTGAAGGTTGGCAGTCCCTGTCAACGACTGTCTCCAGGGCGGCGATGGCTGTGGAGGTTGTAGGACCCGGCTGTGAAGAGGGCCACACATATTGGTCTCTGTAGGACTGTCCCGGGGGCACTCCTGCGTTGGTCCTAGCTGTCCGCCTAACGGGTGCTAGTCTCTGTCCCCGATCAGTCACTCCACTCTCCGCCCCAGTCGGTAAGTCAGTCGAGGAGGAAAGGGTATCAGACGTGTCAGTCAGGCGAGCAGGGGTAGGTATGTCTTCTACCTCTACATCCCCGGTGTCGGTGTCTCCCACAGTATTAGTGATATCCATCTCTCTAGGTATCACAGGAGAGGAGTCAGGCTGAGAACGGCAGGGGCGCAACATGTTGCGGTGCTGTCTTGTCCTAGGTGGAACTCTTCTCTTCCAGCCGTACCATTCCCTCCAGGGGCGTCGTTCCTTCCAGTTAGCAGGACCCTCAGAGGGGTGAGCGGATCTCCGCCACCGCTCTTCTCGGGTAGGGCAATTTCTGGACATGTGTGCCATCTTTCTGCACGTCCAGCACTCACGTCTGCGTCTGTCTGGAGGGCGCTTCAGCCTGTATCGTCGACCTCGGTAGGGGACATCTGTCATCTGCGGTTGTTCTTCACCCCAGGATATGGAGTTACACTCTGGGGCCACCACCGAAACCGCCTTCATGCTGCGTACCTCTCCTTTAACTCTTTCTGGCGGCTTCCGCATGTTATCTTGGGATAGGCCGCTGGTCCCCAGAACGGCAGTAAGGGCTTTCCCCAGACTCTCAATCTCCTCCCAGATTCTTCTTATCAGCCGCTGGTTCTGTTTTTCTACACCCCGTTCTCTGTCCCCCCCTGCTGCTCGAACCTCAGCTGCAGGGGTGTCTAGTTTAACGGCGGCCATTGTGGTGAGACCTGGCGTGGTGGCTCTGCTCGTGGGTGTAGCTGATATTCGGTTCGTCGTGGTAATTGATGGTTTGTTCGTTGAGGACAACGATTCGCCCTATGACGGGGGTCACCACATGACCAACACGGTCCCGCGGGACGGCTAGGTCGTATCCGCTGGTCTCTCTGTCGTTCTAGTATTAACTGTGACACCTGTTGCTGTAAATCTGCTACCATCTGTTTCAGCTCTTCGGTGTCACTGTTGGGCTGTTTACTGTTTAATATGGATCTGCACGCAGCGCTCTGAGTCCCCACATCCATGACGGGTCCCCTAGAACGTTCTATGGCTTCCTGCTGGACTTCAGCGAAGGTGAGAGTCGGCGTCATCCGAATCAAGTCCTGTAGCGTACGGTTAAGATACTGGTCTCTCAGCCCTATAACGAATTGGTCTCTCAGTACCAGGTCACGAGGAGCTATAGTAGCCAGTTGTTCCCCTTTTGCACAGACTTGTTCAAGGAGTACCTGAAGGGCATTTGCATATTGGGGAATGTCTTCCCATTCAAGCTGTGTCCGTCTGAAGAATAGGTACCGCAGTGTTCCCTGGTACGTAGTAGGTCCATAGGTCTTTTCCAGCACCCGCACCAAATCCTCCAACACACGCTGCCCCCTGACCGTCTCCAGTCTGACTGTCGTCCATGCCTCCCCCTCTAGTGTCAGTACCGCCATTTCTGCCAAGGTCTTAGGGTCAATATTATACATTTCTCCCAGTATCCGCACTTGTTCCGCCCACTCTGGTACGGGGTAGTTTCGCCCGCCAAATTTCCTGACCTGGTTTACAATGGACACCGGCGGCGGTTTTTGACTGTACACTGGGCCTGGGTGGGAATCCTGCTGGGCACAGATCCTGCCGACTACGCCAGATGAAGTGACCGAGGGCAAGTTCGCCCATGTATATCCATGATCTGGCCCAGCAAAACTTCCACACTCAGATTCCATCTTAACAAACGTATCTTTACTGTTAAACATTTTCTTAACACAGTGGAACACAGTAATAAACAATGCAAAATATACCTATTCACAGAATTAACGTGTAATAACAAACTTTCCCTCACTTTCCCTATCCACACGTTACCAGTCTCTTTACTCCAGGAGGTTATCTTCCCACGTCGCAGGCCTGTCTGTCTCTGCAGGGATTAAACAAAGCTCCGTCTCTCAGGTCCAGACTGTAGTCCTTGGGGTACGGCAGGTAGGGGTGGAATATTCGGCCTCTCAACAGAGGACCCGCTTACAGTTCGTGGGTTCAGGATCTGTGGAGATGTCACCGCTGAGTGAATATTCGGCCTCTCAACAGAGGACCCGCTTACAGTTCGTGGGTTCAGGATCTGGAAGTCAGCTTTCAAGGGAGAGGGATCATCCAGACAATCTGTTATATCGCATTCACAGGAGGGCACCAGCATACACAGACTTCTCTCTGCACAGACTGATTTCCCGGGCTCTTCTTCCTCTCTCCCTCCTTCCTGGTCACATGACATAACAGGGGGGAGCTTAGCCAATACAGTTTGTTTCTCTGTAATCACATTCGGCGTAGGTATAACTTCTGGCCACACGGGGGCAGTGTCTGTCACAGATTCTTCTATGTCAATGATAACAGAACAGTCAGAGCCGGCCAGCTTATTACACATTACATACATCTGAAAATTGAAAGCTCTTTCCATTTTTCTTAAAAATAATTCCTTGACTTTACTATTCATCAGAGCAGCTAAGAAATCACAAGGAATGAAGAACTCGATGGCACATTCAACATTTTGCCGCCTGACATAAATCTGGGTAGGAGAAAGCGGTGTGTAGAAATCCCGCTTATCTGTGATACGGCCTGCGACTCCCAGAGAGGATATTATCTGTCCAGTGCAGAAAGTAAATCATAAAGGCAGAAGGTGCTATTTATACACATGAGCCCCCAAAACGGCTCATTTAGATTTCCCTTAAAAAACAAGAGAATTATATGCGCGACAGGCTCTTGAAAGCAGGTTAGACATTCTAATACTTTTTATCTAGAAATGACAAAGTTGTTCATTCAGAACCATTATAATGAGACAGAGAAAATCATTTTCCAGTGCAGTATTCTGGTGCCACAAATTATTCTGTCCTGCAAAGATTATTTATTTTCCCTCATAATCTGTGCGATAAGGATAACTCTTTACAATAAAGAAAAGGGCATTTGAGGATCATTGCAAGGCTAGAAATGAGGTCCCATTATTTGCCACCCTACAGCCGGGCTTGATATTTATTACAGCTGACATACTTTATCTATTACTCCATTACCATGGGGAAACATTCACCTCCACAGTATTCTAGCAATAGTATTTCGCTAGAGAGGCAAGTCCTGTGCAGCTGGCCACCATCTATTCGGGAAGGAGCAACTAGGGTTAAGCCCAGTCAGTCCCCTCATAGCTGCCACTATCTGACTTTATTCTCTGCACGTTCAAGCTTAAATTAATATCCTCTCACCAAGATGCCACAAGTAACAAATATGTGCAATAGAAAAGAAAAAGTCAAAAAAGAAATATAAAAAATATATATATATATAAAAAAAAATATAAAAACTTAAAGGGGTATTCTCATCTCCAATATCCTATCCCAATATGTCGTAGATGTAATATTAGCAAATACCTCCAATTAGAAATGTATTTATAGTTTTTCTGATGCACTATTTCTTTTTCCTCATGTGCAGGTATTGCTGGACCTTAGGTATCCATGGTTACGACCACAAGCAACTAGCTGTCACTATATCAGTGGTCATGGATACCTAAGGTCCTGCAATGCCTGAACATGAGGAAAGAGACAGAGAATCAGAAAAACTATACTACATTTCTAATTGGAGATATTTGCTAATATTATTAGGTTAGGATCTTGGAGATGGGAATACCCATTTAAATGCAAGACAGTGCAATATTTGGAAGCTATTATAACTAGTGTAAATCCACATTAAAAAGACATTTCAAATATGCTTTGAATACTCTTCCTATTTAAATGCAATAGAAAATCTACTTTGCTATATGTAAGCCAAATTTTGAGAGTTATTTTCTGACAGGATTTTGAAAACCTTGTTGTGGAAATAAAGAAGTGACATGTCACTGTCTTCAGACAGATTATGTTGCAATTCTAGGAGTTTTTTCTTCTTCCTCTCTAAAAGCCTTTACAGTTAATATGTATGTGATTCTGCTTCCAACTTCCTCCAGCTCCTTCTCTCTCACGTTTCCATAGATTTCTACAGTACCAGACGTGATTTGAAATAATCAAATGGATCCGATACTAACTTGATTTTGAGTTGGATCTTATGAAATTTGCATGTCCCAGCAAGTTCAAACAATTTGTATTTCAATTTGCATGAATCGACAAAAAAGCCAAGGCAGGGAATGCAGCAGCCATTTTAGGAGGGTGAGAAAACGTCAGAGCTCACAGCTCAGCAATAAAGACAGGAAGAGACAGCACCAATCACAGTAGTCAAAATGGAAGGGGTGAGTCCGTTGTCGCCTCTGCTGATTAATAGTGATGAGCGAATATACTCGTTACTCGAGATTTCTCGAGAACGATCAGGTGTCCTCCGAGTATTTTTCAGGGCTCGGAGATTTCGTTTTTCTTGCCGCAGCTGAATGATTTACATCTGTTAGCCAGCATAAGTACATGTGGGGATTGCCTGGTTGCTAGGGAATCCCCACATGTACTTATGCTGGCTAACAGATGTAAATCATTCAGCTGTGGCGAAGAAAACTAAATCTCCGAGCACTGAAAAATACTCGGAGGACCCCCGAGCATGCTCGAGAAATCTCGAGTAACGAGTATATTCGCTCATCTCTAGTGATTAACGATTTTAGCTCTGATTGGCTTAACAATGATTACTGACCAACCGGCGCCAAAATGATTAATTTAAAATACCAATCGCCGCTCTGCACGCCATCTTTTTCTCAGATCTGGTGTGTAGAGCTGTTATGCAAATCCTCTGTGTACCTGAGAGAAAGGATAATAAATTGTTGCTAGTGTGATCCTGCTGCGATCCTCCTGTGTCTCCTTGTCTTCTGCAATCCTATGCTCTGCATGGTCAGTGTGACCAATCTGGGATCACAACACAAGCCGTTTCCAAATCCCATATATTGTGAAACCCCCAAAAGTGATGCCATTTTAAAAACAGCACCCCCTGACATATTGAAAACTGCAGCCAGGTAGTTTATTAACCCTTCAGGTGATTTTCAGGAATTGATGCAAAGTTGCATGACAGAAATGAAAAAGTGTATTTTTACCACCTAAATGCCGCTAACTTCTGAACAGGTTACAACAGCCGTCAGACCCTAAGGCCGATATTTGGTCATGAATTGCCATGGCAAACATCAAGACCACACAATCATGATATGAGAGCACCAATTGGGATAAAGAGGAAGCCCCCACAGTCTGTTAACCATTTATATGATAGTCACTATTGACAGCAGCATCTAAGGGGTTAAATAGATTTGGACTGTGGAAACACTGATCATGGCTGATGCAGCAAGTTGTCAGCTATAGTGTACAGCCGACAGCTGCTGGATTGTCACCTTTACGGGGATGATATTCTCTTATATCTCAGGTCAGTTACAAGACGTATTGGCAGTCATTAAGGGGTTAAAATCCTCTCCGCCAGAGGTACAGTTGCATGCGACACCATGCAAGTAAATCAGAGAGGCCTCACTAAGCTGCTAATTGGGCAACTGCTGATAAAGGGCAATGGCAGAGCCCAATGCAGCAACATCATGGTGGTGGTCAAGTATAAGGACAAGAGGGATGCCCTTATCTTGACCACCATACACCATGACAACAGCTCTTTGTCACTGTCGGTGGTACCACAAGAGGAGTCCCAATGTCAGATTTTATCCTGGATTATAATAAGTACATGGAGGATTTAGATCTCTTAGATCAGTTCCTCAAACCATACAGTGGCATGCAAACAGCAAATGTACGGTGCAAAAAGTTGTTCATTCACATTGTATAGCTGGCACTGTACAATGTTTTTGTGCTGTTTCAATGGCAGGCAATACAGGGACCTTCCTTCAGTTTCAGGAGGTAGTCAACAATGCTTGGCAGTCAGGAAGGTGAGGGTTCCAATACTTCTAAAACTATTGGTGCCCATATTATACCTGGTCAACATTTTTCCGATAAGTTTCCCAGAATGCGAGGAAGGAAAGAACACAAAAGAAGTGCAGAGTATGCTCCAAGAGGGGTCTCCAAAAAGATGCAATTTACCATTATGAAACCTGGCCTTTGCATTAATGATTGATTCAACGCAACCACACGTCCGCAAAGTGATAAAATTTAGTTTTACCCTGTTAACACAACACACTTTTATAATCTGATGTACTCTGCACAATTGACACATATCACCATATCATAAATTCAAATACCAGTAAAACCAAAAGCATTATTATTATTACTGTAACTATGCCTCTAGATAATTCCTTCAGGGGTATAGTTTCCAAAATGCAGTCACTTGTGGGGGGTTTTCTACTGTTTAGGCACATCAGGGGCTCTCGAAGCAGGACATGGCGCCCACAAACCATTCCATCAAAGTCTGCGCTCAAAAGATCACTCCTTCCTTTTGGAGTTCGGCAGTAGTTTCATCACACCACATATGGTGTATCGGCATACTCAGGTGAAATTGCACAACAAATTTTGGGGTCCATTTTCTCTTGCTACCCTTGTGAAAATGAAAACATTTGGTGCTAAAGCAACATTTTTATGGAAATAATGTAATTTTTTATCTCAGCTTTATAACATTCTGTGAAGCACATATCTAAATAAATTCCTTGAGGGCTGTAGTTTCCAAAATAAGGTAGCTTGTGAGAGTTTTACACTGTTTAGGCACATCAGGGGCTCTCCAAATGTGATATGGTGTGTGCTATAGATTTCAGCTAATTTTTCGCTCCAAAAGTCAAAGAGTCCTGCTGTGCGCCCAAACAGTAGTTTTCCACCACAAATGGTGCATTGCGTACTGAGGAGAAATTACACAATAAATTGTATTGTATTGTGCATTTTCCCCTGTTACCTGTTATGATAGTGTATCAACTCGCTCGGTAAAATAGGTAACACACTAAAAACTGCAAATCACCCTGCCAGTTCCTGTATAGACCTCGCAGTCCCTAGTGGTTCCTGCATGAGTTGAGATAGCCCTAACTACAGACTAGATGATGACAACTCAGACCTATACTGCCTAAAAGGCTGTCGAGAGCTTCACGTTCCTCCTAAAGAACCGGAGGACAGAGCAGAGTTCAAATTATCTACAGAAGGAAAAGTGTGCCAAAATAGAAAGAGATGCCATAGTGAGTAAAACAAACCACGAAATACAAAATAAAGGAATAAGTGCATACTATTAGAGACTATGCCGCATACTTCCTAAAAAGAAACAGAAAATAGATGCAGGGTAAAGAAGAAAAACCGCAGAGAGGCAACCCCTAGCTGGTCTTACACTGATTGGCTTAAACTACAGCAGTATGGCTGAGACCATCGCCAACAGGAAATATCAGCAAGGGGAAAGTATATAAAGCCACACTAGAAAGGTGATGGAACAGACAGATGAGAAAATGAAAACACCCATTACCCTAAAAAGACTGAAGCAAAGATACAGAAACTAAACACCTAAAGAAACAGTCTATCTACTGTGGCTTGGCGGACAAAGTAGCCAACCACAAAGCACACACTCAAGGGTTCGAACCCAGACCCTTGTCATTACCCTTGTGAAAATGCAAAGTTTGGGGCTAGAGTAAACATTTTTGTGTGGAAAAAGCAACATTTTATATTTTCCTTCACATTGCTTTAAAGGGAACCTATCACCCCATTTTTTTCGGTATGAGATAAAAATACTGTTAAATAGGGCCTGAGCTGTGCATTACAATAGTGTAGTTTGTGGACCCCGATTCCCCACCTATGCTGCCGAAATACGTTACCAAAGTAGTCATTTTCGCCTGTCAATCAGGCTGGTCAGGTCGGATGGGCGTGGTTTCTTCCCCCAGATATTGCGTAGTTTTCCGTTGGTGGTGTAGTGGTGTGCGCATGTCCAACGTCCCCAATCCTGCACGGGGGGGTGAAAATAGCAGCGATGTCCGTTATTCCATTGGTGGTCGGTGGGCGCAGCCATCTTCCTTTGGCCGCGCGTGCGCAGAAGCGGCCTCTGCTGGCCGCGGCTTCAGGAAAATGGCCGCCGCGATCTCCATCTGCGCACGCGCGGCATCCCGCGGCCATTTTCCTGAAGCCGCGGCCAGCAGAGCGCCGCTTCTGCGCACGCGCGGTTAAAGGAAGATGGCCGCGCCCACCGACCACCAATGGAATAACGGACATCGCTGCTATTTTCACCCCCCCGTGCAGGATTGGGGACGTTGGACATGCGCACACCACTACGCCACCAACGGAAAACTACGCAATATCTGGGGGAAAAAGCCACGCCCATCCGACCTGACCAGCCTGATTGACAGGCGAAAATGACTACTTTGGTAACGTATTTCGGCAGCATAGGTGGGGAATCGGGGTCCACAAACTACACTATTGTAATGCACAGCTCAGGCCATATTTAACAGTATTTTTATCTCATACCGAAAAAAACGGGGTGATAGGTTCCCTTTAATTCCTGTGAAGCACCTGAAGAGTTTATAAACTTATTGAATGTGCTTATGAGTACTTTGTGGGGTGCAGTTTTTAGAATGGTGTCACTTCTGGGTATTTTCTATCCCATAGGCCCCACAAAGTCTCTTCAAATGTGATGTGTTCCCTAAAAAAATTGTTTTGTTAATTTTGTTGGAAAAAATAGAAATTAATGATAAACTTTTAACCCTTCTAACTTCCCAACATAAAAAATAATGTTTTAAAAATGATGCAGATGTAAAGTAGACATCTGGTAAATATTATTTATTAACTATTTAGTGAGATATAAATCTCTGGTTTAAATACAAAAATTAAAAGTTTCAAAAATTGTGGAATTTTCACCAATATTTCGATATTTTCACTTATAAAACACAAAAAATATTCTAAATTTATCATCAACATGAAGTACAATGTGTCAAGAAAAAACACTCAATCACTGGGAGCCGTTGAAACATTCCAGAGTTATTACCTCGTAAAGTGACAGTAGTCAGAATTGAAAAAAAATTGCCTATTCAGGAAGCTGAAAACAGGCTTCGGGAGGAAGGGGTTAAGACACATAGTAACTTGTCTTTGAAGAAAGGCGCAAAAATCTACATGTTCCTCTAGAATACTAACAAACAATATTGTATTGCTATGTGCTACTGTGCAGGTAAAAGATAAGGGTTTAAAAAGACCTTTTTTGATAACCGGGATTATCATTTTTATTGACAGATATCAATGCCAGAGAAAGAGTGAGAGTCTAATTTTTATAAATGGACATTAAATAAATGGCTAAAAAGTATCAGAACAAAAAAAAAAGAGCAAACCCCATTATCTGCTTATGTTTAGATTAGCGGCTTTAAAAGTCTAAAAATTTTACTTGGATGATAATTGGAACTACTATAAATCCCCCTGAACTGCTGTTATGGACTAGTTTCTCCAATATTCTTCCCAATTTGGATGGTGATGACAAGTTTTATCTCTAGCCAAATCAGAGTTCTCACGTTTTGGCTGGATACTATCATTAAAGCTTTGTTGTGAAAAACACTATTTTGTCTCTTTGCTTGTTCTTCACAATGACCTAATGTAAAGCCTCATCTACCATTACACCAGATGGACCCATAACATCATGCTAATTAAATGATACAAAGTAAGGCCGGCGTCACACTTGGCGTAAGACAATACGGAACGTATTATACGTCCGTACTACGCGTTCAATACGCCAAAATGTCTCCGTAATCGACTTCCGTAGTTAATGCGTTGCTTAGGTGTGTCAGCGTATTTTGCGCATGGCATCCTCCGTATGTAATCCGTATGGCATCCGTACTGCGATATTTTCTCGCAGGCTTGCAAATCCGACATCTAATGGATTTATGTGCTCAAATGTTCGGGAAAACATATATACAGTATATATATGTATATATATATATATATATATATATATATATATATATATATATATATATATATATATATATATATATACACACTCACCGGCCACTTTATTAGGTACACCATGCTAGTAACGGGTTGGACCCCCTTTTGCCTTCAGAACTGCCTCAATTCTTCGTGGCATAGATTCAACAAGGTGCTGGAAGCATTCCTCAGAGATTTTGGTCCATATTGACATGATGGCATCACACAGTTGCCGCAGATTTGTCGGCTGCACATCCCAAAGATGCTCCATACAAGGCAGGATGGATCCATGCTTTCATGTTGTTTACACCAAATTCTGACCCTACCATCCGAATGTCGCAGCAGAAATCGAGACTCATCAGACCAAGCAACGTTTTTCCAATCTTCTACTGTCCAATTTCGATGAGCTTGTACAAATTGTAGCCTCAGTTTCCTGTTCTTAGCTGAAAGGAGTGGTACCCGGTGTGGTCTTCTGCTGCTGTTGCCCATCTGCCTCAAAGTTCGACGCACTGTGCGTTCAGAGATGCTGTTAGGCCTACCTTGGTTGTAACGGGTGGCGATTTGAGTCACTGTTGCCTTTCTATCAGCTCGAACCAGTCTGCCCATTCTCCTCTGACCTCTGGCATCAACAAGGCATTTCCGCCCACAGAACTGCCGCTCACTGGATTTTTTTTCTTTTTCGGACCATTCTCTGTAAACCCTAGAGATGGTTGTGCGTGAAAATCCCAGTAGATCAGCAGTTTCTGAAATACTCAGACCAGCCCTTCTGGCACCAACAACCATGCCACGTTCAAAGGCACTCAAATCACCTTTCTTCCCCATACTGATGCTCGGTTTGAACTGCAGGAGATTGTCTTGACCATGTCTACATGCCTAAATGCACTGAGTTGCCGCCATGTGATTGGCTGATTAGAAATTAAGTGTTAACAAGAGGTTGGACAGGTGTACCTAATAAAGTGGCCAGTGAGTGTGTATATATATATATATATATATATATATATATATATATATATATATATATATATATATATATATATATATATATATATATATATATATATGTCATTGAGACACATATATATTCTGGATTTTTATTTCATTCAGCGCGATATCTGTGAAAAGCCGGTAATTCAATTGCCGGCTTCTCATTTCTCCTGCCTAAACCCGACATGATATGAGACATGGTTTTCATACAGTAAACCATCTCATATCCCTTTTTTTTTTTTTTAATATTCCACACTAATAATGTTAGTAGTGTGTATGTGCAAAATTTCAGCGCTGTAGCTGCTAAAATAAAGGGTTAAATGGCGGAAAAAATTGGCGTGGGCTCTCGTGCAATTTTCTCCGCCAGATTGGTAAAGCCAGTGACTGAGGGCAGATATTAATAGCCAGGAGAGGGTCCATGGTTATTGGCCCCCCCGTGGCTAAAAACATCTGCCCCCAGCCACTCCAGAAAAGGCACATCTGGAAGATGCGCCTATTCTGGCACTTGGCCACTCTCTTCCCACTCCCGTGTAGCGGTGGGATATGGGGTAATGAAGGGTTAATGCCACCTTGCTATTGTAAGGTGACATTAAGCCAGATTAATAATGGAGAGGTGTCAATTATGACACCTATCCATTATTAATCCAATTGTCTGAAAGGGTTAAAAAACACACACACATGAATAAAAAGTATTTTAATGAAAGAAACAAACAGGTTGTTTTAGTATTTTATTGCTCTCTCAATCCATCAGGAACACCCTCGCTTGGCAAAATAATAAACACACAAGATACATACCTTCTGATGTCCTATCACGTCCCACGAGGTAATCCATCTGAAGGGGTTAACTAATATTACAGGCAAGAGCTGCGATAAACCACTCGCTCGTGCCTGTAATTCCCGGGTGCTGAAAGGAAAGCAGTGATCTGTACTTACATTGAGTCACGGTGATGCGCCCTCTACTGGATGTCCTCATATGACCTGGAGCGTGGGAAAAAGTTCCCAGGCTGCAGTTCATGAGGACATCCACCAGAGGGCGCATCACCGCGACTCAATGTAAGTATAGATCACTGCTTTCCTTTCAGCACCCGGGGATTACAGGCACGAGCGAGTGGTTTATCGCAGCTCTTGCCTGTAATATTAGTTAACCCCTTCAGATAGATTACCTCGTGGGACGTGATAGGACATAAGACAGACTCCATAGATGTTCTACTAAGCCTGTCTTCAGTGTTGGAGAAGTGCTCCTTTGTTTCAGCAATCGGTAGGGTTATCTGGTCATGTCACCCCCCACAGAACAACTTATGGCTTTTGAAAAGTTTGGTGAAAGTGCACTGACATCTTAATTTAACTGACTTTCCAATACTTAATACATATACCTCCATGCCTTTGGTTGCTAATAAAATTCTTAATTCACTTACATATCAAATGTAAAGTTGGGATATATTTTCATGGTACTCACAATACGTACACCTATAACTCGAATGTCTGATGTACAAAAAAATTATCCAATATTCCACTTTTGTGAGTAGGTGAGGTGGGTATAAGCCAATGTAGAGAACAATTATCAACAGTATCAGTAGTACTGGTTTGTGTTACTGTAAGGGGGAGAAACTAATCAGGTTTGCCTCATCTGAAATGGGTCCAAAACCATTGGGTCTGTCACCTAAGATACAGGGGGAGAGCATGGGGTGTCCTGTGCTCGAGAGAAGGGGCCGTGGCTAAGCAGACAGTTAATGCACATGCAGAAATTCAAACAGTTCAGGCGGGAACGGCGCGCGCGAGAGGGTCCTGTCAGAAAAGATCAGCTGTGAGGCGACAGGGCGGTGCTGACTAAAGCCGGGGACGAGCGGACGCGCTGACAGGAGCCTACAGATGG
The DNA here is from genome assembly GCF_051348905.1 of Ranitomeya variabilis. Classification (NCBI taxonomy): domain Eukaryota; kingdom Metazoa; phylum Chordata; class Amphibia; order Anura; family Dendrobatidae; genus Ranitomeya; species Ranitomeya variabilis. The sequence continues at coordinate 624,318,142 of NC_135236.1, read as the reverse complement.
GGTTCCACTGACACACCGGAGATACCACTGTCCATGCTAACACCGCTGTCCTCACTTAAATCACAGACATTTACGAGACTGCCGATGAAGCCGACTACGTTAACAAATCCGCCCTGGCCGGCAGTACTGACCATGAGAGGCAAGGTCTGTGTACGGGATACAGGTGCTGAACAGTACAGCGCAGCGGACCGAGCTGGCCATTATAAACAGTGTCAGGACAGTGTCATAGGCCCCGCTAGTGTAAAGACTCTCACTGCTGAGAGGAGAGATTATTCCCCTTCCTCCCTTCATCCATTGAGGCCAGTGCCTGTGCTGGAGCCACAGACTATTGCCGCTATCATCGGTATTGGGAGAGGATGCCACCATCGCCAGGAACACAACAGAACATTGCCATCGTCAGGACCACCAGAGAACACAGTCAACGTCAGGGAAGTTTTCGCCCATTCTCCGCAGAACTGTGATAAATCCCCTTTGTGGCATAATCTAAAGGTACCTTCACACGAAACGACTTTACAACGAGAACGACAACGACCCGTGACGTTGCAGCGTCCTGGATAGCGATATCGTTGTGTTTGACACGCAGCAGCGATCAGGATCTTGCTGTGATATCGCTGGTCGTTGAATAAAGTTCAGAACTTTATTTGGTAGTCAGACCGGCGTGTATCGTCAGGTTTGACACCAAAAGCAACGATACCAGCGATGTTTTACGCTGGTAACCAAGGTAAATATCGGGTTACTAAGCGCAGGGCCGTGCTTAGTAACCCGATGTTTACCCTGGTTACCAGCGTAAAAGTAAAAAAACCAAACAGTACATACTCACCTGCACGTCCCCTGCCGTCCGCTTCCTGCTCTGACTGAGCGCTGGCCCTAAAGTGAAAGTACAGCACAGCGGTGACGTCACCGCTCTGCTGTTAGGGCCGGCGCTCACGCAGTACAGGAAGCGGACGCCGGGGGACACGCAGGTGAGCATGTACTGTTTGTTATTTTTACTTTTACGCTGGTAACCAGGGTAAACATCGGGTTACTAAGCGCAGCCCTGCGCTTAGTAACCCGATGTTTACCCTGGTTACCCGGGGACCTCGGCATCGTTGGTCGCTGGAGAGCGGTCTGTGTGACAGCTCTCCAGCGACCAAACAGCGACGCTGCAGCGATCGGCATCGTTGTCGCTATCGCTGCAGCGTCGCTTCGTGTGAAGGTACCTTAATGGTCCCAGTCACGGACAGGAACACATCCATGACAGGAGCCCAAAGTGTTAAGTGCATAGTTTACATTTACCCTTTGTTAAATAAATCCCCTTGTTAACCCTTGATCTGCCTTTTGTCCGTACTGCATCCCACAACATGCTTATAGTGCACAGCATAGCACAGTCATTTCCTCTTGCACCGGTTACTTTATAATTATAAACAGGGGAAATAATTGTACAATTACTGTTCCAATTAGTTAGTGACATGCAATAATCTGGATTCAATAAATGAATGAAAACACATTGCATGTGTAAAACCCAAGCCGTGCTCTTACGATAACAGTAGACATCATTGCTGCATATAATAGATATTACAAGCTTTCAGAAATAATTCCTAGAACGCCATGGGACATGTATCTTCTTTCATTTATTCTCATTTATGGATTCCACATACACCTTTATTCTGCTATTTGCAGCTTTTTCTCCTGCAAGTCCTAGAGCTCAGGAGATCCTGTCCATCACAAACAAAGAAACACAAACTAGATATATAATGTCCGTCTAAATTCTGTTTGCATGGACTGAATCTTTACTTTTATTGGGCAATACCTCACCTCTGTGAGGTTACCTTTATTTCCTGGGGTCCCAACTTTTGGAGATCTGAATCATGAATAGGTATAAGTAAATTATCTTTTTAGAACAAAATGTTCTAGGCTCTTAACAAATTTCATACAAGTTCTGGATCGAATAGGAATGGAGAATAGGATGAAGTAATACCTAAAACAGTTGAGCGGCCTCGCTCCATACCCTTGTATTGAGCTGAGGCAGTGCCCGACCAGGGATGTGGACATCAGTGGGCATGTCAGTCTTGAAGGCACAACCTCACTGCATACTAGTGGATGGAGCGCGAGACCCTGCCCACTGGCCGGGGTTATGTAGAATTCATACATACCCTCCGATCCAGAGTCTGAAACCGGAAAATCCACGCAGAGCATATTGCATGCGCCAGGGGGATTCATAAGTCTGCAGTCATGCAGAGTGACTGCAGACTTATTGGTTTTGACCAGACAACCCCTCTAACTCCCAGCCACCCAGCTCAGTCCTGCATCTAATTGGTGTCTTTATTTCTGGGTGCGTGTGCTACACAGAAGAACAGGAAGCCATCTCCTGGAAAAGACATAACAGCTAGTCTTCACTCACTAGCTCAGAGACAACTGAAAGTATGGCTATAGCTAGTGCAGAGAAGAAAACTGCAATCATAGAAGTCATTTAATTGCCAGAAATAGAGTTCTTCCTCGTGTACACTCACATTACAGCCTATTCTGAAAAGTTTTCTAAACTAAAACTACAGGTAACTGAACACGTTAACAGCATCCACATAACAGTGCAAACAACAGTAACCACATAAAGGGATGTAATAGGGGGTTTGACGTTGTACATTAGCCCTATTACATAACTTATTTACCCTATGTTCCAGTTGTAAAAATTTAAACCAAAGATGACTGCCCACTAGTTGGGTTGATGAAAGGTCAGACAACATCTGATGAACGCACTGCTTAACAAAAAGCTGTAACAAACTATAACCTACAGATGGTTAGTTAGGTAGTTAAATTTTATAGACGTCATTTTATGTTTTTTTTAGCCAAATTAAAAAAAGGCTCATAAAACAGACACAGTCATGGAAAATTAAGACTTTTATATGAATGTTGTATGTTTGCTTCTGTTCTCCCTACATGAATATACGGCATACAGCAAAGGCAATAATTGTAGAAAATAAGTTTAGAAGTTGTCTTTATGGTACAACCCATTAAGAAAATTGTAAGAGACTTTCAGAATAGCTAACAAAAAAGATTGATTGTATGGAACAAACTAAAGCATTATGACAAAAAAAGTAAAAAACAAAGTTACTCTGAATATTACACTACTAAAACAAATAGGCCACCACACCACGCCATGCTAGCCAGAAGGTAATGGACAATTTTGCATGATTTAGAAAAACCACGTCAGCACAAGTCGAGTCCAAATGACTTATGAGAAGTGTAACGCTATTTTACGGCACCCCTGCATGGTTCCCCATCCCCCTCCATGCAGGGACGCCTGCATACTCACAGCCCAGGCTGTACAATGGGGTCCCCAACTTGCCCCCTGCTTCCTTCCTGTTTCTGAGTCCCGGCGACGTGCCTAGTGCACATGCGCGCATTCCCCTGCTCTTAAAGTGGCAGCGTGCACATAGTTAAATGCCCCCAGCCAATGGCAGGGAGGCATTTAGTATAAGAGCACATCTGCAAGATGGCTCCCAGAAAATAGCTGGGAGGCATCTTGTTTAAAAGGCTCTAGTGATGAGCGAATATACTTGTTACTCGAGATTTCCCGAGCACACTCGTGTCCTCCGAGTATTTTTTAGTGCTCGAAGATTTAGTTTTCATCGCCTCAGCTGAATGATTTACAGCTATTAGGCTAAGTACATATGGGTGTTGCCTGGTTGCTAGGGAAACCCCACATGTAATTAAGCAGGCCAATAGCTGTAAATCATCCAGCTGCGGCAAAAAAACCTAAATCTCTGAGCACTAAAAAAAATACTCGAAGGACACCCGAGAGTGCTTGGGAAATCTTGAGTAACGAGTATATTCGCTCATCACTAAAAGGCATCAAATGTGCCAAGTAACAAAGTTTCATTAGATAGCGTGTAGTCCACTAGTGAAGCTGTGAGTTCTCCTTGTCCTGGTGTGGCCAGTGTCCTGAACTCGAAGTCCCAGGTCCTTGTGTGGGCAGCCCTGATCTCAATGTCCCTAATCCTTGTGCAGCCAGTCCTGACCTCGAAGTCCCTGGTTCTTGTGTGGCCAGCACTTTAGCCTTAGTCCCTGGTCCTTGTGAAGCCAGTCCTGAATCTGTAGTCCCTGGTCCAGGTGTCCAGTGCCTGAAACTCATCCCCCAATCCTTGTGTGGCCAAGTTCCCGGAATCAGTATCTGAGACTCGTGTGTCTGAAGATGTTCCTATCCGAGTAGTCAGTGTCTATGTCAGTAACCTTTCTGCAGAGGATCTAGAACCCATTAGTCTGACCAGAGCCCAAGTTCTATTTGTGTCTGCGTACCTGACTACTGAGGTCAACAGCTACAGTACTGAGGACTGCCTAGGAATGGTACCTGGGGGTTAGCTGCAGCTCTAGCCTGAATTCATCATCAGGAGCTCCATTAACCCCTTCATGACCTTGGGATTTTTCGTTTTTCCGTGTTCGTTTTTCACTCCCCTCCTTCCCAGAGCCATAACTTTTTTATTTTTCCGTCAATTTGGCCATGTGAGGGCTTATTTTTTGCGGGACGAGATGTAATTTTGAACGATGTCATTGGTTTTAGCATGTCGTGTACTAGAAAACGGGAAAGAAATTCCAAGTGCAGTGAAATTGCAAAAAAAGTGCAGTCCCACACTTGTTTTTTGTTTGGCTTTTTTGCTAGGTTCACTAAATACTAAAACTGACATGCCATTATGATTCTCCAGGTCAGTACGAGTTCATAGACACCTAACATGACTAGGTTATTTTTTACCTAAGTGGTGAAAAAAAATTCCAAACTTTGCTAAAAAAAATAAAATAAAATTGCACCATTTTCCGATACTCGTAGCGTCTCCATTTTTCATGATCTGGGGTCGGTTGAGGGCTTATTTTTTGCATGCCGAGCTGACGTTTTTAATGATAGCATTTTCGTGCAGATACGTTCTTTTTATCACCCGTTATTGCATTTTAATGCAATGTCGCGGCGACCAAAAAAACGTAATTCTGGGGTTTCAAATTTTTTTCTCGCTACGCTGTTTAGCGATCAGGTTAATGCTTTTTTTGTTGATAGATCGGGCGATTCTGAACGCGGCGATACCAAATATGTGTAGGTTTGATTTTTTTTGATTTATTTTGATTGGGGCGAAAGGGGGGTGATTTAAACTTTTATATTTTTTTATTTTTTTCACATTTTTTTTAACTTTTTTTTACTTTTGCCATGCTTCAATAGCTTCCATGGGAGGCTAGAAGCAGGCACAGCGCGATAGGCTCTGCTACATAGCAGTGATCTGCTGTTCGCTGCTATGTAGCAGAAAATCAGGTGTGCTGTGAGCGCCGACCACAGGGTGGCGCTCACAGCTGCCGGGGATCTGTAACCATAGAGGTCTCAAGGACCTCTATGGTTACAATACTGAAGCATCGCCGACCTCCGATCATGTGACGGGGGTCGGCGATGCTGTCATTTCCGGCCACCCGGCCGGATGCGGTAGTTAAATGCCGCTGTCTGCGTTTGACAGCGGCATTTAACTAGTTAATAGGCGCGGGCAGATCGAGATTCTGCCCGCGCCTATTGCGGGCACATGTCAGCTGTTCAAAACAGCTGACATGTCCCGGCTTTGATACGGGCTCACCGCCTTAGCCCGCGTCAAAGAGGGGCTTCTGACCTCGGACGTACTATCCCGTCCGAGGTCAGAAAGGGGTTAAGGACCAGATTGCCACTTAGCTATGCCCCTCCTAGGCAAGCCCGGCCCCCTGGCATAGTGGGTCCACCAACCACGTGTGCCATCAGCGTGCGTAACAAGAAGTCAAAGAGGTGCTTCTCTAATTATTCTGGCTGCCACTCCACCTTATTTCTACAGGCCAGGAACATCATCAAAAAAATGAATCTACAATGGCTTCCAGCATATGCAAAAATTAAATGGAGCTAGTACACTTTGCATTACTGCAGATAATTTATGGCAATGTCTCTGACCATGGAGGAAAATGGTCTGATCATACTACAGCACCTGGTGGAGAAGTAGCAAAATAGAATACAGACATTACAGGATGGGATTGCAAATTATTCTGTAAGGTAAGACAAGTTTTTAAACAGGCAGGGAAGTGTTTTACCTTAAAGAAAGTAGCAGCCACAATCCCATGCTGCCCCATCTGTATACTTTCCTGTACATCTTCCCCTGGCCAGTAGATGTGGTACGTCCGGACCATGTCCTTGCACAGGCAGACACAGGCATTACACAGTACATAACAGGGGAACATTTATAAGATTATCTCAGCGCAAGATTTTTTTTTTTTTTTTTAACACATCCAAAAGTTTGTATGTTCTCCCTGTGTTTGCGTGGGTTTCCTCCGGGTACTCCGGTTTCCTCCCACATTCCAAAGACATACCGATAGGGAATTTAGATTGTGAGCCCCATCGGGGACAGTGATGATGATGTCTGTAAAGCGCTGCAGAATATGTTAGCTCTATATAAAAATAAAGATTATTATTATTATTATCCAATTGTGAAACATATTTTTTTAGCGCCTCTACTAAGTGGCATGCGCTTCCGTGCACTGTGCCCAAAATCTACTCTAGTGCTGGAGTAGCATTTCTGAAGTACGAAAGCTGTCAATTTTCATGAAATTAACAGGTGGCGCGGTCATGCCCCTTTCTCACCTGGCTCAGCCCCAGCTCCATCCATTTTGGTGTAGCAGATTCAAACTAGAGTGAGTTTGCGGAAAAACTGTGCAAAAATTTGGAGACTTTTCAAAGCTTTAAGGCTCTTTTGTGGTGTAAAATCTTTGAAAACAATGGGGCCGATTCATCAAACTGTTACGGTTCTAGATAAGAGGTTGGTAAAATTTAGATGCATAAATCCTCTGGCAAGTTCCTATAAACTTTTGCTTTAACTCAAATGCAAAGTGTTAGATCAACTCTGTAGTGCCAGACCTTTGTTTAACTTTGGAGTCATAAAGCTGTGGAGAACATTTACACCCAGCTACATTCCAGATATGAAAGTAAGTAAAAAGTCACAGCGAGGTGATAAAATGTTCGATTACACATCTGAAATGACCAGAAGTAATATCACAAAGTGTTATTATTCTAAGCCATTAACATCTATGGAGAACAGCAGATCAGGAAATGTGAACATGAGTTATCTGGGATGAAATATAAAATTAATGTTTTCCCTTGGAGTTTAATAGGCTAGTCTCATCCAGTTAAAAAAAAAAATCAAAATGTTATTCGTATCTTACTTAAAAAGAAACAAATAATGTTCCAGGTCACAACCAATAATGTAATAGAGATACTCAGACAAGAAAATTCTTTCTGTGTGGGGTGCCTAGTACCTAGGGCAACTAGGGTGAACCAGGACAAGACGACTTGCGTGTATTATTAGGGTGCCAACTTGCATGGCAAGGTAAGGGCATTACTAGGGAATAATAGCAAGGGAAAATATTGAGGTCCCCTTTCCAATTACCTGCCCACTTTCTCTAAAACCCTGGGTACTTATGTAACATCTTGATTGCTTATATATATATAATTTTTTTTTCCAGTGGATGCTATTGTTCTATTATATTATTGGTTGTTACTGGGAACATTATTTGTTTCCTTTTAAGTAAAGTACTAATAAAATCTAGATTTTTCCCTCTTTAACTGGATGAGACTAGCCTATTGTTAGACACTTTCAATACTTTCCACCTTACACATTGTTAGTTTATTTTCTTTGGGGTTACATTTTAGATTTGTGAAGGCTACTTTTATACTGTCGTATTAGTTGATACAGAAAAAGAGAAAGCCAATGATGTTAAAGTGCAACGAAGGGACAATGTAATCGTGTTCGGGCATGGACACTGAACACAGAGTTCACCAGGAAGTCCGTGTTACTGTTTGGGTTCGGCCCCCCTAACACCAGGTGTTTGTCATGCTGCACCGCAGCAAAATTCTCTCGGTGAAAGTCTCACGGTGCTAGGGGGGGATCTCACCGAGGTCACCACAGTTCAGCCCGGCTGGGAATGCATCCTCAGTGACCGGCAGTAATCAACCGGCAGTAACCAATGCATGTTTCACTAATGCTTCCTCAGGGGTCGTTTGTCCCTATCCCCTTCTGAAAAATTTCTATGGTGGATAAATGTACTGCTATTTGTACTGTATGGAAAATTAGAAAATTAATTTATTAACTTACCAAAATTTTCTTGGCGTTTTTAATGGAAACCGATTTGAGCAGTAAAACCTTTTACAAAAGTATAAAATCAACTGGACTTGAACTTATGATTCCATCAGTGCTATTCTTCAGTGCCAACTATTGATCCGTAATGACGAGGTGTGCTTTCTGTAAAAGTAAAAACTTGCGGTTTGAATGAATTTACAGTCAATTGATTTCAAGCAAATAAATACACCATAATTCTTTGAAGATAATTTTTGTCACACTAATTATATAAATCAATTTTATAATTGGAAAATCTGCATAGCCAAGACTTTTATAATTCTACGTTTTTGAACAAAAAAGTATTACCAGTCATAGCCATTAGCCACTTTAAAAGGAAACTGTCAGCAGGTTTCTGCTACCTCATCTGAGAGCAGCATGATGTAAGCAATGAATCCCTGAATCCAACGATGTACAGTTTAGATTACTTGGTGCAGCCATTCTAAGGCTAGTTTCACATTTGCGTTTAAAAACGCAGCGTTTAAAATGCCAACGCAGGTGGTGAAAAACGCATGTAAACGCGTGCAAACGCTACGTTTTTTAGACGCATGCGTTTTCTCATGCGGTAAAAAAAACACGGCGTTTTGCCGCGTTTACATGTGTTTTTCCTGCATTTGCATTTTTGAAACGCATGCTGAGAAGTGTGTGACAGCTGCCAATCATCAAAATCATCTAGAAAACGCACTATAAATAGAAATAGCTAGGGTTGGGGTTAGGGTTAGGGTTAGGATCCCTTTATCACCTTGATGGTGGGGGGTGGCTTATCAGGGTTAGGGTTAGGGTTAGGGTTTCGATCCCTTTATCACCTTGATGGTGGGGGGTGGCTTATCAGGGTTAGGGTTAGGATCCCTTTATCACCTTGATGGTGGGGGGTGGCTTATCAGGGTTAGGGTTAGGGGTAGGGTTAGGGTTTGGATCCCTTTATCACCTTGATGGTGGGGGGTGGCTTATCAGTGTGTATTATTGTTTTTTTCTATTAAAACGCAACCAAACGCATGTGCTTAAAAACGCATGCGTTTACATAAGACAGCAATACGTTTTTTTGCGGCAAAAAAAACGCCTCTAGAAATTACTACATGTTGCATTTCTGCAACCAACCACAAGCATAGAAAAGACGCATGCCTCGTCAAACGCGGCAAAACGCATACAAAAAAACTGCATGCGTTTTTAATGTTAAATATAGAAAAAAAAATGCATGCTTTTTTTGCGCTAAAACGCAGTGGCAAAAAACGCAAATGTGAAACCAGCCTAACACAGAGGTTTTAAATTTAGCACAACAGCAGAGCTGAGGAAGCTAATCCCGCCCACACCAGGCTCTTTATATACAACGTCCATATACAGTGAGGTGCCCATCACAGGAGGGGGCGGAGTCAGACTAGCATGCATGCACTGACTAAAGGTACCGTCACACTAGGCGATATCGCCAGCGATCCGTGACGTTGCAGCGTCCTGCATAGCGACATCGCTATGTTTGGCACGCAGCAGCGATCTGGATCCTGCTGGGATATCGCTGGTTGCAGGGAGAGTGGACGAACTTTCTTTCGTCGCAACTCTCCCGCTGACACCGCTGGATCGCCGTGTGTGACGCCGATCCAGCGATGTCTTCACTGGTATCCATGGTAAACATCGGGTTACTAAGCGCAGGGCCGCGCTTAGTAACCCGATATTTACCATGGATACCATGGTAAAAGTAAAAAAAAAACACTACATACTCACCGTCTGTTGTCCGTCACGTCCCCTGGAGCTTGCCGTACTGACTGTCTCAGCGCCGTCCGGCCGTAAAGCAGAGCCCAGCGGTGAACCTGCAGTAACAGCGGTTCACCGCTGGGCACCGCTGTTACGGCCGGACGGCGCTGAGACACAGTCAGTGCGGCAAGCGCCGAGGGACATGAAGGACGACAGAAGGTGCGTATGTAGTGTTTTTTTTTTTTTTTACATGGGGACTTCGGCATCGCTGAAGACAGTTTCAGCGATGCCGAAGTCGCTTGGTCGCTGGAGAGAGCTGTCTGTGTGACAGCTCCCCAGCGACCACACAGCAACTTACCAGCGATCACGTCGCTGGTCGCGATTCGCTGGTAAGTTGCTTAGTGTAACGGTACCTTTAGTTGCTGTAGTCAATACAATGAAAAAGTAAACAACAGCACACAGCAGGACATGTGACATTGTTGAAATCTGTGTTTTAACCCCTTCCTCATGCTGTCCTCAGATTACATAGCAAAAATCTGCTGACATATTCCCTCTAAAGATATGTGCACAGTGATGCTCTGATTCATCATTGCCTTCGCTCCTGTTTTATTGTCTAGTTTTAGTTGTGCATTTTCTTTTGTTTACACCCTATTCACTATCCTACTATTCACCTTTTTTTTATAGATATTTTATATGTGCTGATCTTTTTTTAATCATTTTTGAGGTGGAATTTATTGATTCCAGATGATTTCAACTAATTTATCAATTGCGACAGCGACAAATTTAGGTGCAATTCTTGGCACGAAATTTTGACTATTTGCCCCAAAGGTCACAAAAGCAATGGAAGACAAGAAAGAAACTAGTTTTGTTTTTTTTTGCTATGCTACAAATTCATGAAAAGTGTGCAACATTTCGATGAATTTGCCAAAAACAGAAACTAATACCTCAAGACAAAAAAACAGGAAAGTGGCTTAAAAAAAACAAACACGCAAGTGATGATTCGGGATCAGAGTCTTTTTTCAGAGTTTTCTGAGTGGAAACTCTGGGTTGCTGAGGAGGATCTCAAGAGCTTCTGCTCAGTGTGTGCTTCAGTAAGTATCTTAGTATGAACATATCCTTAGATAGCTGGCAAAATCCTTAGCATGAAGCTCTGTGACTTAAAGAGGGGGAAAACTATTTTAACAGGTGTGATGGAGACACCTTATTAGGTGTTCCTTTATAGAGCATAACCTGCTAGTTACTGCAAGTGTCATCAGAATGCACAATTCTTTCATTCCAAAATGGCTGCTGATGGAGGATCATGTGATCAGCATCCAACGGATAAGCCCTGCATATAGGAAAGCTTTGTTCTATTGGAGGAATCTGATGGACAGATCCAGTTAGATGTTCCTCTATTAGCAGCCATTTTGAGCACAGATGAATTGTGCAGTTTCTGAAGAAGGCTGTACGACCAAGTGCAGGAGCAGAACCTCTAGTACTTATACATCAACAAATGCCATAAAAACGCACGTCTTCAACACATTTGATAGAAAAAACATCCCCTTTAGGAAATGAAAAATCATTTACTCAATATAAAGTGACATTGAGATGAAAGCTGAGAAATGGGTGAGAAGCGGTATATTACTCAGGCTATACACCAACATTCAAGAAACCTAGCTCACATTCATCATCAATAAGAGTGACATTTTTAGCTTCTCAGAGGTATATTTGCCATTACAACCTATTAAAACTATGAAAAAAATTGATTAGAAATATAGAATTAAAGCGTGTAGAGCAATTAGGAAGCATAATCTTAAGCACCGCCACGCTGATCCCAGAGCCCATCCTGATGACTTGTCCAGCAGCGATAATGTGCTATACATGCGCATTTGATTCCTGCCACCATTCCCAGGCCTCATCAGTCTCTGATGCGGTGGCGTTGGAGGGGGTTGGTGTGAATAGATTTTGTTTTTATTTGTCTGTTGTATCTGTTTTTCCTACTAAATTGTTAAATTCGCTAAAATAAAGCCACGTTGGCAAAAATAGGACTGAAAAAGATCGACAAAATGTTACAATACTGACATTTTTTGATTGTGATCAATTTTGAAAAGCCAAATTGCAACAGTACTTTTGACAGAAGAGATTTTAATGTAGAACACAGATGAATCCTTGGCTAATTACACAGTTATTGCCTGAAAACAAATTATTTCTGAATGACTGATTTTTACCTGCGTGCATTCATCCATATCAATTATATCTAGGTTGGAAAAAGTGATAAAACATCTTAAAATAATGAATTGTCAAGTTTGAAATGTGGATTATCTTTGTGCATTGTCTATGTTACAATATATCAGTACAAGGTTATACTAATTTGTCAGAAAAAAATGAAGAAATCAAATTGGTAAGATTCTGCTGTTAAAATCTTAAAGCAACTCCATCGAACAACAAAGTGTGTTCATGAATGACCTGTCGTCATAGCCCGGCCAAAGAGTTGCCCTACATACAAACGCAACAATATTCAACCATGTTGGAAGGCATGGATATCTTAGACCTGGCATATCCCTGCCCCTGAGATACCCTACATGCAAACACAACCTTATTCAGCCATGTTGGAGGCCATAGACATCTTTATACTTGTTGGCATCGCCCTGTGCAAGAGATGGCCTACGTTCAAACACAACCATATTCAGCCAAGTTGGAGGCCATAGATATCTTTATACTTGTTGGCATCGCCCTGCCCCAGAGATGCCCTACGTACAAACGCAACCATATTCAGCCATGTTGGAGGCCATAGACATCTTTATACTTGTTGGCATCGCCCTGTGCAAGAGATGGCCTACGTTCAAACACAACCATATTCAGCCAAGTTGGAAGCCATAGATATCTTTATACTTGTTGGCATCTTTATACTTGTTGGCATCGCCCTACCCCAGAGATGCCCTACGTACAAACGCAACCATATTCAACCATGTTGGAGGCCATAGATATCTTTATACTTGTTGGCATCGCCCTGCCACGGAAGTGCCCTACATGCAAAAACAACCATATTCAGCAATGTTGGAGTACATGGACATCCTTAGACATCTGGGTACCTCTCTGACTTCTACTTCACTTTTAAATCAGTCTCATGACTATTAGATTTTCAAAGTCATCATGCCCATGTTTTCCTTTGGAAGAAACAAGTTTTGTTGTTGTGTGACGTTCTATGCTGTGATGTGTAATGTGAATTGTGATGTTTATTAGTAATATGCATAATTTGACTATAGGGATATCTAAGGTTAATGTTTGGGACTAGCCCAGAGTGGGAGGGGTGGAGTTACAGGGAAAGTGACAATTTCTTGTCAGAGAGGGAGATAGGGCATGGAGTGTGTAGTTAATTGGACCTGAAGGCCCAAGGTGAGCAGTGCCACATTCTGGGGAGACCCCAGAAGAGTGAGTGAGAAGAGACTGAAGAAAAGAAATAGAGTCATCCGGAGCAAAAGTTACCTTCCGAAAATGGGTCCTAGGAGAGGATGCCAAGCCACAAGACCCCGAGTATATAATGATAGATGGTAATGGGTCTATAGCAGAACTGAGTATGTTGGGACAAGTAGAGTGCCCCAAAAAAGTCTGGTGCAAGCAATTACCTTAATAAGTCACATGCTTAGTGAAATGGAGTGCATGTGACACTTAGATTGCACACAGGTGGTCTGTCAATATATAGCAGTATGTAGCAAAATGTGAAAAATGGCAGGGTGTGAATACTTTCACTAACTACTATATATTTCACACACAGTGAGCACAATTGAACATTATACAGTATACCGTATGCACACACACAGTTGGGTCCAGAAATATTTGGTCAGTGACCGAATCTTTGAGATTTGGGTTCTTCATGCCACTATTTTGGATTTAAAATGAAACAACTGAGATGTTACTTACTTTCCGTTTTAATAAAAGGGGTTGAAGAAAAATATCCTATAATACATTTAGGAATTGCAACCAATTAGGTACAAAGCCTCTTCATTCTAGGGGCTCAAAAGTAATTGACCAAATTAACTCTACCATAAATAAAATATTCATTTTTAATACTTTGTAGATAATCCTTTGCAGGCAACGACGGCCTAAAGTCTAGAAAGTCATGGACATCACTAAAATCAGGGTTCCCTACTTTGTGATGCTTTTCCAGTCCTTTACTGCAGCTGACTTCAGTTGTGGGTCTTTCTACCTTGAGTTTTGTTTTAAGCATGTGAATGCATGCTTAATGGGATTTAGATCTGGTGAATTTCTTGGCCATAAGCCACTTATTTGCCTTAAAAAAAACCTCCTTGGTTGCTTTTGTAGAGTATTTTGCGTCATTGCCAAACTGTACTGTGAAGCTTTGTCCAAACAACCTTGATGTATTTGGTTGAATCCATACTTCAGAATTCATCTGGCTGCTTCAGTCTTCAGTCACATCATTAATAAACACTAGTGACCCAGTGCTAATAGAAGCCATGCATGCCTATGCCATTACACTGTTTCCACCATGTTTTACAGAGGGTATGGTGTGCTTTGAATCATGAGCCATACCAAGCCTTCTCCACAATTTCTTCTTCCCATCATTTTGGTACAGGTTGTTCTTAGCTTCATTTGTTTTCCAGAATTGGGTTGGCTTCTTTAGATGTTTTTTTGGTAAAGTCTAAGCTAGCCTTTCTACTTTTAAGTCTGACTAAAGGTTTGCACCTTGTGGTGAACCCTTTGTATTTGCTCCCATTAATTCTCTTTATGGTAGGCTAAGATACTGTGACAACAACTTCCTGGAGAGTGTTCCTCACTTAGGTGGATGTCGTGAAGGGATTTTTCTTCACTGTGGAAAGGACTCAGTGATCATCCACCACTGTTGTCTTCTGTGGATGTCCAGGCCCTTTTGAGTTCCCAAGCTCACAATGCGCTGTTTTTTTTTTTTCAGAATGTATCAAATTGTTGATTTGGCCATGCTTTACATTTCCGCTATCTCTTCTATGGATTTCTTCTTTTTTCAGCCTAATGGTCTGTTTCACTTCCATTTAAAGCTCCTTTGATTGCATGTTGCATATTCACAGTAACTTTCAAATGCAAATGTCACACCTGGAATCAGCTCCAGACCTTCCACCTGCTTAATGGATGATTGATTCATGAGGGAAAACCCCATGCAGCCCATTACAGAGTTTTTGAGATAATTTTCCAAATCCTTTTGGTCCCTTGAAAAAGAGGAAGCTACATATTAAAGAGCTGCAATTCCTAAACCTTTACTCCAAGTAGAATGTGAATAGCGTCACATTAAAGCTGAGAGTCTGCACTTTAAGCCCATATTGATTATATGACTATTTTGCATTTATTTTGGTAAACGGATAAAATGACAAAACTAGTGTCCCAGTTCAAATATTTCTGTACCTAACTACATTTTAGAACTTGATCCTTGTTCTCGATCAGGTGACATGTTATGGATGTGTGTGTATATATATAGTATATACATCTAATATGACACCCGACAGAAGAAGAAATCAAGTTCAATTGTAGCTGCAGAAGATTATTACAGTGTCATAATCATAAAGTCAGGAGGTGCTTGGAAAAATTTCCCAGAGGTCATCATTTTTAATCTATCCCACATCCAACTACTATTCCTCATCGATCACACTCCAGCACAGATAACATTTGGTCCATTTCACAATGTAGAACGTAATCAGACTGAGGCGCTCATACCGTTGGAAATATACAGATATTAGACTGAGCACACTTGCTTTGATCTCAGGATTTAAAATGAGAATTGCACAAAGAACAAAGAAAAAAAAGAATATATTTCTCAAAAGAATTCTTCTTAATCAGAAAATATAAACCAGAGTGACTGAGTAGGTTAAATGAATAGGTGGCAACAAGCATCCAAAGCATACAAATGAGGTACAACTCGGAAATCCAAAAGGTTAGAATTTCCAATTATTACCTTTCCTTTATAAGAAAAATCGTCTTGAAGGCAGCTCAAAAATAACATTACACAATGGTATGGATGCTGCAGTCACATCCGAAAGACAGACAACTTAGAGTAAAAATTAAGAGCAATTTCTCCTAAAAATACTTCTGTTCTGGTATCTCCCTCTTCAGTCTGGTATTTGAATATCTGCTTTATGGTCTCAACATCTTAACATCTTATGGTTCTACTGATTTGCTTCACATTCGGCACATTAGATCTATAATTGGGAAGGGGGGGTGGTTAAAGTTTTAATGTAAACTCTTAAATGCAGATGTATTT
This sequence comes from Ranitomeya variabilis, assembly GCF_051348905.1. Classification (NCBI taxonomy): domain Eukaryota; kingdom Metazoa; phylum Chordata; class Amphibia; order Anura; family Dendrobatidae; genus Ranitomeya; species Ranitomeya variabilis. The sequence continues at coordinate 624,302,098 of NC_135236.1, read as the reverse complement.
CAGGAATCTGACATCAAGATTATGTCTAGGGAATATTTAGGTGACCCTGTGTAGTATGGTTGCATTCATGTTAACCGATCAAGGTCTTATGTCATATTTTCACAAACAATAAAGCAATTCGGTATGGGAGAAGTGCATTCAAATGTACATTTTATTTGGGCCAAATGAGTACCACCACAAAAGAAAAGAAAAAAACAAACCTAATAAAAAACACACTCAACAAATAAAACATAACAAAAAATAAAAGTACAAACTTAACTAACTACCATATAGAGCCATAACAACGCAAAAATTAGGAGTCAGTTAGAGAAATCTTCCTAGCATTAATTCTTCTGTCCTTTTCCTCCTGGTGTGACCCTCTCCATATAAAGTGGGTGGAGGCATTTAACGCTTGAAGAATGTCAGCTCTGTTACCATCCTTTATTCCTTTTTGCCTTCCCAACCTACTGCTCCCTACAATCCCTCACAATTGTATGTATCTTACTGTATATACGGTTATAGAAAGTATGTGGGTTATTTGTCGTTATGGTTTAGGGACACACATTTGATTTATGGTGGATTTAATTGACACAAATAAAAAGGATAAATGTTAGTGAAATATAGGAGACCTCTAACATGGTGGCCACCACAATTCCTACATGGGATGAACCTTCTTTAAGTCTGGGATAGCAAATCTGCCTGGCCCCTAAGTGATACATCTCCATTTAATGTTTTTAAAAAATATACATTAGATAGGTAGAATTGTCAACGAGCTTTCCCAGAGGAACCGGTAACTAAAAGTGTAACTGGAGGCTCCTGGTCTACTGGCAAAACCTGTAGCCTGGCCCCCACATTTACTCCTCCTACATTAATTTCTAGAGTATACAGATAATGTGATGATACTGGGTTTTATTCCCATTTTGTAAGATAATTTTTGGCATCATTGCCATATAGTGATCTAAAGATCTATAGATCTATGAGAGAGCCACCACCAGATTCCCTCTGGCAGCTTATCTCCAGGAGAACAAATAGAATAGCAGTCTGAAATAGGACATGCTGGATCGATATCTCCCCCAATAATAAATTGTCGGCTACACCAAGATATATATGAGCGTTGGCTGAACCTGTTGAATATCAGCAGGCTCGGTTTACATTAGCATAACGAATATGGGGGGGGTAAGAAAGCAGGAGGTAACATCGTGAGATGGTAGATATGTGTCACAAAGGTGGTTGGCCTCAGTCATGTAAAATCCATACCAGTAACATTTGGTTACTGAGAGAGTTTTAGACTGGATTTTGGGTCCGGGATTTAGGAGCAACCAAAAGAGTCTGGGTGGGAAAGGTTGTTCCCATAATCCAGCACAGGGCTTACATGCCTAATAACAGGCAACTGGATTAGCTCAGCAGTGTGGACTTGTGCTGGAGCTGACCAGAAATGTGTTTGTTTGGTGAACACATTTTCAACCGCTTGAGCTGATTCTGCCTGGAATCCAAAGATTGGTGAGTATGCTACATTTACTTTGTTCCTTGTACCTGAAGAAAAGGCTATTTATGTCATGCATTTGTACTGAAGGAAGGCTGCTTTCATTTTGGAGTTATAAAGTTCATGATAGACAATAAACCTTATGCTGTTCTGATTTAAAAATCCACTGCATGTGCGTACCCAAGTAGCCGACAGAGAACTGAAACTATCAGGGGCTTAAGAAATGTTCCTGTGCAGGGATATCACTCTTCCTTTTCAGAGGTTGCTGAGCGTTTTCTCTACCGCTAAAGTTTACCAGCTGTAAAAATTTAGCTACCATCATGCACACTTTTTCTGGTGATCGGTTTTTATGTTGTTTTTCTTGGGGGGGGAGGGGTTTAACACTTTTGACATGCATTTGTTCAGTAGATGGAAGAACACCTGAATAACAATGCTAAAAATGTACAAAAGCATTAAAAACCACAAATAAAAAATGCAATATTGCATTCACTATTAGATATTGACTGCTAGCTAATACCTGGTGCTGCATTTTTAACACCACAAACATCTTAATATGATTTTTACATATTTTAGTGGTTACCATTGCTTAATAAAACTGCAGTAATTTTCAGTTTGAATCTTCATTTCTTTAATCTTTATTCATTCTCAGAGCAATTGTAGTATGATCCAAGTGTCAGATTTTTCTCCTCTGAGAGTGTCACTCCCAGTAATATAGGCTGTATGTGAGATCTTGTCTGTTGGATTTCTAGATTAGCTCCTATCAGTACAGCTTCTATCCAGCACACAATTCCTCTTCACATGCTTTTCCTCTTTTTATCCTCTCCTGACACTTCCTGAGACTGTAGAGAAAGCAACTTTTCTTTCTCCTTGGAGGAGGCTGATTGACTAGTCTGGTCACACGCTCCTCCACCTGCTGTCATCATATGGACAGAAGTGCTCCTCAGTTTGTTAGAAAAGTTGCACCAACAAGAAAAAGTGACCATTTTTAAATAAGAATCCGTCAGTGATCCCATTCTGACAGACTAACAGGAGAGTTTATTGCTTTTTTATTTTTTTCTCTGCTCCTTTTAGTTGATTTATGGCCACAGAATACATTACAGTTGAATGTGCAGGAAACCAAAAAGCCTGTGAATGCCAAGCGGTGCACAATTTGTAGTGGAATTCAATTGCAAAAAGGTTCAACTTCTAGCAGGACAATGACCCTAAACAACCTGCTAGAGCTACTATGGATGGTTTAGATCAAAGGGACTATCAGCACAAAACAACTGGTCAAACCAAGTAGAGGCACTTGGTGCTTCACGGCACCACGAAACATTTACACACACCTTCCCACCTGCTCGGTTTCCAGCTATCTCCTCCTTTCTCTGGCTCTATGAAGTCAGAGCTGTCAATCAAAGAAGAGTGGGGAATTGTAACCTAATCACATAGATCTAACTTGCCTTACACTTGAGATAGGGACTAAACTAAAAAAAATTGTTAACCTTACAAATAACCAAATTTGCGAAATAAGACAAGCGGGTCCACTAGTACATGCAGTAACTTTTACATACTTTACGTAGCTCTAACAGAAGAATACTTTATAGTACTACTCTCTTGGGGTAAAAATGTGGATGTATTACTTGTGCTGCTTTAGATCCACGTACAATGATGGTCTTTTATTTAACTTTTATTCATACTACATTGACATATATTCACACGGATCGATATTGTGCCACTAATTAGCTGTTATTGATGCAAAGCCACAAAAAAATACCAATATAGTTTCACAAAACCATGGATAAAATAGTGCGACAACATGTATAAAAATCATATACTGTCTATATGGGCAAGTAAGTCACAGAAAGGTGAATATTATACATTGATATCTGCGATCACATATCAAGGCATCATGTTATTAAGCTTCCTATGACCTACATGCCCATATAGATGGCTTAGGGGGGTTGGTCCTACTGACAGATTTCCTTTAAAGTGGTACTGGGTTCATTATTTGCAGCCATTTTCCATAGCTACCATCCATCCCAGATTCAGCGGGGCTTTTGTCCCAGCTTCTATCCTCTCCCATCTCCCCTTCTACTTGGGTTTGGGGCCTGCTCTCTGCATAAACTAAATTTATTCACTTCTGTGTTTGGGTTTCCCAGGACTCAAAACTCGCATCCCCCAGCAGCCCTATGATGAGCTCTGGTGACGTAGTAGCATAAATCCTGCATTTTTTCTACTGCTATTTTCTGCAAGTATCTGCACAAGACGAGAATAACAATATTAATGGATTATTGTGTGCTTTCGGCGTTTGTCTTATGAGCGTTACCCCATATTTGATGCATGTTTAATGCTTTTTAAAAAAGAAACTCTTTGATTCTGTGCTTAAAAATCTTAAAAATGCAACAGCGTGTTTTTTTTGTTTTTTTTTTAGGCACCACATAGAAACCATTAGAAAAGAAAAATCTTTTCTGCTTGTACATTTAGACCATGTTCACATGTGGAATAAATTCTGAGTATTTTCTGCTGCTTTTTTTTTGCACAGGAATTCTGCCATGTTTACCTGTCCAAGCAAAGTGAATGTGATTTCATGAAAACTGCACCCCCTGTGTGTCTAAAGACGCGGCTGAACAGTTTGATTTTGGTGCTTTTTTTTCTCTAGAGGCTTCCATATGGAGCCTAAAAAACGCATGTAAAAAAACTGCAGATACTTTTTTAAGTGCAGAATCAAAGCTTCTCTGTACTATAAAAACACATTAAAACCACGGCTTCACATCTGCACCAAAAACGCATGAAATAAGGGGGAGAAGATTGTTATTGTGTAGTTTGGTATGGATCCTGCGGAAAAGAAAAAACAAAGTACTTTGGCAATGTGTGAACACGACCTTACAGACCCCAAAAAGTCAGATGTCATATAGTGACGCTACATAAAGATGAGAACGGTCTGGCTGCTCCGACTGTGTATGAAGGAACGAAAAATAATCGACAGGTTCCAACTAGAGATGAGCAGGATGCACAGATGACGTCGTATCAGCCCCGGTTGATCAAAAACCGCCCCGGAGTTACCGAAAGGTATGAGATTCATGGCCTCCCATCAGCTGCCAGGTACCACTGACCTGGATGCTGGACCGGAGCTCCGTGAATCGATCTCCTCATCTCTAGCGCCAAATGCTCCGCTACAGCTGATAGTCCGGGTTTCGGAGCTACACTGCACTCTAGAACATTTCACCTACTACCAGCACCCCTCTGACATGCCTCCTGCCAGGATTAAAAGAAATGTTGATTGATGTGTGTCCAGGGGCGTAGCCAAAATTTGCCCCTAATTTGGAACTCTATCTCTTCGTCAAAAGTTGGGAGGTATGCATTTGAACATCCCAGATTTCCTTTAAGTGACAGATGACCTTGCTTACAAATGGATCACTGAGCACTAGCAAGTATTACTAGGGGCCTGATCTTTAGGAATGGAGCTACAACCCATATTCGGCTTTAAGACACGTTGCCTAGTCAAAGAGCAATCTCTGAGGATGCTACCAAGTTCCTGCACTCGCTATGTCATGCATTGCAGCCAAAGCTACCTTGTACCCCCCCAGCCTCACTGATGGTTCTGCTCTTCATGTGTCTCGAAATTTGCCCAATTAAAAAGATATTGAACCTTCTGCAGTCCGCGGTCCCATCACATAGTAAAACAAAGCTGTGGACATATGAATGACGCACAACATCTTGCTAAAGCTTTAAAATATCAATAAGCGAGTCTGTATAAAAGTCACATCCTCCTGAAGTGCAGCTCACGTTAAAAAGTGAGATCCCATTGCTTTTCATTGCCATTTAGAACGAAACCTTCTGTGACACAGATCAATACGTTATTAGAGTGAATAAAAATCCAAATGAACTTTAACACAGACAATTACACCTTTGGCCACAATTCCCTTTGTAGCAAAGTGTTTGAAGGTCAAAGTCTGAGTCGTCTTCATGTTATTAAAGTTATTTAAAAAACCTAGCCGTGTTTCCTTCTCCTACCCTTGTCACGTCTATAGGGTCTTCAGAGCCACCACGTCGCAAGAAAAAGTCTATAAAGAATAAATTCTACTGCCGAAACAAAAAAAAGAGAATGCTTAAGATACTTGATATATTAAATAGACAAAGAACTGTGAGCAATAATTCACCAATAATTAGAACTAAGCACTAAGTGCAGTAGAAATAATGAGACTGGCACTAAATGGTGGCCAAACAGTAGTTGGCTAACCAAGACACTTGAGTATTACCGGTAAATGCTTCCACCCCCCAAAAAAGACCCTCACAAAAAGCAATTCCGCTTCAATGCATGATAAAAATAAGGAATCTCTGTACTCAGCTCCTTGCTATTTTTGTAGCTCCTCTTTATAGGTGTCTGGTCGGTTTCCGTATTCCCCGACTTCTTCTGCTTTTACTTTGAATGCAACGATTTTGGATTATTGTCTTGCTTTTTGTTTCACAGATTTGATGCAGAAATTTTCTACAGAAATCCACTATATCTGTTATACATGATCGTGTCCTCACTACTGTTATTTATAGGAATGTTAGGAGCTCTACACCGTAGAGGAACTTTGAGACCATGCTGAATGACCAAAATGTGTTCCTTGGAATACACAGTGCAGCTGTTGCAGAACCTCTTAAGAAGGAAGCAATATAGGGATTGTCTCAACCTTCGCAATGACCAATCTGCTGCTCTGAATCCCGGATTCCTGCTTGTTGGGGAGCGATGTGCACCCAGTTGATTGACAGTTTGAACCGGCAGAGGAGGATTGCTGCTCCCTTGGCCCAATCTTTGTGGTCTCCGGTGACGTTTGTCTCCGCAGCAGCAGAGGAGCGCAGTTGCACAGAAGCTGATCTGAGCAATAGTTTAAAGTGCCGACTAGCGATTCGGCCAGCTCCAAAAGCATTACTTACAGGCTACATAGAAAAACTTGTAAGCACGGAGCATGTTTGGCCACAAATAGCGGTGGCTGGTAGCGTAAGCAACAAGCCGTAAGATACAAAAATAAAAATCAATCCTCTAGAGAAAGACGTTTTTACAAGCAATTTTAACCATTAACAAACATGAGAATAACCCCCTAACTTTAGACAATCACACTTCCTTTATTGAATGGGCTTTTGTGCCAGTACAGCAAAGGCTACAATGCCCCCCACTGTAACCTCCAAAAGTGAGAATAGTGCCCCTCAAATTCGGTTACGCTCAGCAATCCGTAAAACCGGTAGACAAAATGGTCCCTATATCATTCCATTCATAAATTGGCAGCCAAAAAGTTTGACACTGTATGAGGAAGTTCTTGCAAAAGTGATCTGTAACAGATTGTGCCAATTATAGAAATCTCTCTTTATGGAAGGTGGAAATAATTGGGCTGCACTAAGTGCCGGCATCTTTATTCATGAATATGTCCTTATTATTGGAACAAATGTACGAGGGCCTGAGTGATCGCACAATGCATAGCAGCTGTGAGCTCAGTGCAAACAGAATATGTGAAGAAGGGAAATGATATTTCCTGACACCAATGGATTCTGTGAGTCACAACCAATTCTCTCACCGTGAAATGCAGTCACAAGTAAAACCAATACCACTGCGGCTTCAATATCATTTCCTCTAAATACAAATGGAACAATTAACCAGCTTCATTTTTAAATCCTTTCCCTGTGAGTAGAGCGGGGTTGTCAGTGTTTGTAAATCAGAAACCGTGATTAACAAGTGTTATGTTCTAACTGTAGCAGAATACAAAAAATACTCCGTACAAAAAGACCATGATCAGACTTGGCAGATTTTAATATCCACAACATGGCCTAATTGTCATTTATTTGCAGTAGGTGACATCAGGTGCTTTCTGGATCCTTGCATTAAAATGATCCATAGGATGCGTTATTAGCAGAAGGCAATAGTGCCAAACCATGTCTGGTTTAATCGGAAATGGTATGGCATGGGCACAGAGATTTTTAGAAGCACTCATCATAGATCTTGGCTATGCAATAAACATCTGATAGGTTAAGAGTACTGATGAGCGAGTATACTCGTTGCCCGGGTGATCTCCGAGTATTTGTTAGTGCTCGGAGATTTAGTTTTTGTCGACGCAGCTGCATGATTTGCGACTGCTAAACAGGCTGAACACATGTGAGAATTCCCTAACAAACAGGCAACCCCCACATGTATTCAAGCTGTCTAGCAGTCGCAAATCATGCAGCTGCGTTGACCAAAACTAAATCTCCGAGCGTGCCAAAATACTCCCCAAGCATGCTCGGGGAAACCCAAAAAACTAGTATACTCGCTCCTCACTAGTTAAGAGTCCCCATCTATGAGGGGAATGGGTTTTCTTAAGCCACTATTCCAAGAAAGTAGGCCACATCCATCCAAAGACTGAATATACACTGCTCAAAACAATAAAAGGGAACACTTAAACAACACAATGTAACTCCAAGTCAATCACAATTCTGTGAAATCAACCCGTCCAGTTATGAAGCAACACCAATTGGGAATCAATTCATCCTGCTGTTGTGCAAATGGCACAGACAACAGGTAGAAATGATAGGCAATTAGCAAGACAGCCCCTATAAAACAGTGGTTCTATAGGTGGTGATCACAGACCATTTCTCTGTTCTCATCCTTTTTTGGCTGTTGTTTTGTTCACTTTTGCATTTTGGCATTGCTCTCACCCCTAGAGGTACTGCACAGTATCATGAGGTGGAGTATACGGCCCACGGAAGTTGCTCAGGTAGTGCAGCTCATCCAGGATGGCAAGCTTTGGCAAGAAGGGCAGCTGTATCTGTCAGCATGGAGCAGATACCAGGAGACAGGCCAGTACACCAGGAGATGTGGAGGGGGGCCATAGGAGGGCAACAACCCACAACTACCTCCTCCTTTGTGCAAAAAGGAACAGGAGAAGCAGTGCCAGAGCCCTACAAAATGACCTCCAGCAGGCCACTAACATCAATATGTGTGCTCAAACTGTCGGAAACAGACTCCATGAAGATGGTATGAGGGCCTGATGTCCACAAGTGGGTGTTACAGCCCAACACCATGCAGGGCGATTGGCATTTGCCAGAGAACACAAAGATAGATTTGACATCGGCACCCTGTGCTCTTCACAGATGAGAGCAGGTTCACACTGAGCATGTGACAAATGCAACAGATATGACCGGTTTGGCAGTGGGTCAGTAATTGTGTGAAGAGGGATTTCTTTGGAGAGCTGCATAGCCCTCCATGTGCTAGCCAGAGGTACCTTGACTGCCATTAGGTACCAGAATGCACTGGATCCTAGGTTCCTTCTGATGCATGACCATGCTAGACCTCATGTGGCTGAAGTGTGTCAGCAGGTCCTACATAACGAAGGCATTGATGCTATGGACTGGCCTGCCCGTTCCCCAGATTTGAATCCAATCAAGCACATCTGGGACATCATGTCTCGTTCCACCACAGACACGTTCAGGAGTTGGCTGATGCTTTAATCCAGGCATGGAAGGAGATCCTTCAGGAAAGCATCCGCCACCTCATCACGCAGAATGCCCAGGCATTGTCGGGATGTCATAGAGGCACGTGGAGGCCACATACACTACTGAACATTATTTCTTTGTCTGAAGGCGCTTCCACTGAAATTGGATCAGTCTGTAATTTGATTTTCCACTTTGATTTTGGGTATCATTCCAAACCCAGACCTTCATGGGATATTCATTTTGATTTACATTGATCATTTTTATGTTTTACTGTTCTCAACACATTCCACTATGTAATTAATAAAGCTTTGCAACTGGAATATTTCATTCAGTGATACCTAGGATGTGGTATTTTAGTGTTCCCTTTATTTCTTTTGAGCTGTGTACTATAGGTAGACATACATGTGAATGGTTCAATAGAGAGCTGCCAGAATTTAGATGATTGATCATTTGTTACACGTGCCATTTTTTCTGAAATCTCTAGAAGGCTGGTCCATGATAAGGAGGAGACCACCTGGACATCCAGAAGAAATCTCTACAGGATCACAATACCTTCTTGACAGGCAGTTCTCCTCCAGCCTTTTTAATTACTGCAATGCTGAGTATTGGCATCCAGTCAAGGGATTGGGAGGGGGTCATGTACTATCGTAAAGAGTTATGGTTCTGCCAAGAAAAATTTGGTGCCGCACTTCATGTACCTCAGTCCCCAGTCTGTTTGACATTAGTTTTGAAAAAATGGCCAATTGCATTTAAAGAAGCACTCTATTAAAATTTGTATCCTTTAAATATATTACCAGCATCACATTATATAGCACTGTGTAGTTACAATTTCTCATTTTACCCTTCTACCCAGTTAATGCTTCTATTTTCCAATAGGTCTATGACATCACGTGATTAAACCTGACTATCTGAATCGTTCTATTCTATGTAGAAACAGGAAGTCTCTTTTCTCTGCATGACTCATCCTCCTCTTCAATTCCTGACCCAGCTGCTCGGTACTCCCCAATGCCAGCGACTTTGCAGTGATGTGGCATTGTAGTTCCAATGATGACTGATGCAGGAAAAAGAAACTTCATGTTTCTCTATAGTGTTTAGAAAGATTCAGATAGTCCGTTTTTACTCATGTCATGTCATAGACCTCATGGAAAACAGAAGAATTAGCTGGGTAGAAAGGCAAAACGAGCAATTGTAACCACACAGTGCTGTATAATATGATGATTACAATATATTAAGAGGACAAACATTTTGATAGGAGTGTTTCTTTAATGGTCATGTGGAGGAACAAAGTGTGCTGGATGCTAGCTGTGCTGACAGGAGGTGCTTGAGTCTACAATTGCATACATTTCTTAGCCAAATAGTGTGAAATTATTCTACGGTGGACATAGTTTTGCAATCTCTATTTTAGAGCTCCTGAGGTCTATCTGCTTTTAACGCTCTTGTTTATCGGCAAGGAATCATTCCTAAGCACATAATGCTTTTCACCTTAAAATACGGATGTAATACAGATTGCATTTTGCATTCAGTGTACTGTCTTTGCAAAGCTAGGCTGAATAATAATGAAGAAGAATGAATAAGGTTAAGAAACACTTTACAAGGCTGTGTAAGATGCACACTGCAGGCTGAATCTCCAGAACGTTCCTTGTGCCTGTTCTTCCTAGGATATGCTCAGTATAATTGACGAACCTGCAGCATTTTCCCATCTGCATATGTAAATCAGAGTAATTCAGATGCAGCAGAATTAAACGAACAGTATCAAAAATGTACCAAAGCTGGGATGATCGAGTGCAGCCCTGTAGCTGTCCTGCAGGCAGTGCTGAAATGAATAATTCAAATGCTGCAGGTGGTTTGTCAGCTTCCTGGCAGCCGGCGTGTTCCCAATAGCATTGGGGAAATCCTATCTACAGATTATCTGCCACAAAGCAATATTTCTCGGTTCACGCTGTTCGCCTTTCTAATTTCAAATGCATAGTATTTGAAAAGCGCAATTTATAAATAAGGAGAAAAGTCTTGTTTGAAGTTCTGCGGGGTACGAGGGCGCTCAGCACTTAGGATGTGCACTCGGTATTTGTGCTGCAAGATTTTGTAAAACCTTCAGCTTGTATCTTTTAAAAGGTAGTTGTGGAGACTCGAGGGTCAGTGATTACTCTAGTCTGCTGGCCCAAGACCGCATTGACCAGGGCTCATCCCACTGAATGCCTGCACACCTTTTCCATGAGCAGAATGCTGCTCAGACAACACAGGGTGAGGGTAGCACAGCTTGGCAATACTTTACTGAACCACCAACAGACACTTACATATAGAACAGTCCACGCAAATACAGTACCCAAGGTGGCACAAATCACAGAGTCTTACCCTTCCGCTGACTCACTGGGATTACAGCAGCTGCGACTTTGGGGCTTCCAGGGCCGACTACTCCCACCAGTGGCACCCTACTTTTGGCAGGCACCCACAGAGTGAAGGTAATGACAAGCTTAGGAAGCTGACAGACAACTGAGGCACATGGACAGGTGACTGGATGGTCCCAATCTGGCTTCTCTGAACGTCTCCATGGGGCCACGTGACTGGAGGGTCACAATCTGACTTCTCTGAACGTTTCTATGGGGCCAGGTGACCGGAGGGTCCAAACCTGGCATTCCCAAGCATCTCCATGGAATCAATGATGGTCAATGGAGCAGATCTACAGAGTGGGCCATTCATATGGATAGACCTGGGTGGGCCATGTATATGGATACACCTAAATAAAATGGGAATGGTTGGTGATATCAACTTCCTGTTTGTAGCACATTAGTATATGGGAGGGGGAAAACTTTTCAAGATGGGTGGTGACTATGGTGGCCATTTTGAAGTCAGTCATTTTAGATCCAACTTTATAATTGGCCCACCCTGTATATTGTTCAGGTTAGGGCTGTGGTCCCTTAAGCTGGCATCCTGTAGAATGTCAATTCTGTGTTCCCCTTGATGATGTCAAGATGCCTTGGTTGTTGTTCTGTAGGAGTCTCCTTGTAGAAGGATCCTTTTTATACCATAATCTATAGTTCAGGCCATCATCCATAAGTGAAGGGGAAGATAGAATGAGCTAACTCTCATTGTTTTAGCATTTAATCAATCTGCATAGTTTATGCTTCACTTTTGCAGATATCAATCCAATAGCTTGTATGAGCTGATATAATAGGTAATAGCAGTCATTCAACAATTCACAAACATTAATTCAAGAGACCACATTCAGACTCATGAATAATAGTCTAGGTCTCCGGGCCTACTAAAAATATACGTCTGGCATAATTAAGATTAAATGCTGTGTTGTCACAGTAGTCGATTGTAGATTTTGGCTTGTGTTTAGGATCATTATCCATTTGTAGAGCCATCTTCTTTTCAACTTCAGGTTTTTTACAGATGGTGTTTGCATCAAGAATTTGTTGAAATATCATTGAATTCATTCCTCCTTTTACCTGTGAAATGCTCCCAGTGCCATTGGCTGCAACAGAACCTCAAAGCATGGTTGATCAGCACCCATGCATAGTGGTTGGAGATATGTTGTTTTCCTGAAATGTTATGCCTTTTTTTTCTCCTCACATACCATTGATCATTGTGGCCAAAGAGTTCTATTTGATCTAAATTGGTCAACAGACCTCGTTTCCAAAATGCATCAGGCTTGTCTAGATGTTCTTTAGCATACTTCTTACAGTGAATTTTGTAGCGAGGATGCAGGAAAGGTTTTCTTCTGATGAATCTTCCATGCAGGTTATATTTGTGCAGGTGTCTGAACAATAGAAAAATGTACTACAAATCCAGAGTCTGCTAAATCTTTCTGAAGGTCTTTTGCAGTCAAGCAGTATTTCTGATTTGCCTATCTCGCAATCCTATGAGTAGTGCTCACTGAAATTTTCCTTGGTCTTCCAGGCCTTATCTTGACTTCACTGTTCCTTGTTAACTGCCATTTCTTAATTACATTTCGAACTGAAGAAAGTGCAACTTGAAAATGCTTTGCCATCTTCTTATAGCCTTTTCCTGCTTTGTGGACCTCTACCATTTTCATTTTCAGAGTGTTAGACAGCAACCCATAGCTGCAGTTTTTTGGCACAAGGTTAGAGGAGGCTGGATTTTTATAAAGCTGGGAAATTTGCATCACCAGGCCTTCCCTAGCGATGATAGTGAACAAGCCATAACCCTAACAGGCTAATTAAGGTCTGAAACCTTGGACAAAGTTATCTGAGCACGCAAGTCTCAAAGGGTGTCCAAACATTTGCATTGGCCCATTTTCCTTTTTGTAGTTTTTAAAATGCAAAACATGACAATATATAGTTTTTTGCCTAAAATATAAAGGAAATCTGTCATCGTTAATTTTAAGCCTTTTCGAGATCATTTAATCTTCAACTGGCTTAACTGCTCACAATTACAGTAATTATGACCGGGGGTACCCAAACTTTTACATGCTACTGTAATGCATCTGTCATCGATTTGTAATGTAAAACTAATTTTTTTTTATGTGTTCCTATATTTTTAGAACTTCTGACTTTTCACTATATCTGATCATATGGGTTCTGCTGCTGAGTCGTCTAGAAAAAGCTGGAAGGAAGAGGCAGATCTGTCTGGCTGAGCGCTGTGCTGTTCTGATGGGCATTGCTCAGCTCCCCTCGCAGTCATGAGAGGATCATTATACGGACTCATAAACCATCTATGGTTCTATACAACTTTGCGCAGCTCTTTTCAGAGAACACAGAGGCCACAGTGCTCCCTTCTGCCCCTTTGTTTCAGAAATCAGTGGGGGTCTCGGCTGCCAGACCCTACAGATCAAAACGTCTGACATGCCGACAGTTTTCTTAAACTACAGGTTCACTTGTAATAGTTCATGTACTGACCAAGTGAAAATAGTTTTGTTCAAAACACTTCCACACTTCCACCCACTATCAAGTGCTGCATCCTTTTGGACTCTTTTGGAGTGTTCCCTATTAGACCCAAAGCCTTTTGTTCTGCTTAACCTACCATATATAAAGAAAATAACATATTTTTATATTGTTAATAGATTAGTTTTTATTAATGAAGCAATATAACCAAACAAAGCAATATCTGTATATAGAGTGTGAGTCCTACAGATGATCCCACTATCGATAAACACAGCAAAGCAAAAAAGTGGAAAAAATAAAACGGAACTTTTAATACACAAAAGTCGATAAAAACAGGTCACCCAAGTGAACACTTAATACGGGGCCATGTCACCACCATATATAATGGACATTGAACGATGACAAGCCCTAAACAGGATTAAAAGTTTCCGACAATATATGCGGAATCAATCTGAGATAAGGTTCCTGAAGAAGCTGTGCAACAATATATAAAACAGCAACTAACCCTATACAACCAGACACATATAGAAACAATAGACAGTGAATCAACATGTACTGTAAAATATGCTTACTGTACTATTAAACAGAAAGGAACGGTCTCACCAATTCCATAAGGCAGGCATCGGAGCACCGGGTTTTCTTTGGTCAGATAGACATCCGGTTAATGGAGAGATGACAATCCCTATGTCAATCCCTATGGGGCTACAATAAGCTATCCCCCAAGCTCCTGCCCTTACAAGGGCAGTCCACATCTACCCCTGTAGACATATGCCCTGCACTCTCCCTGAGTTGTCCCGACGCATTTCTTCCAAGCTCAAGTCATCAGGGGACTTGCTTGTATGAGGAGATTATGTGCTGGTGACTTGAGCTTGGAAGAAACGCGTCGGGACAACTCAGGGAGAGTGCAGGGCACATGTCTACAGGGGCAGATGTGGACTGCCCTTGTAAGGGCAGGAGCTTGGGGGATAGCTTATTGTAGCCCCATAGGGATTGACATAGGGATTGTCATCTCTCCATTAACCGGATGTCTATCTGACCAAAGAAAACCCGGTGCTCCGATGCCTGCCTTATGGAATTGGTGAGACCGTTCCTTTCTGTTTAATAGTACAGTAAGCATATTTTACAGTACATGTTGATTCACTGTCTATTGTTTCTATATGTGTCTGGTTGTATAGGGTTAGTTGCTGTTTTATATATTGTTGCACAGCTTCTTCAGGAACCTTATCTCAGATTGATTCCGCATATATTGTCGGAAACTTTTAATCCTGTTTAGGGCTTGTCATCGTTCAATGTCCATTATATATGGTGGTGACATGGCCCCGTATTAAGTGTTCACTTGGGTGACCTGTTTTTATCGACTTTTGTGTATTAAAAGTTACGTTTTATTTTTTCCACTTTTTTGCTTTGTTGTGTTTATATTGCTTCATGAAACATCTGTTTGGTTCCTAAGAGAAAAGGAGAGAACAGATTTATAATGCAGAAGAACACTTTTACGTCTAAAAATTGTGAAATCTTTTTTTTCTCTCTCCTCTGGGTGGGTGGTGGTTAGGGTTTAGTATATAAAAGAGAATTATATGATTGTTACTTCTTTTTTATGTGTATATGTAAGCACAATAAAAATAAAAAATAAAATTGGGAGGAATAATATGCAGTAGCTGGCATCCTCAGATTTTTCCTCCTAGCTTGGCTGCTTTCATGGGACGCTTGTTCTTCTGACATATGAAGGACTCTGAGGTAAAACTTTCTCCTATTAGATATGGCAATAACCTATGAATACACAATTATCTGCCATAAGCTGCATTATTTAGAAAAAAAAGAAAAAAATTACAAAACAAAAAACACACAATAAGCTTATCTGGTGTTGCTACGTCTGTAAAAATCAAATATAAATGAAAAATGTTTAAACCGATAAGCAAAACACTAAAAAAAAATAAAAAAAAAAATAAACAGGTTTTCCATTGTGTAATTGTACCAACCAGGTCATTTTTGCCAAATGATGCCATAACTCACTCATACACAGATAATGGGAATAATTAAGCCTACAACACAAAGAAGCCGCACCTATGCGATATTGGTCGCTGTACAAACTGGACAATCCCTACATGTAGAATTAAAATCACCATCTCGGATCTGGCTCCCTAAAAGGCCATTGAGGGCTTCCTCATACCTCCTAAAGAACCAGAGGGAAGGCTGCTGAGCACAGCTAACTAGGAGAGGGAAAGTGTGCAGAGGAATAGGAGGACCCTGTGTGAGGAAACTTAAAGCATGTGAACAAAGGGGAAATAAGGAGAACTAGGGAGAATAATAAATAAAACAAGAATAATCTACCAACCTAACTGCGGAGAAAGGAAAGGTGCTAAGTAGGCAGACAAACAAGCACAAAGCAGAAATGCAAACTGTTTGCCCAGTATGAAAAATCACTTCGCTGACTGACTGGAACTCCTTAGCACTAATCCACTTAGAAGTATAGCCAGCAAGGAAGTGTAGTGAAGGGAGAATATATGTGAGCCAACCCACAAAATGTAATAAGGCAGAAAAAACGGGATAATGAGAAACACCTTAAGAGGAGCAAACCCAGAAAGGAAAAATAAAGGCAATAGGAACCATCAGCATAAGGACACAGAAGAAAAGGACATGGAAGAAAAATACAATAGCTCAGCAGACAGGAGAACTGATCACGGAGCAAGAGGTCACCGGATTGAATCCAAAAATTGAGCCACGACCACCGTAAAATGAAATTAAGAAAGCCTTAACACAATCGCATATTTTCTACCATTTTATGTGACTTTGATTTTTTTTATTTTCCTAGGTTTCAATATATTATACTGTGTGCACAATAATTAAGCAATTTTCATTTTTAATCAGTTATTTTATTAGTAACCACTCCAGTGTTGTCGGTCAGTCCAAAAGGTAAACCGGAGTATTTAAGTGAGAATTTAAAGTAAAAGTGAGGTTACGTCTTTCTTATTAGAATATCTATCTGTGCAGAATTAATATGCAAGTAAATGAAAAACCTACATTTTCCCATTTCGATTGTTTATTGTCATCTGTTAAAAGTCAGAATAATAACCAGACAGCTCAAAATCTGCAAAAATACATTTCTGACATGTAAAATGGATGAATTAATATGTTAAAATAAAGGTATGGCCATGTTGGCGCTGTTATACTGATTTGATAGATACCAATAGGGAAGAAATCCACCTTAGTAGTTTTGGTGCAATATCCTTTTCGTGCATTGGGGCTGGACTGTATGGAAAGACTGTGGGTAGAGTTTTCGGCTCTTCTGCGACCCCTCTGCATTTGTACGAGGCATTTTTTTTTAAGTTTGCGCTAGCGCCACCCTTGCCGTGGGCGTTGTTTGTGCACATTCACCTTCTGACGATCTTCAGCAAAACGGATGCAATTTGTGAATGTGCTGTCACCGCCGCTATTTTACTGAAGACTAGGATGGCGTTCATATACATTAATTAATTTAAAAAAATCAGTCAAAAAATGGCGTCGGCTGCGCCAGCGCAGTACCAGCGATCAGCGATCCAATAGCTGCTAGTGCGCAGGAGGCGCCATCTTGCTAGAGAAGAAAAAAACTTCCTCCTCCAAAATGGCACCGCTATTTATTGGGCTCTCCATGCATGTGCTATGACTGCCACACAGCGACAACACATGCAGCTGCGGCGCCGAACAGCTGATTATCGGGAGTGCTCCAGGTATCTGGGATCCCAATGCAGCTATTCGGTAAGTGCTATAGCTATTCGGATAAGGACTTATCCAAAGTTATTCGATCATCCCTAGTTATGACTTTTGAAAGCAAGAAAAAATGAAGTCCAATAACAAAAAACAGGTTTTTGCTTTTGTAATCTGAGAGCAGCATGGTGTAAGGACTGAGAACCTGAATCCAACAATGTGCCGCTTAATATGCCCTGAGTTATGAATCTGTGTTTTATTAGCAGGAGATTATTAGGGGACTAGCTGCATCATGCCCTCAAGTCAAGTTTTTATGTTTTAGGAATATTAGTATATAACCTCTCATTTTGTGATGAGCCTCCAAATACAAAGGTTTCCTATACAATAAGTTAAAGACAATCCTCTAGTTTAGTTACTTTTTACCGTTTACTCGAAAAAACTCTTCACATCAATACTTCTCAAATTGTGAGTTGGGTCTAAGTTTTTGGAGAGACAAAGCTAAGGAAGTGGTGTTCACCATAGTGATTCTAAATTGCATTTCTTCCTATGGATGCAACAATCTCCATTTTACAAAATAATATATTTAAATTTATATTTTTGATCCAGATTTCGGCTTCCAAGCAGACTCAGCAGCACTCAGACATTGTGAGATAATGATCTGTTTTACTTGGACATACAACAATCATTATCTTCCTGTAATCCACAAATTTGATGAAGACAATGGTAGCTCTATGTCCCAAGTAAAGCAGATCATTATCTCACAATGTATGAATGCAGATGATCCTGCTGAAAGCTGCACTTGGGGGCACAAACCTGCATGTGTATAGTTTAAAGGGAACCCGTCACCAGGTTTGGCGGATACGAGATATGGCCACCACCTTTCAGGGCTGATATACAGCATTCTATAATACTGTATTTCTGCTCCTGACCCGATCTGTAAGATGAAAAAGACCTTTTATTATACTCACCTGCGGGGTGGTCCGATCCGGTGCGCGTCACTGGTCTCTTAGAGGTCGGGTTGGGGGCAGATATACAGTATTATAGAATGCTGTATATAAGCCCTGAAAGGGGGTGGCCGTATCTCATATCAGCCAAACCAGGTGACAGGTTCCCTTTAACAATCTTACCCCTTTCAGTTAGCGCTCAGAAAAACAAACAAACTGAGGAGTATTTTTTATGGAATGATGGAGTGAGCATTAGTCGATCCCCACTACCACTAAACACAGCTGGGATAGATGAACAAGGGGAACATTTATCTTGAGTAGACACAGAGGTGTAACACAGATGTCCACCTTTCAGGGCAGATATACAGGATACTATAATACTGTATTTCTGCCCCTGACCTGATCTGTAAGATGAAAAAGACCTTTTATTATACTCACCTGCGTGGCGGTCCAGTCCGAGTGGCGTCACTGGTCTTGGTCCGGCGCCTCCCTTCTTCTTGTGATGCCGTCCTCCTGCTTGCTTCGTGTGGATGACGCATCCCTGCATCATCCACACAGGCTCCCGGCATCGCGCTCCTGTGCAGGTGTACTTCTCTGCCCTGCAGAGGGCAGAACAATGCCCCGGGAAAGGTCGAAGAGCCCCAGCGCCTGCACACTGCAGTACTTTGCTTTGCCCTCAACAGAGTAGAGAAGTGCGCCTGCACAGGAGCATCACAAGAAGAAGGGAGGCGCTGGACCAAGAAGAGTGACACTCATCGGACTGGACCGCCTTACAGGTGAGAATAGTAAGCTATTTTTCTTCTCTTAGAGGTCGGGTTGGGGGCAGATATACAGTATTATAGAACGCTGCATATAAGCCCTGAAAGGGGGTGGCCGTATCTGAAATCAGCCAAACCGGGGACAGGTTCCCTTTAACAATCTTACCCCTTTCGGTTAGTGTTCAGAAGAAAAAACAAACTGAGGAGTATTTTAGAAATTTGGCACATTGATTGACCATAGATGAGACCCCAGCATCATTATGCAGAAATGTATTTGGAACATTTTGTGATGTGACTGCTCTCAGGGTTGTTAAAAAGCTCAAAGTGCATTTATAGTGGGAATAAACACCATTTTTATGGTAATATAGGAGGAGAGCTAAGCAAACCCAAAGTTAAATGATCGAGTTTCACATCGGACAGTTAGTATTCAGTGCTAAACGCAAAACATGGACTTCTCCCGGAAGTCTGTTTGCAATGTTCGTGAGAGAGAAAAAGAGAGAGGGAAAGAGAGATTGAAAGAGAGAAAGAGCAAAAGGGAAAAGAGAGAGTGAGGGAGAAGAGAGTGAGGGAGAAGAGAGAGTGAGGGAGAAGAGAGAGTGAGGGAGAAGAGAGAGTGAGGGAGAAGAGAGAGTGAGGGGGAAGAGAGTGAGGGAGAAGAGAGTGTGGGGGAAGAGAGAGTGTGGGGGAAGAGAGAGTGTGGGGGAAGAGAGAGTGTGGGGGAAGAGAGTGTGGGGGAAGAGAGAGTGTGGGGGAAGAGAGAGTGTGGGGGAAGAGAGAGTGTGGGGGAAGAGAGTGTGGGGGAAGAGAGTGTGGGGGAAGAGAGAGTGTGGGGGAAGAGAGAGTGCGAGATTAGAGAGTGTGCGGGAGAAGTGAGTGAGACAGGCGAAAGAGTGGGAGAAGTGAGTGAGGGAGGAGAGAGAGGGAGGAGAGAGAGGGAGAAGAGCGGGAGAAGACAGAGTGAGGAAGAAGAGAGTGTGCAGGAGAAGAGAGAGAGTGCGGGAAAAGAGAATGTGGGAGAAGAGTGCTGGATTAGAGAGTGCGGGAGAAGAGAGAGTGAAGGAGAGAAAGGGAGGAGAGAGGGAGGAGAGAGGAAAGAGAGAGAATAGAGAGTAGGAGAAGAGAGTGAGGGAGAATAGAGAGGGAGAAGAGATTGAGGGGGAAGAGTGAGTGAGGGAGAAGAGAGAGTGAGGGGGAAGAGATATTTTTTTCCTCCCATTTAGGAAGAATACAATAACATCACTGGACTTAGTCTTCCAGTTTCAGTATAAGAAATATAGCTTATAGGGGTATTCCTATGTAGTAGATGTAGTAATAATAATATAAGTGAATGCCTCCAATTAGAAATGTAATATAGTTCTCCTACGTCAATTACCCCATGTGCAGGGCATTGCAGTAGCTTAGGTATCAATGGTTCCGACCAATCATATGTTATACTTGTGGCTAAAAGCAGCCCCCCCTCTCCGGTGGGGATATGGAGTCTGAGGACCCTCTTTGTGGCACTGGTGAATAACCTTTAGGTGAGAGTGGGCACAGGAGGGTGACATTATTTGATAACATATTGGTACTCTACGGTCGAAGCCGGGATAGGGATTCCCAAAGTTCTGGCACTAGGCAAATATTTAGTGAGTTTAACGCACAGGACAATGACTGAAATAGAAATAAATGTGTAGATTTCACATTCTACAAAACAATTACAACTTTTCATGAACTTCTCATGGAAGTACAGCTGAGTGACACTGGTCGATGACCGCACAGGACTATACATGGGCAATACAATGCATATTCTCCACCTAAGGACCATGAGCACCAGTCAAACTATTTACCTGCATGTGACGGATTAGTGCTCACAAATTCCATCCGTGTTAATGGATTCGTTCGGGACTATAAACTATCTCTATCTAAGCATTCCAGAGCAGCATCCCATGAATAAGCCATGAGTCACCCCCTGGCAAGCTGAATGTTTCGCCGTCATACAACACACTTATATTACATTATCTTATGCGGGAAATATGCCAGTCAGTATAAGATTGTGTGTATGGTGCCAATTACCTGACAATTAGCAGCCAAAATACACAAACAAATGCACATGGATTGCATCGAGAGTTGATTCATAACCGCCACTGCATGCTTACACTTGTGAGCCTGAAGAAATGACTCAGAGAAAGTCATTGTTAAACCTGGGAATTAACTATATATAACCACCAATGTAATTGAAAGTCTCTTTGATAGTTTATTCTATTGTTTTCTCACATTTGCGTATTTTTTATAAATAATGAATTTCATATGAAATTCCTTAGGCGTCCAATTACAGATGTCGGCATTAGATATGCGTGCTCCATCCACTGAACATCCAGCTCTTTGAATTGGGTTTTTCAGCTTTTAAAGACAATCACATTTGTATTGCCGGTGATAATTGGGCACAAAGTAACAGTGGTTGTTCGGAGATGATTTCACGGTCAGTGGATGAGAACTCATATAATATGAAATAAATGGAATTTTATCTTGGATTTTAGGGCAGCACAGCCTCTTAAAGGGAATCAGTCAGTAGGCCTTTGCTATGTAATCTGACTGCAGCACTATGAAGGTACAGAGACCCTGACTCCAGTGATGTATCACTTAGTTTAGAACTGTATTGAAAGAGAAACACACAGCCTAGTAAGTGATATGCTGAAAAAAGTGATACAGCTCCTGTGATCAAGGTGTCACGGGTATGTCAGAGGCTGCAGACAGTCGCACTGCATCTAACTGTAGAAGGTCTCTGCATTTGGATTTGCGGACACCTTGTTAACCCTTCTGACTAATTGACCCAGTGGCAACCTTTCTCCAGCTCTAATTGATCCACCTGGATCAGGGGTGTTTATTGACTCCCAGCCTGCTGCTGGGAGTTGCTGGTGATATTTCCATTTCCCCCTGTTGAGGCCTGGAGCGATAGCAGTCGGTTAGCTTCCTCTTTGGTGTATGTAGGACATCTGTGTTACACCTCCGTGTCTACTCAAGATAAGTGTTTCCCTTGTTCGCCTATCCCAGCTGTCTTTAGTGGTAGTGGGGATCGACTAATGTTCACCCCGTCATTCCCTAAGCAGGGCTTATAGCCAGGGTCAGTCAGGGGTTAAGTTCCTGCTCGGCAACAGGTGCAGAACCTATATAGGGACGTTTAGGGCAGACAGGGTGACGTTAGATCTGCCTAGGGGTCTCCACTCCAACCCTCCCTAGTGTTGGGCTCCCTTCCTCTCATCCCTTCGTGTTGCACTTAGTCTTTCCTACACTGTGCGTGATACAGGGTCACTGCTCCTACATTATGGTGCTCTCGGATTGCATAGCAAGAACTTGCTGACAGATTCCCTTTAAAGGAGTGTTCCCAGAATCAAATTTATCACCTATCCACAGCGTGTCCCAGTACTTTTATAGAATACATAAATTCAATAGGTTTTAGATCATTTGCACTTAAAACAGTATTTTATATGAATAGGTAGACTTGACATATTTTCTCAGTGTACAATGCACATGTTGTTTAACTGTCCAATATCAGAAATAATGACTTTTTGTCCAACACAGTGACAAATATTTTTTATTCTGCCAGACAAGTCAGATGTGCAGGGTGAGTAAATAGGCCAGAGATGATGAGAAATGCCTAGGGGCACGTCTTGGTCCCTTGATCACAACTTCCAAGGCCCTACAGCTACATTAGACAGGCTGCTGTCAGAACAAGTCAGTCTCGCTAGCTATATCTCCCAGAACTCGAAATATTACTGAATGTGTTTGTACCAACACTGTTCATTATATGAATTCTGTAGGGAAAAACAATCTTGTATCAAGATTTAATAAAATTCTTCACACTGGTTTTACAGAGCTGGATGGTAAATAGCATCAGAGTCAGACAATACGCTCTTTATTATTAATTTGCTCTCACAGTAAAAGAAACAAATGTTTTCATACTTTAACTTGTAAATAATTACTAGAAAGTATCATTTGTTACATAATAGAGTAACAATACTTTCAAGTATCAGGGTTGAATTCATTTTATTGTATTTTTTTTGACTACTTCACTTAGAGCAGTAAAGCCGTTTAAATAAAATAAAATGTTCTCCAGAAATAGTAAATTGGAGAGAGGGAGAGAGAGCATGAGAGCGCAATGGGAGAGGGAGAGAGAACGAGAGGAGCGTGAGAGTGAGGGGTGAGAGTGCGAGGGGGGAGAGAGAGCGCACGAGGGGAGAGAGAGAAAGCGCGCGAGGGGAGAGAGAGCGCGCGAGGGGAGAGAGAGCGCGCGAGGGGAGAGAGAGCGCGCGAGGGGAGAGAGCGCGCGAGGGGAGAGAGAGCGCGCGAGGGGAGAGAGCGCGCGAGGGGAGAGAGCGCGCGAGGGGAGAGAGCGCGCGAGGGGAGAGAGCGCGCGAGGGGAGAGAGAGAAAACGAGAGGCGCGTGAGAGCGAGGAGTGAGAGTGCGAGGGGGAGAGAGAGAAAGCGAGGGGAGAGAGAAAGCGAGGGGAGAGAGAAAGCGAGGGGAGAGAGAAAGCGAGGGGAGAGAGAAAGCGAGGGGAGAGAGAAAGCGAGGGGAGAGAGAAAGCGAGGGGAGAGAGAAAGCGAGGGGGAGAGCGAGGGGGGAGAGCGAGGGGGGAGAGCGAGGGGGGAGAGCGAGGGGGGAGAGCGAGGGGAGAGAGAGGGGAGAGAGAACGAGAGGAGCATGAGAGCGAGGGGTGAGAGTGCGAGGGAGGAGAGAGAGAAAACGAGAGGAGCGTGAGTGCGAGGGGGGAGAGAAAGCGAGGGGAGAGAGAGAAAGCGAGGGGAGAGAGAGAAAGCGAGGGGAGAGAGAGGGCGCGAGGGGAGAGAGGGCGCGAGGGGAGAGAGGGCGCGAGGGGAGAGAGGGCGCGAGGGGAGAGAGGGCGCGAGGGGAGAGAGGGCGCGAGGGGAGAGAGGGCGCGAGGGGAGAGAGCGCGAGGGGAGAGAGCGCGAGGGGAGAGAGAGCGCGAGGGGAGAGAGAGCGCGAGGGGAGAGAGAGCGCGAGGTGAGAGAGCGCGAGGTGAGAGAGAGCGCGAGGGGAGAGAGAGCGCGAGGGGAGAGAGAGCGCACGAGGGGAGAGAGAGCGCACGAGGGGAGAGAGAGGAGAGAGAGCGCAAGGAGAGAGAGAGGGGAGAGAGAGCGCAAGGAGAGAGAGAGGGGAGAGAGAGCGCGAGGTGAGAAAAATTGATTAAATATTTACTCTAAGGTCAATATTAGGCTTATGCTTTCCTGTTCGTCAGAGATCACTTTTCAGCAGTCTCATTACCATCACGGACAGGATCACAATGCCTGGTAACATCTATATTTAGACGGAATCCTCTCTTTACAGTGGGTGATGGTCACTGCTTGTATATAGTGCGGTAGGCCAGTCAATAGCCACTCTGCTTAATGATGATTAGTCATTAGCGAGGCACAGAAAACACCTACTAGATGTGATCAAGTTCACAATCTGTAAGGATTTCCACTTCAATACCCCATTTCCTGTTCTCGTGTGACATTTTCGTTTGCATTACTGTAATTTATTCATATGCTTTAAATGTAATATATTTCAGAATCACTAGGCTTAGATGTTCCAAAAAAATCCAAAAAACATAAAAGCAAGAGACCTTTCTCATTCTATTAAAGGATTTTGAAGCTTGAAATAAATTTCAGGTTTCTTTTGGGAGACATTGATACTGAAATTCACAGCTGCTTTCATGTTGTTAGTCATCAGGTTGTTAGAGGAGGAATTTTGTCTGCCAGTAAACAGCTAAAAGCCTTTGACACAGAAAATTAAATAACGCTACGTGCTTACAATACCTGTCTCACCTGTGCTGGATGTTGCCATCTTTGCTCCTTCCACGAACACTAACACAAGAGATTGCGGGACCATTTACCGCGGGCAGAGCAGATGCTACAGTAGAGGACAACGCAATGCAGTGCTGCGCCATGGTGAACAGGGAAAAGGTTGATGGGGAAGAGGGATTAATCTATAGGCACTGTAGGCCTGTATCTAATGGAGGATGGGAGAAAGTTTGTAAGAGGATCACTTACATATGAAAACACAAATCAGTGTACAGGTATTAATATACTATTTAGGCGGTGGTGCGTGGAGGACAGCCGAAACAAGAAGAGACTGTAGAAGGTGTAACATATCCCTGATAATGATGAAGATCGAGACAGAGACAGAGCTGAAAAAACATGTCCTACATGACTGAAGGAAGTGACGCATTCTAAGAGCTGAGCCTAAGGGTATGTTCCCACGGTGAGTAATTGGCAGCGCTTTGGACGCAGAACATGTCTTTTGAACGCAGGTGATTTCACATGTGTTCACTGAAAAGTGTGGAATCACTGCGTCCAATGCATTGTACAGGTGATACTTATCTTGCGGAGCCCCACAAGATAAATAGACATGCTGCAGTCTGGAAAGATGCGGCACATGTCCGTCTCCGCAGGTGATCCAGGGGCTTCGGTGCATGCACATCTTATGAAACCACCTTGACGTTGGTTGATGGGCAGACATTATTTGGCCAAATTTTGTGCAAAGCGTCTCATTCATTTTTTCCTGTTTGTATGTTAGCTTACAGACCGAGCGCTCCGCCTTGGTGATTTTAATTACAGCAGGTTCCTACCTACCCATAAATGCAGGCTTTACTGAGAGAGGTGTCCACATTCACCCAGGAATTTAGTCATCAGCCTAATAGGTACTCACATTGGAAAGGAACCCATCAGTTACTTGAGACCACTTTGACGTTGCTTGAAGGGCAGACATTATTTGGCCAAATGTTTTGCAAAGTGTCTCATTCATTTTTTCTGAATATTCGAAAGCCGTATTGCTATTCATATTTCATTTATTTCACATTGACATGTTTTAGCACGATAGAGTGCAACTTTTTTTGTATATTGTATTTATACAGAATAATACAGATACTGAGAATTACACCCAGTATACAGGGCAGGAGAAGTGGTACTGTGCAGTGTAACTTCTTTCCACCTTGGGAGGAGTACTGTTCAATGAAATTCTTTAATAAGAGCATAACTTATTTGTGGGCATCCTCCATTCACTTAGGTGGTCTTAAATGTTATAACATACAGCCCCGCGTCCTGCAGTATTTTAGACCCTTTCCAGTGCATCGTTAAATAAAGACTCCAAACTGTTTTCTACTTATCTCATTAATGCCACGCCACCATTTGTTAATGCTATCTGCATTCTGTAACTAACATGCATTCATTTTCTAATTAGAAGACACTTTGAGACAAACTGTGACAAATCCCCTATATAAAGTAATTATTATTAAAGAACGGATTTGATAACTTGACTTGAAATAATTTTACTGCTAGAAAGATTGCTTTTCCTTTTACTGAAAGCAATCGACTTCTTCGTTTAATTAAATTATAATTGATCCCAAGCTTTGCTCCCCCCTAAACTAGGGGTTTAATAGCTGTTGTAGACTGCAGGAGTTGGTTTACCATCAGATAATTGCAAAAAAGACATCCAGCCCCTCAGGTGCTAATTATCTTACAATAAACCACGTCAAGCAGAGTCTTATTATGGAACAGCCAAGTGCGGCAAGTCAGGTTAAAGCACACCAAGGTTGTACTCATTTATCATGAGCAAATTATGCTATAAAACGTAATATTGGCTCCAAGTCTGGTAACAGGAGAATACAGCTTTCTGGTATAAAATCTTAGTCTTGACTTTTCTAAATCCTTCTACTTTAATATATCAAAACAATGTTGTGAAAAAACTTACAGTACTCCCATTATATTTGGTAACCGTGAAAAGTAACATTATTCCTTCCTCTGGTTTCAGCATGTCCCTGAATATGTATAAAGAGCTGTACAGAATCAAGGGCAAAGAACTCAACAAAGGGATGTTCACAAAATCACAATGTGGTGTTGGAATACTGTGCATGTTTATTCAGTTGTGCCAGTGTAACATAATTTTACATTTGCCCCATTTTGCACATATTACCCCCTTGATTTGAATGCCCCCTCCAGGCTCTACTTGCCCCTCAGTTGCCATTAAAACCATCCTGTAGCTCCATGGGCCCTGACTGATCCTACGCAGTGCAGGGTCGCGCAGCTGCCATCATAGGTGTGCTCTGGGTCAGTGTCCGGGACATAGTTGTTCCTTTGATGGATGAGGTCATTGGAAGGGGCAGAGCCTACTTCATTAGGCTATGCTCACACGCTGCTTTTTTTAATCAAATTTTAAGCTGCGTTTTAAAAGTACCAGCAAATGCTATGAGATTTTGGAAATCTCCTGCACACACTGTTTTTTTTTTTCCTAACTGATTTGGCAAACTGCTGCATTTTTGCAGACTGCAGCATGTCACTTCTTTCAGCATTTTTACAGCCTTTTTTCACCCATAGAAAGCAATGGGTAAGTGGAAAAATGCAGCAAAAAAAAAAAAACACAAAACACAAAAAACAGGTATCAGATTTTGCTGCGTTTTTGGTGCAAACACCTTAAGGAAGTTGCATCATGTTTTTTTGGGGCCACTAAACTTTATCAGCATGCACAAGAGACAACAAAAACGTAGAAAAAATTAAGTAAAACCTGCTTTTTGTAAGCAGCTTCTTTGAGCAGGTTTTGCCTGTAGAAACAAAAATGCAGTAAAAATGCAACGTGTGAACACAGCTTTACAGTGCAAAGCTCAGACATAGCGGTGTGGATGGGTGCTGATAACCAAAAGAGGCATCATACTGCAGGATGAGGTTGTATACTTGGGGTTAAGAGGAGTGATGTACTACAGAATGGATTTTACTCAGGAGTTGAGAGTAAATATTTACTGCAGAATGGTCTGTAAATAGAGGGACCAGAAAGCAAAGATATTCTGCAGAATGGGCCTCTGTGTACAGGGGCCGAGATTAGTTAAGCTTCTGCTGAGAATTCCTGCTGTTGAGAGTTCAGTGATGTCAACCTGTAAATGCACTCTTTTTATGAATTTACAGAGAATTATCTTCGTGATATGCATTTGTCAGCAGCAGGAAACCTCACAGGTCTGCACTACAATGATGGAGGTGGTGGAATGGGCAATAATGGGGGTGGTAGGGGTGAAAGCAATGATGATTGTGGTGGAATGACCAATGATGGTAGTGGTGGAAAGGACAATGGTGGTTGTGGGGGAGGAGGCAATGATGGAGATGGAGGTGGTGGAATGGGCGATAATAAGGGTGGTGGGGAGAAAGCAATGATGGTAGTGGTGGAAAGGACAATGATGGTAGTAGTGGAAAGGACAATGGTGGTTGAGGGGAGGAGGCAATGATGGAGGTAGTGGAATGGGCAATGATGGGATGGTGGGGGAGAAAGCAATGATGGAGGTGGTGGAAAGGAAAATGATGGTAGTGGTGGATAGGACAATGGTGGTGAGGGAGGAAGCAATGATGAAGGTGTTGGAATGGGCAATGATGGGGTAGTGGAAAAGGCAATGATAGGGGTGGTGGGTGAGAAGGCAATGATGAAGGTGGTGATGAGGACAATGATGGAGGTGGAGGGAGGCTGCAGTATACCCTATGAGGGGAGCTGCATTATACCCTATGAGGGGGCTGCATTATACTTTGAGAGTCCACAATATATTCTGTGGGGGTTGCATTATACTCTGAGGGGGCTACATTATATTCTATGGGGGGCTGCACTATAACTTATGAGGGGGTTGCATTATACCCTATGAGGCGGCTGCATTATATTCTATGAGGCGGCTGCATTATATTCTATGAGTTTTCCCACACAATTGGTGGTCTTGTATTTATTTCTATGTAGCTACATAGTGGGCCCCAAGAATAATTTTCTCTGGTGGGCCCAAGGTGCTCTAGTCCGACGCTGGTTACAGCAGATAAGAATAGGACCACTGACTCATCCATGTGAAACTGAATGCACCAGAGCAATAAGGGATGAAAAAAAAAATAACAAAAGGTGCAAGAAAGAAACTTTATGTCGTGTTTAGCCGTGATAATAACAACAAGTATACATTTACTGTGCTATATGAAAAATTGATTCTGGGACTAATTCTCTAAAAGGTTTTCTGGTACTATATTAATAATGACCCATGCTTAGGCTAACCCATTAATACACGATTGTTGTGCATTGGCCTGAATATGGTTTTGGCAGTTAAAGCTTCACTTAGGCTACGTTCACATCTGCATTCAGGAGGGCTGCGGATGGCTGTGTCCTTCCTCCCTTCTTCCTCCGTGAAGCTCCGCCTACTTCTGTATGCGTCCTGTGTTTCCCTTTGTACCCATCTTTATCATTGGGTACATAGGGACATGCCTTGTATGCGGATGCATCCGCATGCTGTGATTTGACGTGTGCGGAGACTGCACGGAAATGCAAAATTTTGATTGATCGGGTGATTCTGAACCCAGCGATACCACATGTGTATTTTTTATTATTATTGTTTTATTTTAAATGGGGCAAAAAAGGAAAGGGGGGGGGGATTTAAACATATATTTTTAAAACATTTTTTTGTCTACTTGTTTCAATAGTCCCATTAGCAGTCGAAGCTGCGATCAGAGATTGAAGGCCTCATGTCAGGGGCATATGACAGCTGATCAAATAATCTGTCATGTGCCAGGAAAGATGCGGGCTCTGCGCTGGGCCTGCATCAATGGATGGAACATTACCTGTGTCATACCTATACGTCCTGTCAGCAGGATTCAAACTAGAAATACAATAAGGACAACAGAAACAGCGGGGGTAGGGGGGGCGTTGCAGAGCCGAAGACCCTACCAACAGCCCCTCTCCCACAATCCTACCCCAATGCACGAAGCTATGATAAGAAAACTTCAAATCCTGATTACCCAAAATCAACAACATGTGTTATGGTTACCCCAATGACCATGGGAAACAAAAATACAAAACGGACTAGCTCTCGGGTGATGGAAACTAAGGTCGACCGTGACCTGAACCTGACCCAACACTTACAGTAGCCGGGGGATGTACCTACGATGCCCTAGACACCACGCGCCAGCCGGAGATCTAACTACCCCTATAAGAGGAATATACAGGCCTGCCTTACCTCCAGTGAGGAACCCCAAAAGATGATAGTAGGCCCCCACAGATATTGACGGTGAGTTCAGAGGAAATGACATACGTAGGATGAACAGCAGATTTAGCACAGTGAGGTCCGCTTACTAGATAGCAGAAGGACAGGAAAGAGTTACTTCACGGTCGACCTAAAAATCACTATTCAAAAACACCATCCAGAAAATACTTTAAACTCCAGTGACAACTCATGCCACTGGAGTAGTAATTTTCTGTCCACAAGAGCTTCCAGCACTGAAGAGTCACATTGCAGATAGCTGGACAAAAATAGCAAAACAAGAAACAAAATTCAACTTAGCTGAACTGGAACTTGAGGCAGGTGAATGCAACAGAATGCTACTAGCACATTGATGGCCGGCATGTGACTAACAGCCAAGCAGCCTTAAATAGGAAACTCCCCTAGAGGGTGGCGACAGGTAATCAGAGATGGAGGAAGGCACATAAGAGACACTACCATAACAGACCACCGGGGGAGCCCACAAACCGAATTCACAACAAACATGGTTTTCTTCACCATCGGTATAGTTTTAATCAGTATCACAGCCAGGGCCGGCTCCAGGTTTTTGAGGGCCCCGGGCGAAAGAGTCTCAGTGGCCCCCCCTTTAACACATACCACGATTCATGATCGCACATACACTAGCCATGTAGTATATAACACAGCCCACGTAGTATATAACACAGCCACGTAGCATATAACACAGCCATGTAGCATATAACACAGCCATGTAGTATATAACAGCACCAAGTAGTATATAGCACAGCCACATATTATATAACACAGCCATGTAGTATATAACATGGCACACGTAGTATATAGAACAGCCATGTAGTACATAGCACAGCCCACGTAGCATATAACAGCCGACGTATTATATAACACGGCCCACGTAGTATATAGAACAGTCATGTAGTATATAGCACAGCCCACGTAGCATATAACAGCCCATATAGTATATAACACGGCCCACGTAGTATATAGAACAGCCATGTAGTATATAGCACAGCCCACGTAGTATATAACACAGCCATGTAGTGCCAATATGGCCATGAGTGTACTTTACTTTCTGCTGACAGGTTCTCTTTAATCCCAAAATCTTGTGTCCTATTCATAGAATGGGGATAACTTACTTATTGATCACTGGGAATCCAACCACTAGGAAACGCCGAAAAACCCAAGATCGGGCTCTGGAACCATAGAGCTCGGACGGCACAGAACCATATTGAATGGAGATGAGGGGCATATTTAACCTCCGGTCCAAAAAATGAATGCTAACCCCGGCTTTCTCTAGCAGTCCATGAGCCAACGTATGTAGCAGAAGTTGAGCATGCATACTTCCCCTTCATTCAAGATGGGGCTTCGCAGATCCCAGGTTCCAAAAATCCTGATCTCAGAATTGTAGTTGTTTCCCAGGAGTCAAACTCACAGCAATCAAAAAGTTATCTCCTTAATATTTTGTGAATAACCCTTTAAATACAGGCCTATCCTAACACTATGCCACTTACTAAGAGGGGGAATACCGCAATAAATCATTCAGTATAATGGGGAAATGAGAAAACACTTCTACCAAACCATGGCTGATCAAGTTGTTAGAATTGTAGCCATAAATGGTAAATGTTCATATGTTTTTTTCCTATAGGAAACCTGTATATTTCTTAGCATTCTCTGGGTTCAATCTCTATAGATTTTTTAAATATGCAAGAAATTAAAATTTGGGTTTGTGAAGCGGCATACGGTCTCTAATGATTGCATTTCCCTTGCAGCCTGTAGGTGTCACTGTAGCATTTCTAGTCCATGGAAGTTTAGAAATCAGATAAAGTTATACATTAATAACAAGGTTCCAACACATGGCTGCGCGGGCACAAGAGGCGACGATTCTGCTTTACACCTTCTGTACCGCAATGCACTTGTGTTCATCAGTAACTGAACTCATAGTACCTTATAGGTAGTCTAATAGGATTATATTACAAAACACGTTTATGAGAGCATTCCAGGTCACCAAAAATGTCCCAGTCCCACTTACAGCAGCACCATATTTCAGGTCTTAAAGGGAATCTGTCACCAAGTTTTTGCTATCAAATCTGAGAACAACATGATGTAGGGACAGAAACCCTGATTCTAGAGAGGTCTCACTTGCTGCAGTTTTGATAAAAATCATTTTTTGTCTTCTGCAGATCCTGAATGCTGAGCTCTGTATAACACCACCCTCTCCACTGATTGACAGCTTTATGTGTACGCTATGCATAGGCAGCAAGCTGCTAAACAGTGGTGAGGCCGTGATTATGAAGAGATCATGAATGTGGAAGACTACATGGTGGCAGGTTTACTAGTTCTAGGACTACATGGCAGCAGGTTTACTAGTTCTAGGACTACACAGCAGCAGGTTTACTAGTTCTAGTACTACACAGCAGCAGGTTTACTAGTCCTAGGACTACAGGGCAGCAGGTTTACTAGTTCTAGGACTACATGGTGGCAGGTTTACTAGTTCTAGGACTGCATGGCAGCAGGTTTACTAGTTCTAGGACTACACGGCGGCAGGTTTACTAGTTCTAGGACTACATGGCAGCAGGTTTACTAGTTCTAGGACTACATGGCAGCAGGTTTACTAGTTCTAGGACTGCATGGCAGCAGGTTTACTAGTTCTAGGACTACATGGCGGCAGGTTTACTAGTTCTAGGACTGCATGGCGGCAGGTTTACTAGTTCTAGGACTGCATGGCAGCAGGTTTACTAGTTCTAGGACTACATGGCGGCAGGTTTACTAGTTCTAGGACTGCATGGCAGCAGGTTTACTAGTTCTAGGACTGCATGGCAGCAGGTTTACTAGTTCTAGGACTACATGGCGGCAGGTTTACTAGTTCTAGGACTATATGGCAGCAGGTTTACTAGTTCTAGGACTACATGGCAGTAGGTTTACTAGTTCTAGGACTGCATGGCAGCAGGTTTACTAGTTCTAGGACTATATGGCAGCAGGTTTACTAGTCCTAGGACTACACGGCAGCAGGTTTACTAGTTCTAGGACTGCATGGCAGCAGGTTTACTAGTTCTAGGACTGCATGGCAGCAGGTTTACTAGTTCTAGGACTATATGGCAGCAGGTTTACTAGTCCTAGGACTACACGGCAGCAGGTTTACTAGTTCTAGGACTACAGGTTTACTAGTTCTAGGACTACAGGGCAGCAGGTTTACTAGTTCTAGGACTGCATGGCAGCAGGTTTACTAGTCCTAGGACTGCATGGCAGCAGGTTTACCAGTCCTTTAGCGTTAATCTCCTGCTGATGAAATAGGCATTTTAGCAAAACTTCAGCAAGCAACTAGGTAAGTGACATTGCTGGAATCAGGGACTCCTTCTCTATATAATGCTGCTTTCAGATTAGGCGACAGATTCCCTTTAATTACTTCCATATTTTAGCAAAGAGGTTCCTGACCTCAGTGGCATAATCTAGCATGAGCAGAAAGGAGGCAATTTCCATGGGAATACATTTGTAGGGGTGCAAAATTTCTAAACTATCAAAACGTACTTTTTTTTTCTTCTTTAAAAAAGCTGCACCCGTAAGAAGTGGGGTTTTTGATGCCAACAATTCGGGCAGTGCACATGCACTGGGATTCTGGCCATTCAACTATATCGGCATCAAATGATCTTTTATGATTCTGATATATTTAGTTCTAATCTTTTCCAGGAGTCAATGGTGTAGATCTGTAGCCCGTCTGAAAGGTCAAGATAGCTCCATAAACAAGACAGGCTATGGAATTAGATCTACACTATTAATTCATTCAAAAAATTAAGAACACAGTGGCGACCCAAAGTTTTCAAGTTCTTAGTTTAAAGGGGCTGTCCACTACTCATACACCCGCTTCTTAAATACTATATTCCTCGGTATAAAATACCCTACACTCACCTCCCACCTACACACTGGCACCATTCTAGCTTTGATGGCGCCAGGTCTCCCAGGGCTTGCATGACACTTATGCCATGTCAGCACTGCAGCCAATCAGTGGCTGCTAATGGGCTGCAGTTCTTACACTTCCTTTGAAAAACCAAGGATCTTTTAAGGGACGTAAGAGTAAAGAAGCCGCCAATTGTTATGCCAGGTGAGTGTTGCAGCCAATGTCATGTGAGCCATGGGAAACCCCACACCGACAATGCTGGAATAAGCATGGTATTTTTATTTTAGAGGGGAAATATAGTAATTAAAGAATCTCTCCCACACACTCTCATCATCAACTCACTGAGGACAACCGAGATTGGGAAATATTTTGCACCTGCTATTGCCACAAAACATTTGTTGATAAATTTGTCCATCTTTTGCGCTCACTAGAACTGCTGCAGATTATATTAAAAATGTTTTCACATGAGCCCGCATTAGATAATTTCATGGGAAATGTTAGAAACTACCGTCAGGAAAATAAATGCCAAGTTATTCAATCACAATGTCCTATGGATCTAAACTACGCGCATCTGAAAAATTGTAACTCGCAGGAAAGCTCAAAAACCATGAAAAGGCGAAGCATCAAAATATCAGATCGTACATCAACTTTCCTCTTAATTGACTGTCATTGAAGTATTTGACAAAAGCAATTAACTGCACCATTAACAAAGCTATAGTCTAAAATACATTAAACGGAGTCATTATTTTCACTGGCGGTAAATGTCAGCTCAAACATTTTGCACAGTAAAGACTAGAGCATCAATTACTTTGGGTCTATGGTGAAAAACAAACGGCTTCACCCTTTCCAAAAGTCTGTCGGAAAATACCGCCCCTCAATAATGACTTATTCAAATGATTCAGCAGTTAATACGGTAGTAACGGTTTCTCAAAAAACTCATTAACATACAAGACCTTGACGACATTTCTAATAAAGAATCTTTAATTGTCACCGTCATCTGATGTTCTATTCACTCACTTATGTTCAATAGGATGGTCACTAAAAGAGTCCAGCTAATGTTTCAAAATTCGGTTCGGATTACGATCGGCGGCGAATATTGTTTTTGCAATATTCACCGAATGTCATTGGAGTCAATGGGAGCAAAAATGACCGAAGATGTTCGGAACTGATCATCAAACAAACTCGGCACGAATAGGGTAGCAATATGGCAAAATCATATTCGGAGACAGATTACGTACATATTCGCTCAACTCTAGTCACCAACAGGTGGGAAAAGTTGTCACCACAGAAAAGACCCTGACTGGTTGATTCTATGGCAGTTTGGTTGTGGCTTAACACCTTCCCGCTGAAGCCAGTTTCCACTTCCCTGACCAGCAAAAATGTTTCCAATCGGACATAAATAACTGTGTTATAATCACTCAGTAATACAGCCATGTAGAACAGTGATTCTAAGATTTGTTTTTGTGACACATTGCACTTTATGTGAGTTGTAAATTTAAGCTGATACATTTTAGATATTTTCATAAATGCAAATTGTAACAAAACTTTGGAAAAATTTTCAGTTTTCAATTTTGATGCCCTTAAAACAGAGATTCATACAGCACAAAATAGTTAATAAATGTCACAGTTGCCCTGTTCGTGAAAGTCTGGTAACTGTTAATAGGGCTTCCACATACAAACTTAACACAAGCCACTCGGTTTACCAGATGCCAGGGGTTGCCATGACTTTCACCTTTTAGTTCCTGTACAGGGAATTACACAAGAACCTCTAGGCTGGGGCTTCAGAGTCAGCTGCTGACTGATGAAACAAGCTGGTGGGACCATACTACAGGGTCACAGAGACAAAAATCAGAAAGCAAGTAGGTGGTCAAAATTCAAGCCAAGGTCAGAAAACAGGAAAAATCAGGAAGACGAAGCAAGAGCAAGAACTAGGACTATACCAGATATGCAGAACTTATTGACTGGCAGTGGCAACAGATTTTCAGGGGTTTAAATAGCAAGGAACCCCACCGAGTGCTGACAGCAGGAGGAAACACAAACTAACAGAATTTAACCCCAAAGCTTCTGGACTGGCCATGGTCTTAAGTCCCAGGTATGAAAACAGGAATACTGAATAGT
Source organism: Ranitomeya variabilis (assembly GCF_051348905.1). Lineage (NCBI taxonomy): Eukaryota > Metazoa > Chordata > Amphibia > Anura > Dendrobatidae > Ranitomeya > Ranitomeya variabilis. Next base: position 624,265,959 of record NC_135236.1, on the reverse strand, counting down.
CACTACATAGGCCGACAAATGAAGGTGGTCAAGACACAGGCACCGGCACAGAAGACACAGGCATCTGCACAGAAGACACAGGCACCGGCACAGAAGACACAGGCACCGGCACAGAAGACACAGGCACCGGCACAGAAGACACAGGCACCGGCACAGAAGACACAGGCACCGGCACAGAAGACACAGGCACCGGCACAGAAGACACAGGCACCGGCACAGAAGACACAGGCACCGACACAGAAGACACAGGCACTTGCACAGAAGACACAGGCACCGGCACAGAAGACACAGGCACCGGCACAGAAGACACAGGCACCGACCCAGAAGACACAGGCACCGGCACAGAAGACACAGGCACCGGCATAGAAGACACAGGCACCGGCATAGAAGACACAGGCACCTGCACAGATGTCCCAATAGCATTTACCACATGTCGTCTTCAAATCAATTTTTGAATGGAATTGTTTTTTGTTATGTTTTGTAAATTTTATTATAAAAATGAAAAATTACTGCTAAATTTTTAACTCTTCAAACATCCTATCTTTTTAACTCCGAGCAGCCTATGTAAAAAAAATCCCCATAAACAAGACCCCATTTTAATAACTACACCACTCAAGGTATTCAAAACTGCATTCAGACAGTTTGTTAACCCTTCAGATGCTTCACATAAATTAATGCAAGCTGGAAGAAAAAAAAGATGAAAGTACAGAATTGATTTTGTTTTTTTGTTTTTTTATGCCGCTCACTGTATAGTACAAGGCTATGTTCACATGTGAAATTCCTGCTGTGTTGTCTTAGCAAATTAAAAGCAGCGTTTTGCACCAGTAAAAAGTATATTTCAGAAATCCCATGCTCACTCTTGGTTATTCTTCCTGACTGAATTGGAAAACTGCAGCTTTTTTTTAAATCAGCAAAATGTCAATCTTTTCAATGTTTTTGTACTTATATAAAGCAATGAGAGTGGAAAAAATGCTGCAAAAAAATGTTTTTGTGGCACTTTTTGATGTTTCTTACGAGCACTTTCAATGAAGCTTTATCAGCATAGGCTAGCCTAGCTCCTGAAAAGGAGGTCACTGAAGACGCCATGTTTCAAGGAGGGGACAGAGGCGGCGTCTGACCACTGCCTCTTCCCCCTGATGATGCATCATTTCAGTGTCCCAGCATGCACTGAGGATTCTCAAAGAGTCATTAAAAAGGAAATTGGAAAAAGAAAATCAGTTAGATAGAGTCGTGAGGGAAGGGTAGGGACTTTATAATTCAAGCACATTAGAAAATAGTTTAGATTCTGGCTCTAAATAGAGAGGGATCTATGATGAAAACAAATTTCTGTTTCAGACCACTCCTTTAATAATGGATGTCTTGGAGTCAATGATTGGTATGCATGAGCAGATTTACTCCTCAAATGATCGCTGATTGACAACAGTCGATTATCATTGCTTTAATGTAAGTGCCAATGCTAACTGAGTGAGGGTCAACAACTGGTAACATGGTGGCCAATCTGTTTGCATATGGTTGGCAGGACATCCCTTATTTAGGCTCTTAGACAGGTGTGTTCAGACATGAAAGAAGCACTTCCAGAAGATTCCGCATATATACGACACATCGATTGGGGCAAGAATTCCAATGAACACCCAATTATCAGCCATTGTAAGAGGGCCTTAGGAGAGACATTACATTTCTCAAGACACTATGCACAAAATCCAACCATCAGGGCCATGATCATTATTATGCAACATAATGCTCCAAACATAGGACGTTTATATAAGTTGTGTGTTGGTGTACAGAGCAGGCTCAGGAAATGGGCCTGCTCCATACACGGTGGGTGTTTGCTGTCAGAGTCAGTTGCAGGCTGTATAGCACAGCTGTGACCAGAGCTAGATCTTATGGCTACTGCTGAACTATTCAAATGCCACTGTCGATCTCTCACAGTGTCATTGATATGATTCTAAAGAGCATGCACACTCATCATGTTCTCCCCCTCGCCACAGACCTGTACAATTCAATCGAGGGGTACCGATGTAATGCATTACCAGTAGTGATACACGCACAAACCAGAAAAACAAGGATCCCTAAAATATAACTTTTAATAAAGTTAAGAGTATTCCAAAATTGACGACAATGCAACCAGTTATTTATCATAGGGGAAAGAAAAATACGTAATGTGTCCTATTGAGCCCTGCGGGTCCACTATACGGGCGCCTACCTAACAGTGGAGGTTGGCTCCCTAAGTTTCAGTGGTAGGCGCCCCCACTCAGCGGCGGCTTGCCCTGATAACCCTACAAATCCCTATGATAATTAAAATTGTGTCCCAATATACCCAATGCCCCCCCCCCCCAAAAAAAAAAAAAACAAGCAAAATTGCAAAAAAGAATAAAACTAAAAAATGTAAAAAAAACCAACAAAAAATAATAATTAAATAAGAATGTTTTGTATAGTGGGTGTACTAGTTTTTTACCTTTAAATATCCCTATTAAGATTCAAATTTAGGCAAAAAAATTGGTCCTAATAATACCCATAGAAAAAAAGCTATTCACAGTGGCATCTCACTTAGATATGACATGGTATAATGACCTTTTAGACTATAATGGGTAACAGTCACAGCGGAAAGAGCCATCCAGATAAAGCCACCAGTAAGATTTCTATAGAGGTGATACTTTTACATAGTAGTAGTGCTCCACAAAGTCATAGCTCGTTCACCCTATATTGTCCATTATAGAACTTCATATACGCACATAGGGAATGATTATGATAAGTTCTCATAAATGGTGCAAATGATCATATACTCATCTGAGCTACATTGCAGCACCATCAGCGCGGAGATCACCAGTGAGGCTTCATATGAACGACATCCCTAACAATGCCCAACGAGTTTCCCCCTGTGGGAAGTAGTGATGAGCAAACATGTTTGGATAATATGTTATCCGAGTATCTTGGGCGTCCTCAGATAATACGGTCAAATCCCCTCGGCTGCATGTTTTGCAGCGGTAGATAGCTGCAACACATGCAGATATTGCCTGTTTGTTAGGGAATCCCCATGTGCTCAGGCTGTCTAACAGCTGCAAATCATGCAGCCGCGGGGACTAGAACATAACATACGAGCAAACCCAAGATACTCAGATGCTTGGATAACACATTATCCGAACATGTCCGCTCATCACTAATTACCATGCCTTTCACCACTATCCTAACGAACACAGATCAAACTGTCATATGCATCTCAAAATGGTGTCAATGAAAACTTCAGCTCGGCATGCAAATACAAGCCCTCATACAGCTCCATCAACAGAAAATGTAAAAAGTTAGGCGTCTCTAAACACATAAGTTTGGATTGTGTCACCAGTTTCGAAATTCTGTTCTTTATTATTTTAGCGGTTTAAAAAAAGCACACCTAACAAATTTGGCATTCCTATAACTGTGCCGACCTGGAGAATCATATTGTAATGTTGAAACTCAAAAAGCTTTTAATCCTCGGCAAGTCTGAACTAATAGCTATTCATGCGGAAACCCCTAAGAAAGACCAAATTGCTCTTTTCTATAGAAGAACCAGATTAAGAGTACTAATCTTTACAAATGCCAGCTCCCATATTTTAGCTGTAGCTCCGCTTATCCAATTCCCATGAGTGATGATGATGTATATCTGATAAATTTACATCAGTAAGGAAAAAATGTATACATCACATAAGGAAAAGAGATTTACTCTCTGTATGATAATGATATAATTCATAGTCACAGGCTGATTTTGGGAACAGAAATAAAATTAAAGTAAGTTAGTGGAATATTTTTTTTTTTCCAAGAAGGGAAAGGTTTTGTACTGAGCTTTTGATCATATTGCTAATGATGAGACTGATGTAGCCAGCTGTAGCAGTAGGCAACAAGTCTGGGAACAGCATGGGATATTTTGCTTAGGGCTTTTTCCAAATACAAATTACAATAGCAGGCAACTAGGGGAATGTGTAATATCGGTTTTAAAAATCATCCCTTTCAAGTAATTTAAAATTGCCAGGATAGAAAGGAAGCAGGGCATGAAGAACAAGAAAAATTGAAAACGTGAAGGAATACAAAAAATGCTACTTCTAAAGCATAAACAAGCCCATAGGGACTGATTAGCTTTAAAGGAAGTCTGTCAGCAGCTTTATGGTCAGAAAAGAAATTACAGTGCACGGTAAGGTAGTAAAACAAGTTGAAACACAACTCTCTGACCACATACACATTATTAATTGCAGAGAAAATTAACTTTGAAGCTTTTGGTGCAGTCCTAAGCTGGCTAGTACTCCAGCTTTCCACCATCAACCCCATTCCTTGACTTTCATTACATCTCTACAGCTTCCCTGGTTCAACATGAAATTCTTTTGAGCTAATTTTTCCTAGCTTGATACAGGCACGAAAGAGAAGTTGGGGATCGTCGTGAAACGTGGGATGCATTTATGGCAGATCCATTTGGATTATTTAATAGTTAAAAGATAACAAACGGGTAAAAGTAGGTCATGGAGTGATTTTTACAGTTAAAGGACTTTTCTCCATGTGTGTTTATTGCTTTTGACTACGGGGGTTAGTAATGGGGATGTCTGATCGACAACTCTCCATTACTAAACCCTGGGCTTGATATCAGCGAACATTAGACAGCTGACATCAACCCCAAAATAGTGATGAGCGAGTGTACTTGTTGCTCGGGTTTTCCTGAGCACGCTCGGGTGATCTCCGAGTATTCGTTAGTCTTCGGAGATTTACTTTTTATCGCCTCAGCTGAATGATTTACAGCTATTAGCCAGGCTGAGTACATGTGGGGGTTGCCTGGTTGCTAGGGAATCCCCACATGTAATCAAGCAGGCTAGTAGCTGTAAATCATTCAGCTGCTGTGATGAAAACTAAATCTCCGAACACTAACAAATACTTGGAGACCACCCAAGCGTGCTCGAGAAAACCTGAGCAATGAGTACACTCGCTCATCACTACCCCAAAACCATTACCCCATTTGGCAACGCACTAGGGCAAAAGGGAAGAGCTGAGGCTAATCACCAGAATTGTTGCATCTAATGGAGGTGCCATTTCTGGGGCAGCTGAAGGCTGGTGTTATTAGTCTGGGAGGGGGCCAATATCCATAGCTGCATCCCAGCCTAATAATATCAGCCTGCAGCTGACTGATTAGCCTTTGCCGGTTATTAAAAATAGGGGGGACCCCTCGTCATTTTTTTGGGGGGAGTCCCCCTTTTTAATAACCAGTATAGGCTATGCAGACAGCTGTGTTATGATACTAATAGCTCCGGAAGCTTCATGGATATTGGCCTCTTCCCAGAATAATAACACCAGCCCCCAGCTTTCCCTCAACGCGTCATTAAAAATAAGAGGCACCCCATGCAATTTCTTTCATTTCATTTTAGATTTATTAGCTAACCACATGTACAGTAAGCTACACATGCACTGCACACATTGTATAGAACACCAACATCTTCGTTACAATCATCTATCCATCTGTATATAAGATTGTCTTATTAGTTAGAAAACTAGATTGAAATGACCGAATTACTGTATGTAAAAGCTGATGTTAAAAACACATTGCATATGGATGCTAGGTGAGTAAAAACGCACACTCACTTGACACTGTCCAACTTTTCTGGCTGAGAAACTCAGCTACTTTATATATGCAGATGTGAGTGTGTACCCAAAAAGCGGATAACCACTCTCTAGAGAGACCAGGGCCGGACTGGCCATCGGGCACTTCTGGCAAATGCCAGAAGGGCCGGTGCCAGTAGTGGGCCGCTGCACTGTTTCTCCCCCTCCCCCCCGCCAGTGCCGCCGCCGCCGCATTTAACTATACCGGCGTCTATGACGCCGGTATAGTTCAATGCAATGATGGAGGAGAGAGCGTCACCTGATGCCCCCTCTCCCATCATTCCCCGCTCTGCCTCTGACACTGCGGGTGCACGATGACATCATATCATCGCGCACCTGCTGTGTCCCGGGCAGACTGCAGCCGCCGAGACAGGAGACAGGAGCCAGGAGCAGCGCAGGCAAAAGGAAAGGTGAGGAGAGTGTTTTTTTTTTTTTTAACTGGACTGTGGGGCCATTATCGGGGGGGGGGGGGGGGTGACGAGATGTGGACTCTGCTGTATATACCCCTGTGTGGGCTCTGCTATATACACCCCTGTGTGGGCTCTGCTGTATACACCCCTGTGTGGGCTCTGCTGTATACTGTGTGGGCTCTGCTGTATGCTGTGTGGGCTCTGCTGTATACTGTGTGGGCTCTGCTGTATATACCCCTGTGTGGGCTCTGCTGTATATACCCCTGTGTGGGCTCTGCTGTATACTGTGTGGGCTTTGCTGTATATACCCCTGTGTGGGCTCTGCTGTATACTGTGTGGGCTCTGCTGTATATACCCCTGTGTGGGCTCTGCTGTATACTGTGTGGGCTCTGCTGTATATACCCCTGTGTGGGCTCTGCTGTATACTGTGTGGGCTCTGCTGTATATACCCCTGTGTGGGCTGTGCTGTATACTGTGTGGGCTCTGCTGTATATACCCCTGTGTGGGCTCTGCTGTATACTGTGTGGGCTCTGCTGTATATACCCCTGTGTGGGCTCTGCTGTATACTGTGTGGGCTCTGCTGTATATACCCCTGTGTGGGCTCTGCTGTATACTGTGTGGGCTCTGCTGTATATACCCCTGTGTGGGCTCTGCTGTATACTGTGTGGGCTCTGCTGTATATACCCCTGTGTGGGCTCTGCTGTATATACCCCTGTGTGGGCTGGGCTGTATATACCCCTGTGCTGTGCTGTATATACCCCTGTGTGGGCTTGGCTGTATATACCCCTGTGTGGGCTTGGCTGTATATACCCCTGTGTGGGCTTGGCTGTATATACCCCTGTGTGGGCTGGGCTGTATATACCCCAAAAAAAACAAAAAAAAAACACTACCTGAAAAAATACTGATTGACAACTTAGTAAAATCAGAATATTTTATTATAACACATAAGACACCAACCAAGACAATACACAGAAAATCTCAAAGAGGCACAAGACATTATTAACCAAATGAGGCTATGCAAGGGACAAGTTATAATAATATTCAATATTCAAAACATATTGTTATTAATGCCCCTGCATATTTTCATATATGAACATAAATAAACATGAACTACGGCAAGAGGTCACATAAGAAAGGGGGAGCCACTGCTATAGTGCAAATTTAGGAGGATTTCATATCCAAATATAAAGTGCATAGTCCTTTAGACAGTTACTGCCACTATACGGTGAATGAAAGGCAGTGCCCATGCAAAGTTAGTATATTGGTTCCCCATCAAAAACCATTAATAAAGTGCATAGTGCAAATAGTTATCCTTACCGGTGCTCATGTTACTGTGCCAGTGCCTCGTTACTACACTCCAACGCGCGTTTTGCAGCACGTAGCTTCCTCAGGGAGTGACCCCTGTGTGGGCTCTGCTGTATATACCCCTGTGTGGGCTGGGCTGTATATACCCCTGTGCTGTGCTGTATATACCCCTGTGTGGGCTTGGCTCTATATACCCCTGTGTGGGCTTGGCTCTATATACCCCTGTGCGGGCTGTGCTCTATATACCCCTGTGCGGGCTGTGCTCTATATACCCCTGTGCGGGCTGTGCTCTATATACCCCTGTGCGGGCTGTGCTCTATATACCCCTGTGCGGGCTGTGCTCTATATACCCCTGTGCGGGCTGTGCTCTATATACCCCTGTGCGGGCTGTGCTCTATATACCCCTGTGCGGGCTGTGCTCTATATACCCCTGTGCGGGCTGTGCTCTATATACCCCTGTGCGGGCTGTGCTCTATATACCCCTGTGCGGGCTGTGCTCTATATACCCCTGTGCGGGCTGTGCTCTATATACCCCTGTGCGGGCTGTGCTCTATATACCCCTGTGCGGGCTGTGCTCTATATACCCCTGTGCGGGCTGTGCTCTATATACCCCTGTGCGGGCTGTGCTCTATATACCCCTGTGCGGGCTGTGCTCTATATACCCCTGTGCGGGCTGTGCTCTATATACCCCTGTGCGGGCTGTGCTCTATATACCCCTGTGTGGGCTGTGCTGTATACTACGCGGGCTGTGCTATATTATGCAGGCTGTGCTATATACTATGCAAGTTGTGCTATATACTATGCGGGCTTTGCTATATACTATAGGGGGTATATTATATTTTATGGGGAGGCCATGTTATATACTATGTGGCTGTGTTATATACTATTGCGGGGGGGGGGGTATATTATATTCTGTAGGGGAGGCTGTGTTATACTATGGGGGTATATTATATTCTATGGGGGAGGCTGTCTTATACTATGGGGGGCTGCATTATATATTATGGGGAGGTGGGCTGTATTATATTCTATGGGGGGCTGTATTAGATTTTATGAGGGATGATTGCATCATACTCTGATGGGGCTGCATTATATTCTATGGGGAGGTGGGCTGTATTCTATTCTATTTGGGGCTACATTAAATTCTATGGGGGGGGCTGTAATATATATATTCTATGAGGGGTGATTTCATCATACTCTATTGGGGGGGCTGCATTATATTCTATGGGGGGTTACATTATACTCTGTAGGGTGGTGGCTGCATTATACTGTATGTGGGCTGCATTATACTGTATCGAGGACTATGGGGAATATGTTATACTATATGAAGAACTATGGGGTGCATTATACTATGGGAAGTGAATTGTACTATATGGATGACTATGGCGGTGCATTATACTATATGGAGCACTATGAGGACTGTATTATGCTCTGTGGAGGACTGAGCAGTGTATTTTAATATATGGAGGACTATGGTGCACATTATAATATATGGAGGACTATGGGGTATATTTTACTAAACAAGTAAAATGCTGCATATTCAGATTGTTTTTGCCGGAACAAAAATCATTGTTCTCAGCAGCACATCGCCAGCGTAAACTGTAGATGTGCTGCTGATAACATGATACTGTATGGTGATCTATTAGTGATCGTTCTGTCCCATCATTCTGTCTCAGACGGTGGAAAGAGGCCGGGAAACAAGCGTTGAACAACTTCAGTATGGTCGATCAAACTCATTTAGCGGCCTGAGATCAGCGCATGTAAGTAAATACAACCGAAATGCTTTTGTGTGATGTGCAATATGTTAGCATTTGGGGCCCCATTTTAAACTTTGCCTAGGGCCCCACTTTGCCTAAAACCGGCCCTGCCTACAAGTGTACAAAGGTATTATACAGTCACCCTGTGACAAGTGGGCCTGTGTAACTTCAAATGCCAGGGCTGAATTTTAGTCCCAGTCCGGCCCTGAGAGAGACATAGGGCTTTCATCTGAATGTCGTAGACGCTTTCACTCAAAGTCTTACAAACATAAAAAACCAAACATTTTTTTTAAACCAATCCAATATTGTGTAATTTCTTTTTCAAATGATCTTAATGTTTAACATAGATAAATGTAAGGACAGGCTTTTTGGACGAGGAAACAAAATGTTATGTGCTAAACAGTAAAATGCTGGTTAAAATGGTGAATGAAAAAAAAACGTGGGTGTATGAGTGGACTGAAAACTAAACTTTAGTGACCAGTGCCAGGCAGCTGCTTCCAAGGATAATAAAATCATGGATTTCATTAAAAATGGCATGACAAGAACATAATTTTGCCCAGTGGCGTAACTTGAAACTCATGGGCCCCGATGTGAAAGCTCCAACGGGCCCCCAAATATTTTAAATCTTTAATAGCAATAGTCTTTTTATATAGGCCAAAGGGAATTTTAGGGCCCGGGTGCCGGGTGGGTTATTCAGTGTGGAAAAAGGAAGGCTTGGAAGTGATCTTACTACAATGTAATAATATATGAGGGGACAGTAGATAAATCTTTCCAATGATCTGTTTACACCTAGGCCTGCCGTGGGGACAAGCGGGCATTATATATGCCTAGAGGAAAGAAGGTTCCACCATAATCACGGACGACGATTCTTTAGTGTACGGGCAGTCAGATTATAAAACTCTCCATGTGCTGTTGTAATAGTTAATTCACTACAAAAGTACATGGAGGACTTAGATGCCTTTTTTGAAAAATATAATATTCTAGTTTATCGGAGGTTGATCCAGGGAGGTAGTCTGAATCCCTTATGTGTAGTCAGGAAGGAGTTTTTCCCCTACCATGGGGCAATTGGCATTGGCCTCATGGGGTCTTTAGCTTCCCCTGGATCAAAATGTTAGGTTATAGGCGGTGTCCTCTTTCAGCATTGAAACGGCAAAATGTTGGAAATTAATATACTTTAGCATACAGTGCTCATTAATACACAAGACTCATACCACGTGGCAAATTATTTTGCTATAACAGCATTTTTCATTTCTGGCCTGTTTAGCTTAGTGTAATTAGTCCGAAAACTCAGAGAGAAGAAATGTTCCTCACTTGTTACAGCTTATGAGATAAAATGTGAAAAGTGCTACCATGAAGTGTGATATCTGGTTTCCTTATTAATGGTTTCGTAACTCCAGGGCAGATGATCCATCCAGTATTTCACAATGCAACATAAATCTGGAAAACCATTAATCTCATACTGACTGGTAAAATAGAAAGGTATAAATGCACCATTTCTAGGATTATTAGCAGTCAGATCTATTCTTGAATTCTAAACGTATAGAATGGAAATAGCTGGTAGTTCCATTGTAACTTAAAGGAATTGTACATCTTCCAAAAAGTGTCACATCTGTGCACAAGCACTCATTTTACCCTTGGCATTGTCACATATTTTAGTACACCTTAGTTTCGTCACAATTCCCCGGTTTTCAGGAGCAAAAATATGACATAGATGGATGGAAATCAAGTAATTGGGACAGCACTCTGCACAGCTAGGCCATGCAAAGTACACCGAGCTCTCATGCTTAGTTTAAACACTCATTTTGAGGTAACAAACTACTTAAAACCTCCTGTCTAACATTTTGTAGGTCCACCTCATGCAGACAAAACTGAGATTGACGTCACAAAACCTGTGAATGTGCTGGGTGGTATCTAGCAATAAAATATTAGCAGCAGATCTTTTCCATCCGGTATGTTACGTGTGGCCTACATGAATCAGGCTCGATTTTCCAGCATATATAACAAATGCTTGAAAGGATTGAGATGAGAGATATTATGAGGCAAAGTCAACATTTCAAACTCTTTGTCCTCAAACTATTTCTGAACAATTTTTAACAGTCATGAATAAGCGATGTACTGTATTTGTTCTGCAACAATGTTCTACATGCCACTGTAATTGGCTGAGCAGCAGTACTCAATGTCAAGCAGCAGCTGCAAAAGCAAATGAGATTTTAGGGTGTATAAAAAAACTAAATCCTGTGATCCCAATGTATTGTTACACCTCTATAACTCACTTGTGAGGCCACATTTAGAATATTGGATCCAGTTTTGGGCTCTACTTTTTTAAAAGGACATTCAGAAGGTAGAACCAGTTCAAAGGTGGGCAAACTAAATTATTACAAGGGACGGAAGGCCTCTCCTATCATGAAAGGTTGGAAAAGTTGGGCTTGTTTAGCTTAAAAAAGACGTCTCAGATATGTCATTTATATGTATAAATATATATGTGGTGAGTACCAAGGACTGGTACATTACCTATTCCTTCCAAAGACCGCACTAAGTGCCACAGGTCACTCATTACGGGTGGAAGAAAGGAGATTCTGCCAGCTAAATTGGAAAGGGTTCTTTACAGTTAGAGCAGTCAGACTGTGGAATGCCGACCACAGGAGGTAGTAATGACAGACACTATAAAAGCTTTCAAAAAAGAGCTGGATGATTCCTTAGCACAAATGGCCTTGCAAGTTATAGATAATGTATTGCCAAAATGTACAATTGGTGGAGAAAGGTTGGACTTGATAAACCAGAGTCTTTTTTTCAAGCTATGTAACACCTACATGAATTTCAGGACCAAAGTTTCCCGCAAAACATTTCTCAGAGCTTCGCGTTGCCTCAGCTGGCTTGCCTCCTTGCCATAGTGCATCCCTGTGGTATCTCCCCCACATGAGTAATTCTTCAGACCAGGCCACTTTTTTTTTCCCATACAGAATAAATCATGGCACTCCAAAAAAATAAAAAAGTGCTCCAACCCCTTAACAAGCAGTAAATAGAACTTGGCACTCAAAAAATTGCTGAAGTGATATTTTTTTCACTGTGGTCCACACTACTCATGAGTCATGACCAAAATATTATTAATAATGAGGATTTCAGTTAAGATAATAGATCACTTAAGTAATTTGTGAGTGGCAAGTTCTGTTAGTACTTTTTATTTTATTGTTCAGAGGACCGGTCCCGATGCTTATGTGCCCCTGTAGATCTATACAGTGCATTGACTTGTTTGTGGTTATGTAGCTCCAGGCAATACAAATTGCAATGCATGGCATGTTTGACACCTTTCTGTCTATAATGTATTCTTTCCAGTTTCGGAAGCATTTGAGAAATTAAATCATGGCATGGAGAAACACGAGGCAAAAGGTGACGCAGATCGTATCTGATAGGGAAATATTGGAGTTTCGATCCTTGGTTTATCACCAAGTGTAAAGGAATCATAAATGCAGTTTAACCAAGATGTTGGCTTTTCCGTTAAATCCATAGAGGCAAATAGAAAGCGATAACATTTTTACGTAACCAGAAAACTTAACATATGAAAGTAATCTGAAGAAGAAAAAACAGTGAAATGAGTGATGACAAACAAGCAACAATGCATAGAATAGACCGATTCCCTGCAATGGTAATGGTAAGGTCAGAGCTTTCCTCGGGGAGAGAGATGTAATTTAAAGTTTCAAAATGTCAACAGCAGAAGCAATCTGTGCGGCCCAACACAGGATTTGGCTTTTCGAGAAATGAACTCCATGGGGTTGGTTACTTTATGTAAAGTCTGGCACTTACTATCGTTGATTTAACTATATTAGCAAAATGAACGGTGCAGCAATATCTCACTCGTGGTATCGAAGCTTGTAGACAAGTCTGCTGTAAGAAGCAAAGTATATAGTATTATGAACAAGTAAGGATGTTTGTTTTTACGTCAATGGAATCTGTCAGTAACATTTGCCCCAGGCTAGCCGAGGTTGTGTGTAACACGCCAAGATCCTGGTTGTTACAATGGCATTGCTTTCCTCACGGGGAGAGTGATGTCATGCTTGGAAGCGAGGAAGGATTCCTTTTATTCACAAACATGCAACATGTTCTTACTCCAGGCCAGAAGGGGGAGCTCTGATCCAGCTTGTGGGTGGCACCCCTATATATATTCTTGTTGGAGGGAAAGTAGACTGTCAGAGGAACAGAACAGAAAGGAGTGTGAGCAGAGATAAGGGGCCGTGCAGCCACGTGAAGTGCTGCAGCTCCAGGAAAGGAGAGAGAATGATGGAATAAGTTGTAGTAAGCGTGAAGTAGGAAGGAGCAAAAGCAACGTGAAGAGCTGGAGACAGAAGCTGCGACTGGGCTTCCTCCGCACAGAGCGCAGATACCGGTAGCCGGTAGACTGAGGTTGTGGGGGGTAATTATGCCCCACGACAGAAACCGGCGGGACAGCAGATTGCAAGTTACCTGTCCACCATTGACACCTGAGGACACAGTAGCAAATAGAGCCCGGGTCGTGATAGAGATCCTGTATAAAGGCTCAAGCTACCTGTCGTACGGGTAGTGTCCTACCAACAAGGGGAACAGAGAAGAAACGTGAGGACCTTGTGTGAGGCCTAAGGCAGCAAGGGACTACACCACAGCGCTAGTAGGAAGGCTTCCAACCCTGCCTGGTAAAGGGGAGTCCAGATTCCATGCCAAGCTGTTCGGACCATCGACACCTGTGATCTGGTACCCTGGACTGTGGCTGCCTGAACCCTTCAGTAAAGCGGTAAAGAGACTGCCACCCTGTGTCCTCTGTTTCTTTCTACGCCACCTACCACCTGTCCCTACTACCCCGGAAGCCCTGGGGACCCAGCTTCACCTGTGGGAAGCCATACCATCCCTGCTGCCATAACATCACCCCAGAGGATCCCTTTAAGCAGCGTTGGTCATCCCTGACCAAATACCACAGGTGGCGTCACAAACTTTTATTATTTCACAAACCCCTTTAAAGACCTTTCCTTTAACATGGGCACCCAGGGCCACGGACTGTGTCACCGCTACAGTGACACATCCCTTAAAGTACCGGACCTGGTACAGAGTACCCCACGGCCCTGGCGGGCGTTGCATGTGCAAAATTGGTCAGTATAAAACATTACAAAATATGTAACCCCAATAATAAAAATAATTGAGACGTAAAATGTAAAGAGAACAGGAATTAGTTAATGGCAACAGAACATATAACACATCAGAAGTTGAATTTTATTTTTTTTTTCAATGAAATGGAAAAATGTCCAACTCATTTAGATAAGGATAGTAGCAACACATCTGAAAAATAGACAGGGTTAAAAGGCTGGAAAAGTAAGTGGCACTAATGAAAACTGCCGAAGGGTCAATTTACAACTAGGAAATGTGACTATATAAAAAGAGCATGCTATAGAGGCAGAGTCTCTCAGAGGCAAAGATGGTCAGAGATTCACCAATCTAAATAACCGAGTCTAAAAATTGTGGAAATATTTCAGAAAAAATGTTCCTCAATGTAAAATTGCAAAGACTTTGAATATCCAACCATCTGTAGGAATCTGAAGAAATCCATAAGCACAAGTGTACAAGGCCGACAGTCAATACTGGATGCTTGAGATCTATGGGCCCTCAGACGGCACTGCGTCATAAACACACGTTTCAGATTCATTTTCAACGTATCAGTAGTACAGAATATGATGATGAGAAGTCGTGCTTGAAAAACCATTTAGTGAGAGCGGATTTCCATGAAGACTCTGTGGCACCTAGGGAACTTACTAATGTTAAGGGAAAACCAGAAGCCTCCTAGACGTTCCTAGAAAGCAGGAAAGTATGACATTACAGCCATTGAGCGTACTACAAGGTGTTCATGGTACAGTTCGTCATCTACAGCCCGAAAACAGGAAGGATTAAAACATACAAATACAGGACTAACAGGTTCACATCCACAAGGTGCACCGTATTTTATATTGCCTTAAATTAATGTAAAATAATTCTATAAACTCAGTGATAAAGTCTTACTAACCTCGTACGTGTGGGGCACCGAATGTATTAATGTAAATTTATAGAAAGACAAAACATGAATTTATTGCAACACAAGTCACAAGGCGTTTCTTCCCTTTTCTCAGTATTCACAGTGGTCACAAAAATAGCCGTGTAATAGCTGGACTTGGTCACATGCACAGATGTAGAGAATTACTGTGCTAAAAAAGGATTTTACCCTTTTGGGTTTCACAAAGAATGGAATCAAGAAATTTTAAGACTGCGTCGCCATTGCAGCCAAGCATCTTTTTGACATTGTTAGATCCAAACCAGGTTTATTGATTCTGTTTATGGCCGTTACAAATTTTGCTGTCCATATGCGCTAAGTGAATGTGGGATATTCTTACTGTTCTGTAAAATTATTATTATGCTTTGTTTATATAGCACCATCATATTCTGCAGTGCTTTACAGACCTCATCACTGTCCCCATCATGGCTCAAAATCTGAATTCCTTATCAGTATGTCTTTGTAGTGTGGGAGAAAACTGGAGAACATGGAGGAAACCCACACAAAGACAAAGACAAGGTACAAAGTCCTTGCAGATGTTGTCCTTGGTTTTTTGAACCCAGGGTGACAGTACTGCAAAGCAACAGTGTTAGGTGCTGAGCCACCATGCTGAAATGCTAAAGGAACATCTACATTGTCATTTCTATCTGAAAATTAAATTCCTTGGAAAGGAATTATTTTGGTTCAATTTAAAATACGGCAATATGGTAGTTTCTCTAAGCTATAAGTCAGGGTGAGTAGCACAGACTTGATGCAATCATGCAGCACGGCCAGACTTGTCAGACAGAAGGGTATGCAGGATGGTAGATGCAGCTAAGTGGAGCTGGAAGCATTGGAGGAAGCAGGAGTGCAGCCATATACATGGATAGCAAAGATGTATACACAATGTAGCAGTAGCAATCCAATTACTCAAAGGCATAGCAGAGATGTATTTGCAATTTAGAATCTTGGAGTAGAGATGTAGTTACAGATAGGAACAGAAAAGTCGTAAACATGTGATAGCAGAAGAATAGCAGTAGCACATTATCAGGTTTCCTGATTTCAGAGATGACTTTGTAAACATTGTGAGGCAGTGACAAGTGTCATATGTGAGGGTCGCTATGTGTCCCCCAGGATGCATACATAAGCGTATTGAGGACGCTGGAGTGCACTGCAGTCACAGGTATAGCTATGATTGCAGTGCAAAATAAAAGTAAGTTTGCAAATATAAGAATAAATGTGGCACTCACCCTGTTGTGCAGAAAAGTTCATGTCCTTTATTTAACGCTTAGCTTGTTACAGACATTTTCGGCAGCGGAAGGTGGGATGGGGGTGCGGGGAGTGAACTACTGGAGTGAAGCGTATTGAGGCCGCTGGAGTGCACTGCAGTCACAGGTATAGCTATGATTGCAGTGCAAAATAAAAGTAAGTTTGGTCTTGGACAAGCTATTTGTCCAGGGCAGATTTAAGAAAACCCAGCATGAGCTTTTATTTTACGAGCGAACTACAGGATGGTAGTGGGACAGTTTGCTCCCTCCAGGCCGGATCTCACAATTGGCCCATGGCCACAGATTACAATTAAAAACCCTGCAGTAAAGGGTTTGGGTGGGTCAGTCTTGGTTTGCAAACTGCAAACAGGTGGCTCTGCAAGGCTCAGCCTGTGTGAAGTAACACGGAGCCACGCGAAGCCAAAAGGCCTGGCACCCTTCAACATGACACGGTGGTGCGGTTGCCCACGGTATCCAGTCTCGGGTATGGCTGCAATCCGGAAGATACCATTTGTAAGTTACGTTGGACATTAAAGACACTTTAATTTGAACTTTCCTGTGGTCACTGCCTGTCTGTCACACTGCACCAACCCCGCTACACTACAGCATATAACCTGACACAGCAGAACTGACAATGCAATAACACCATAAGTGGTTGGACAGAGCTTAATCATAGTTGGCTGTTGCATTGCAGAGCAGAATTACCAAGAACAATTAATTATCTGGTAACTAGACTGCTGAGACGAGTTTGACAACTTATAACTTGGTACTGCAGAGGTGAGAGTGCAATAGTAGGAAGTTTATCAGGATTGAGCTTGGCAATGGGAACTGGATTGCAGACACGAGTTGCAGAGAAGATGTTTAGACATCTGGCAAGTAGAAGAAAAGGCATACTCATGAAAAAGCACGTGGTAACAGGATGCTGTACTAACTGAATACTCAGGCAGCTAGCAACAACCAGAAGTAGCCTTAAAAGGCCTTTGCTGATGAGGTCAGTTGACTTATCCTGGTAAGCCACAGTAAACCAGGGTAGACTAGCACAGAAGGAACTGGCCATAGGGGGGAGAGAAAAAAAAAACAGTGCTGGAGGCAGGACTGAGGAGTAACAGAGTTCATCTTTACTTATGCAGCGAACAAGAGGTGTTTCCAGCTTGAGATGCATTGGATGTTTATCACATATGATCTGAAATACCCCATTAAAATTAGTCTTTTAAAGAAGACCAGCACCAGAGTCTCTTCTGGTTAGCTTTCTAGAGTCCGTATAGTTGGAGGCTGTTCCAGTATACGAATCCAGCCCTGCCTGTAACTTTGTGTCAGTATCCGTTCTGCCTGATGACCCAAAATCTATGTTGTCTGAACAGTTTCCGAGTCATTTCCTGCCAGTTACTCTGAGCCTGTGTTCGTGTCAGTGAACCTAACCCTTGGGGTCAGCAGCTGCAATATCGGCGATTGCCTAGGTGTGGTACCTGGCAGCTACTTGCAGCTTAAGCCTTACTCCACCATCAGAGGCTATAGCAACAGCCAAGTAGCCTCTTAGCTACGCCCCTCCTAGGTAAGCCCAGATCGTGGAACAGTGGGTCCAAGATCTAAGCGTAAAACCAGTTGAATATTGTTGATCAAGCAAATTTAATGGTCTTAATGCAGCTCATGTAAATGCAAGAAGGTGAAATATGTTAAATATGTGAGACAGCGGCTGAGATCAGCGCTGAAAAGGTTACTGCCGGTCAGACCCCGGGTGATGATTATTACTGTCATAAGCGTCTCCTGCTATCATTGATAGCAGTGAGAGCAGGTAATGCTGATGAGAGTAGTTATCAGCAGGCACCTGTGCATAGTGGTAGCTTTACTGCTATCCACAGACACAGGAAACAAAGAAGATGAACGTGCATTACTTTGTGGGATCATTTTATTAATAAATGGATTAACAAGGGCTAATGAGGGGGAGTGTTTATTCAAATAAAGTTTTTTCTTTGTGTGTTTATTTTTATTATTGGATTAGTAATGGGGTGTCTGACTGACACTTTTTCATTCCTACCCCCCCAGAATAATTGCCCCAATTGCCTCCGCAACAGGGAAATCAAGAAAAGCTGAGGCAAAGCTCAAGAATTGGCACATCAAAAATATGAAAGCCAATCAACAATCATTACCAGTGTGGTCACTTTCTTTATTCACAAAGTATTTTTTTCCTGTGTTTTTTTTAACTATTCACTTACAGGGTTAGTAATAGGGGTGTCTGATAGATGCGCCGCATTACTAACCTCTGGGCTTGATGTCAGCGGATATTACACAGCTGACATCAACTCAAAATATGACCCCACTTGCCAACGCACAAGGGCAGGGAGGGTCAAATATTCATGGACCTTCCCAGCCTGAAAACACCAGCCCCCTGCTGTCTTCTTTAACTTGTCTGGTTATCAAAAATGGGGATGGGCCCCATGCCATTTTTTGTTAAATTATTTACATTTAAAAAAAATGCCATGGAGGCCCTTCTATTTTTAATAACTAGCCAAAATAAAGCAGACAGCTGAGAGATGCACCCTGCAGCTGTCTGCTTTACCTGTTCTTGTTATCAAAAATAGGTGGGCTCCCACGTCATTTTTTTTTCTAACATTGTGTGCTGGCTGGTGTTGAGCATTCCGATACCGCAAGTATCGGGTATCGGCCGATATTTGCTGTATCGGAATTCCGATACCGAGATCCGATACTTTTGTGGTATCGGGTATCGGTATCGAAACAACATTAATGTGTAAAAGAAAGAATTAAAATAAAAAATATTGCTATACTCACCTCTCCGACGCAGCCTGGACCTCACCGAGGGAACCGGCAGCGTTGTTTGCTTAAAATGCGCGCTTTTCCTTCCTTCCGTGACGTCACGGCTTCTGATTGGTCGCGTGCCGCCCATGTGGCCGCGACGCGACCAATCACAGCAAGCCGTGACGTAATTTCAGGTCCTTCTAGGCATTCAGTATTTTAAAATTACGTCCCGGCTTTGTGATTGGTCGCGTCGCGGTCACATGGGCGACGCGACCAATCACAAGCCGTGACGTCACGGGAGGCAGGAGACGCGCGCATTTTAAAATGCGCGCGTGTCCAGCCTCCCGTGACGTCACGGCTTGTGATTGGTCGCGTCGCCCATGTGACCGCGACACGACCAATCACTAGTGTTGAGCGATACCGTCCGATACTTGAAAGTATCGGTATCGGAAAGTATCGGCCGATACCGGCAAAGTATCGGATCCAATCCGATACCGATACCCGATACCAATACAAGTCAATGGGACTCATGTATCGGACGGTATTCCTGATGGTTCCAAGGGTCTGAAGGAGAGGAAACTCTCCTTCAGGCCCTGGGAACCATATAAATGTGTAAAAGAAAGAATTAAAATAAAAAATATCGCTATACTCACCTGTCCGACGCAGCCGGGACTTCAACGAGGGAACCGGCAGCGTTGTTTGTTTAAAATTCGCGCTATTACTTGGTTACGTGAATTCCCGGCTTGTGATTGGTCAGGTCGGCCATGTTGCCGGGACGCGGACCAATCACAGCAAGCCGTGACGAAATTACGTCACGGCTTGCTGTGATTGGTCCGCGTCCCGGCAATATGGCCGCCCTGACCAATCACAAGCCGTGACGTCACGGGAGGCTGGACACGCGCTCATTTTAAAATGGGCGCGTGTCCAGCCTCCCGTGACGTCACGGCTTGTGATTGGTTGCGCCGCGGTCAACCAATCACAAGCCGGGAGGCTGGACGCGCTCATTTTAAAATGGGCGCGTGTCCAGCCTCCCGTGACGTCACGGCTTGTGATTGGTTGCGCCGCGGTCAACCAATCACAAGCCGGGAGGCTGGACGCGCTCATTTTAAAATGGGCGCGTGTCCAGCCTCCCGTGACGTCACGGCTTGTGATTGGTTGCGCCGCGGTCAACCAATCACAAGCCGGGAGGCTGGACGCGCTCATTTTAAAATGGGCGCGTGTCCAGCCTCCCGTGACGTCACGGCTTGTGATTGGTCAGGGCGGCCATATTGCCGGGACGCGGACCAATCACAGCAAGCCGTGACGTAATTTCGTCACGGCTTGCTGTGATTGGTCCGCGTCCCGGCAACGTGGCCGACCTGACCAATCACAAGCCGGGAATTCACGTAACCAAGTAATAGCGCGAATTTTAAACAAACAACGCTGCCGGTTCCCTCGCTGAAGTCCCGGCTGCGTCGGAGAGGTGAGTATAGCGATATTTTTTATTTTAATTCTCTCTTTTACACATTTTAACATTAATGTTGTTGCGATACCCGATACCCGATACCACAAGAGTATCGGAATCCCGGTATCGGAATTCCGATACAGCAAGTATCGGCCGATACCCGATACTTGCAGCATCGGAATGCTCAACACTACCAATCACAAAGCCGGAACGTAATTTTAAAATACTGAATGCCTAGAAGGACCTGAAAATTACGTCACGGCTTGCTGTGATTGGTTGCGTCGCGGCCACATGGGCGACGCGACCAATCACAAGCCGTGACGTCACGGGAGGCTGGACACGCGCGCATTTTAAAATGCGCGCGTCTCCTGCCTCCCGTGACGTCACGGCTTGTGATTGGTCGCGTCGCCCATGTGACCGCGACGCGACCAATCACAAAGCCGGAACGTAATTTTAAAATACTGAATGCCTAGAAGGACCTGAAAATTACGTCACGGCTTGCTGTGATTGGTCGCGTCGCGGCCACATGGGCGGCACGCGACCAATCAGAAGCCGTGACGTCACGGAAGGAAGGAAAAGCGCGCATTTTAAGCAAACAACGCTGCCGGTTCCCTCGGTGAGGTGAGTATAGCAATATTTTTTATTTTAATTCTTTATTTTACACATTAATATGGTTCCCAGGGCCTGAAGGAGAGTTTCCTCTCCTTCAGACCCTGGGAACCATCAGGGATACCGTCCGATACTTGAGTCCCATTGACTTGTATTGGTATCGGGTATCGGTATCGGTTTAGATCCGATACTTTGCCGGTATCGACCGATACTTTCCGATACCGATACTTTCAAGTATCGGACGGTATCGCTCAACACTAGTGCTGGCCAATCACAGGCTATTATGGTGCCAGAAGTGCCCACACTGGAAAAGCTTGTTGATTGGCTTTAAACGTTTTTTATTTGTCTGCTGAACCCGAACAGTAAACCAAATATACAGTCCATGTTCGGGGGTTCGGTCCGCTTCGGTACTTTACAGTTCAGGTTTGCACATCCCCATTCTTGAAATAACAGTGACCATTAAAATGCATTTACAGGTTTCCTTTAAGAAATTCTTTCACATCTAGGAGTTCTTTTCCACCTAATTTCAAAATGGAGGACCACTGAGATAAGTAATTAATGAAGATGGCATGTTTTTTTTCAACAAGTCCTAAAAATAATAACATTTAAACTATTTCAACTTTGCTAAAACAAAATAGTAAATACCAAAGTGCTAAAATATAATTTTCAAATATAAATGTGCTAAAACATTCACTGTGACTTATGAAAAACTTGCAATTGCCATTCAATTTGCACCATATGCAACAGGCAAAGGCTTAATATTTTGCAGTGTTACCACACAAACAAGAGCAACTTATAACTTTGTTGCATTTTAATGTAAAGCAAGGTTCTAAGAGATAAATTGCCAAAACATAATATGTGTGTGGCAAAACAAAAATGACTATTAATCAATTATATACTTGCCTGCAGCATTTCAAGTGATGACTGATGACATTTCTGTACAACTGGCTACAGCACATATCGGCAGCATGCAATGCACAACAGAAAATACTACGGTTTGTAATAATAATTCACAGAGAACCGACAAAAGAATCAACAAGTTCAATCTATTTCCAGAAAAAATTAACATGAAGCTCCTGGACAGCTTCATACGATCAAAGACTGATGGCTAGAATTTGTAATTTACTGTATAGATCTCCTCATATTGGACAAAGGGACCTTTTGCATTTCTATGGGCTTCAGGGTCCAGTTGCAATCCCTCATCCTTCTATCAGTATATCTAGTGAACTAGAGGAAAAAAAGACAAAATCAACAAACTCGCCTCACAGAAGATCCCTCCGGCAAGGAGTCCAGGTAAAATAGTTCCTCTATTATAAACGTGGAAGACACGATGTATCCCAAGTATCTAAGACAAGGGTGGCATGGCAAAACTATTGAAGCAACCAAGCCATTTTAATGTTTATAATAAAGAAATTATTACAACTAGTGAACAACACTTTTGGACAATATAATATAATATATATACAACCCCTGGCAAAAATTATGGAATCATCGGCCTTGGAGGATATTCATTCAGTTGTTTAATTTTGTAGAAAAAAAGCAGATCACAGACATGGCACAAAACTAAAGTCTTTCTGACTTTAAGAAACACTAAAAGAAATCAAGAACAAAAAATGTGGTAGTCAGTAATGGTTACTTTTTTAACCAACCATAGGGAAAAATTATGGACTCACTCAATTCTGAGGAAATAATTATGGAATCACCCTGTCAATTTTCATACCCAAAAATAACACCTGCATCAAATTAGATATGCTTGTTAGTCTACATCTAAAAGGAGTGATCACACCTTTGAAAGCTGTTGCACCAAGTGGACTCACATGAAACATGGCTCCAACACGAGAAATGTCAATTGAAACAGAGGAGGATTATCAAACTCTTAAAAGAGGGTAGATCATCACACAATGTTGCAAAAGATGTTGGTTGTTCACAGTCAGCTGTGTCTAAAATCTGGACCAAATACAAACAACATGGGAAGGTTGTTAAAGGCAAACATACTGGTAGACCAAGGAAGACATCAAAGCGTCAAGACCAGAAACTTAAAGCAATATATCTCCAAAACAGGAAATGCACAACAAAACAAATGAGGAAAGAATGGGTGGAAACTGGAGTCAATGTCTGTGATGGAACTGTAAGAAACGGCTAAAGGAAATGGGATTTACATACAGAAAAGCTAAATGAAAGCCATCATTAACACCTAAACAGAAAAAACAAGGTTACAATCGGCTAAGAAAAAGCAATCGTGGACTGTGGATGACTGGATGAAAGTAATATTCAGTGATGAATCAAGAATCTGCATTGGGCAAGGTGATGATGCTGGAACTTTTGTTTGGTGCCATTCCTTTAAGATTTATAAAGATGACTGCCCGAAGAGAACATGCAAATTTCCACAGTCATTGATGATATGGGGCTGCATGTCAGGTAAAGGCACTGGGGAGATGGCTGTCATTACATCTTCAATAAATGCACAAGTTTATGATGACACTTTGGACACTTTTCTTATGCCATCAATTGAAAGGATGTTTGGGGATGATGAAATCATTTTTGAAGATGATAATTCATCCTGCCATAGAGCAAAAACTGTGAAAACATTTCTTGAAAAAAGACACAAGGTCAATGTCATGGCCTGCAAATAGCTCGGATCTCAATCCAATTGAAAATCTTTGGTGGAAGTTGAAGAAAATGGTCCATGACAAGGCTCCAACCTGCAAAGCTGACCTGGCAACAGCAATCAGAGAAAGTTGGAGCCAGACTGATGAAGAGTACTGTTTGACACTCATTAACTCCATGCCTCAGAGACTGCAATCTGTTATAAAAGCCAGAGGTGGTGCAACAAAATACTAGTGATGTTTTGGAGTATTTTGTTTGTTTGTTTTTCATGATTCCATAATTTTTTCCTTAGAATTGAGTGATTCCATAATTTTTCCCCTATGCTTGGTTAAAAAAATTAACCATTACTGCCACATGTTTTGTTCTTGATTTCTTTTAGTGTTTCTTGAAGCCAGTAAGTTGCCATTTGAAATTACGTTAGTGATCTGCTTTTTTCTACAAAATTAAACAACTGAACACACACAACATTATATATATATAATATAAGAGGGTGGCTGGTGATGTAATGGAGGGGAGATTTGTTTCCCTGAGGTTATTAGCTTCAGTGATATTAACCTGGAAGCATGGTATGTACTGAGAGGGGTTAATTGGCCATGACAGGGACAGGGGCCAGGTTTTTCTGTGTGTGGAAACTTGATTCCACTTGATTCCAGCTCACCCAGTTGCTCTATGATCATCCACCTGGCGCTCAGTCGCCGGCCTCGCCCTGGCCTCACATTAAGGACAATAGAAAAAATTGGAGTCCGGCTCAGCAGAACTGGATTTTCCTTTTCTTTTTATTTTTCAAAAGAAAATATGGTGCATACAAAAGAAAAATGTACATGGTCGACATGACCCAGTCAACGCGTTTCGACTGTACTAGGCAGTCTTACTTATGGGTCTTGAAGGTAGAAAGACCCAGGCCTCTGACCTTGCTATGCTCCTGTTAAACTCTAATCTGCTCACTCCCCCACCCCATGAGGCATGGGACAGAAAAGCTAAACAAGACACAAAGACATAACAGGGATAACAGACAACCTCTATCAAACAAAAGCCCAAGCCAACAATAGTGAGGAAGATAGGGACAGGGAGGAAGGAAGATAGGGACAGGGAGGGAAGAAGATAGGGACAGGGAAGAATAAACTAAATGAGAATAGGGACCAGGAGAAAAACACACATATTACAGCAAACTACAGATCACTACTACAACATAAAGATTTATTGCTTTTACTTTTAAACACATATAAGTATCTATTTGCAGCAGCAAATTAGGCACTCAATAGGATATGATCCTGAAACAATAATGAGAAAAAAACTCCCGCTTCTTTGAGGCTAATGTATATCTCATTTTGTTTTTCTCCCTATGTTCATTTAGCTTACAACAGCTAATGGAGGGCGATAGTGATTCTGGTTGGGTAGTTCGGTGTTAATAGGATGGGTGGGATGCAGGCATGGCTGTGTATATATGACAGGGAGGGTAGGGATAGCGGTAACCCTGATGAAGAAGAGCTTAGCCTCTTCGAAACGCGTCAGCCAGTTCCCCTCTCCCTTTTGTGAGCGCTTCGACGATCCATACTGCAAGTGACGTCACTGGTAGGAGGAGCCTAACAGCCATTTTTTTCACTCCTCGTGGTAGTCCAGGAAGCGCTACCAGCCGGAGCGCCCCTGGTTCCACCATCTGGCACAACTAGTGTCGCAATCCTGGACAAACAGATGGAAATACCTCCAGTAGTGCACCGCAAGTAGTGCTTTATCGCCTGACACAGACACGGCCGTAGCCCCGGGTACCTGCAGCCTACAACCAGCACGCCGTAGCACTTCACACACCTAGGTAAGCTGGCAGCCACAGTTGTCTTTTCGGTGATATGATCGCAAATTTAAGATGGGAGCAGTTCAGTAAATGATTGCATTTCTACTATTTAACTGTCGCTACTAGTGGAGTGGTATTGTTATTCTGTTTGGGACATTTTATCTTTTATCTTTGGCTTATTCCATTATTATCAACTTTTTTCTCCTTAAGCGCGGTTTCTATCTCATTTGACATACTAGTATATATATATATATATATATATATATATATATATATATATATATATATATATATATATTCACACTGAAGGCATCAAAACTATGAATTAACACATGTGGAATTATATACTTAACAAAAAGTGTGAAAAACTGAAAATATGACTAATATTCTAGGTTTTTCCAAGTAGCCACCTTTGCCTTTGATAACTGCTTTGCACACTCTTGTCATTCTCTTGATGAGCTTCAAGAGGTAGTCACCGGAAAGGGTTTTTACTTCACAGGTGTGCCCTGTCAGGTTTAATAAGTGGGATTTCTTGCCTTATAAATGGGGTTGGGACCATCAGTTGTGTTGAGCAGAAGTCTGGTGGATACACAGTTGATAGTCCTACTGAATAGACAGTTAGAATTTGTATTATGGCAACAAAAAAGCATCTAAGTAAAGAAAAACGAGTGGCCATTATTACTTTAAGAAATGAAGGTCAGTCAGTCCGAAAAATTGGGAAAACTTTGAAAGTGTCCCCAAGTGCAGTTACAAAAACCATCAAGCGCTACAAAGAAATTGTCTCACATTAGGACCGCCCCAGGAAAGGAAGACCAAGAGTCACCTCTGCTTCTGAGGATAAGTTTATCCAAGTCACCAGCCTCAGAAATTGCAGGTTAACAGCAGCTCAGATTAGAGACCAGGTCAATGCCACACAGAGTTCTAGCAGCAGACACTTCTCTACAACAACTGTTAAGAGGAGACTTTGTGCAGCAGGCCTTCATGGTAAAATAGCTGCTAGGAAACCACTGCTAAGGACAGGCAACAAGCAGAAGAGACTTGTTTGGGCTAAAGAACACAAGGAATGGACAATAGACCAGTGGAAATCTGTGCTTTGGTCTGATGAGTCCAAATTTGAGCTCTTTGGTTCCAACCACCGTGTCTTTGTACGACGCAGAAAAGGTGAACGGATGGACTCTACATGCCTGGTTCCCACCGTGAAGGATGGAGGAGGAGGTGTGATGGTGTGGGGGTGCTTTGCTGGTGACACTGTTGGGGATTTATTCAAAATTGAAGGGATACTGAACCAGCATGGCTACCACAGCATCTTGCAGCGGCATGCTATTCCATCCGGTTTGCGTTTAGTTGGATCATCATTTATGTTTCAACAGGACAATGGCCCCAAACACACCTCCAGGCTGTGTAAGGGCTATGTGACCAAGAAGGAGAGTGATGGGGTGCTACGCCAAATGACCTGGCCTCCACAGTCACCAGACCTGAACCCAATCGAGATGGTTTGGGGTGAGCTGGACCGCAGAGTGAAGGCAAAAGGGCAACAAGTGCTAAGCATCACTGGGAACTCCTTCAAGATTGTTGGAAGACCATTTCCGGTGACTACCTCTTGAAGCTCATCAAGAGAATGCCAAGAGTGTGCAAAGCAGTCATCAAAGCAAAAGGTGACATATTTTCAGTTGTTTCACACTTTTTTGTTAAGTATATTATTCCACATTTGTTAATTCATAGTTTTTATGCCTTCAGTGTGAATTTACAATTTTCATAGTCATGAAAATACAGAATAATCTTTAAATGAGACGTGTCCAAACTTTTGTTCTGTACTGTATATGTATATGTATATGTATATGTATATGCATATGCATATGCATATATATATATATATATATATATATATATATATATATATATATATATATATATATATATATATATATATATATTTTTTATTTTTATTTATTTTTTTTTAATTTTTATTTTTTTCAGTTCCTCCCAGCGAAGGCACTGCACAATGTCGGAGCACTATTAATCTGCAGTTTAAATTCATATTTACATGTTGATATCCTTTTTTTTACATGTCAGGTTCCCTTTAAGGAAGGGATGACATGGTGAAGTTGTTTGAAAAGATGCCATCTTGGTGAAAAACTGTCATCAGAGTATAAGTAGGTATTTTGAGGAGGCTAAGTTTAACACATTCTGGTTGGTTCCTTTACTCCTGGTTTCCGTACAATTTTGTGCTTTCTTCAATCTGAATCTACAATGTACACGTTCCAATAATGATAAAAAAAAAAAAAAAAAAACAACAACAACAACACACAGCATGAGCAGGTATTTTCAACTTTTGACCAGTACAATATAACACACACAAAACTATACTCAATAGTATTGTTACCTAATGATCGTCCTACTCGAAACCGTCACCCTTTCCTGTATTGGTTTATTGTGTTGAAAAGCGCAAAGAAACCTGATGTATATCTAGTTTGAAATGTTGTCTTCAGTGTCAGCAATGATTTGCAGCATATTTGTACAAACTCTGAATATAGAAAGCTTTTTTTTTAAATGAGAAAGTATAACATTACAGTGTAATCTGATTCTACAACTCTTAACATAGGATTATAACCGGTTTTCTACATACATGATCTCCATTGCAATATTTTGGATATTTGATTATTTGTCCTCTGCATTTGGATTATTCCAACAGCAAAAACATATAGAAAATATACATTAAAAAAAGCAATGGTTTTTTCACTTCCGTGCAAAATAATCTTTAGGTCATCAATAATT
Source organism: Ranitomeya variabilis (assembly GCF_051348905.1). NCBI lineage: Eukaryota > Metazoa > Chordata > Amphibia > Anura > Dendrobatidae > Ranitomeya > Ranitomeya variabilis. The sequence goes on along the minus strand of NC_135236.1, from coordinate 624,237,612 downwards.
CAGGATGAAATAAACAAAATAGTAAAAAGAAATATTAGATCGTAGAAAGTATAAAACGGTTTTCTCATTATTTAGCATCGCATATACTACAATTAAGTTTAGCAGCAATACCTGAACAATCCATAGACTGGTGTGGCGGTATTTGACCGGAGGAGACCCGGATCGGTTAGATAATTAAGGCCCCTGCGCCATCGCAGTGGATAACCGTGTACTCACATTATCACATTTTAGAGCCAAAATAGTGAAGACTGAAACAGGGCCTATAATTAGTTAGACAGGCAAATGGACTATGTGTTTGTCAAGATCAGTGTCCGGGATTTCCGGTTTCACTGCTAGGTCAACTATTTCTTTGTTATTAAGGACTTTTTGCTTACTATAAATCTCTTACACCTAGGTGCTGTTAAAGCATGTTACGAACTTTAGGCCATTCCTGAGCTTGTCCAGGAGAAAGCTTCTGAGAAACATTATAGTTATTTGATACTAGATGGAGGCCTGATGCTATTGCATCGGGAGGGCGGTAATGGCACGATGGGGGCAGGCTTGAAAGCATTGAGAATCTCCTCCCGTATGTGCTCTTGTGAGCATGGTATTGCTGTTAAGACTGCAGATTTCTGTTTGCGGCGCTGTTGTTGCCTAATGGCATCCTGTGAAATATTTTACCTGACAAAAGAAATCCTCTGTGATCCCCTGCTGTAATGTCAGCATTGTCTTTTGCTTCCTCCCCTGCCCAGGAGATGTGGTATGCTCCATACACGGTCAGACACAATTTTTAAAATGAACTTTCGTTTGTGGGAAAACCCCTTTAATGTGACCGGCTTTCCTCTGCCTGTAGGCACGTCACACAGTTGCCGACGTGATCAGCCAAATGATTCACTGCAGAATGATAATTATTAGCACAATCGTAAAGCACTGCAGCTGGGCGCACGCATAAAAAGCTCCCCCAAAACACCCCAAGGGTGTCACGTCAAACAGACAACTCCAGAAATATATAACCAAAGAAAAATGGAGCAAAAATGTCCCACACAACATATTTAGAAATATATAATGCAAAATTTATTTAACAACAATACACATGAAAAATGTTCAAATATGCATGCTGTATACAATGTTCAGAAACCAGGAGAAAAAACAGAGGAAACATGACGGTACGCCGGGTTAGGGGAGGGCAACCAAATTCATCCCTGGGATGCAAGCATCAAATGTGCAGACCAATAAATAAACCCACAGGCTTCCAAAAGTAAATGTCACAATACATACAGTTATATGAAAAAGTCTGGGCACCCCTATTAATCTTAAGCTTAATGTTTTATAAAAATTGTTTTTTTTGCAACAGCTATTTCAGTTTCATATATCTAATAACTGTTGGACACAGTAATGTTTCTGCCTTGAAATGAGGTTTATTGTACTAACAGAAAATGTGCAATCTGCATTCAAACAAAATTTGACAGGTGCATAAGTATGGGCACCTCACCAAAAAAGTGACATTAATATTTAGTAGATCCTCCTTTTGTAAAAATAACAGCCTCTAATCGCTTCCTGTAGCTTTTAATGAGTTCCTGGATCCTGGATGAAGGTATTTTTGACCATTACTCTTTTCAAAACAATTCCAGTTAAGTTTGATGGTCGCCGAGCATGGACAGCTCACTTCAAATGATCCTACAGATGTTCAATGATATTTAGGTCTGGGGACTGGGATGGCCATTCCAGAACAGTGTAATTGTTCCTCTGCATGAATGCCTGAGTAGATTTGGAGCGGTGTTTTGGATCATTGTCTTGCTGAAAGATCCATCCCCTGCGTAACTTCAACTTTGTCACTGATTCATGAACATTATTGTCAAGAATCTGCCGATACTGAGAGGAATCCATGCGTCCCTCAACTTTAACAAGATTCCCGGTGCCGGCATTGGCCACACAGCCCCAAAGCATGATGGAACCTCCACCAAATTTTACTGTGGGTAGCAAGTGTTTTTCTTGGAATGCTGTGTTTTTTTGACGCCATGCATAACGCCTTTTTGTATGACCAAACAGCTGAATCTTGGTTTCATCAGTCCATAGGACCTTCTTCCAAAAAGAAATTGGCTTCTCCAAATGTGCTTTTGCATACCTCAGCCGACTCTGTTTGTGGCGTGCTTGCAGAAATGGCTTCTTTCGCATCACTCTCCCATACGGCTGCTCCTTGTGCAAAGTGCGTTGTATAGTTGACCGATGCACAGTGACACCATCTGCAGCAAGATGATGCTGCAGCTCTCTGGAGGTGGTCTGAGGATTGTCCTTGACTGATCTCACCATTCTTCTTCTCTGCCTTTCTGATGTTTTTCTTGGCCTGCCACTTCTGGCCTTAACAAGAACTGTACCTGTGTTCTTCCATTTCCTTACTATGTTCCTCACAGTGGAAATTGACAGGTTGAATCTCTTAGACAGCTTTTTGTATCCTTCCCCTGAACAACTATGTTGAATAATCTTTGTTTTCAGATCATTTGACAGTTGTTTTGAGGAGCCCATGATGCCACTCGTCAGAGGAGATTCAAACAGGAGAACAACTTGCACGTGGCCACTTTAAGTAGCTTTTCTCATGATTGCATACACCTAGCTATGAAGTTCAAAGCTCAATGAGGTTACAAAACCAAAAAAAGTGCTTTAGTAAGTCAGTAAAAAGTAGGAAGGAGTATTTAAAACAAGAAAATGATAAGGGTGCCCATACTTATACACCTGTCAAATTTTGTTTGAATGCAAATTGCACATTTTCTGTTAGTACAATAAACCTCATTTCAAGGCAGAAACATTACTGTGTCCAACAGTTTTTAGATATATGAAACTGAAATAGCTGTTGCAAAAAAAACAATTTTTATAAAACATTAAGCTTAAGATTTATAGGGGTGCCCAAACTTTTTCATATAACTGTAAATATGGATTAGCCCAATAAACCCCAAAGTACTTTCAATGATGCATGCTTACCCATTAGGTTATTAGGGGAGTAGCCCCATCTCACCCGGCAGCCCCTGACATGCGTTTCGAGGTATAGCTTTTTCATAAGGGGTTCTTTTGAAAAAGTTGTACCGCGTGTTAGGGGAGGGTGGTGTGTCATGATTCTCAATGGCGAGAGAACATAGCCCAGCATATATGAGAACTAGCTCTTGGAAGATGGAAACTATACTGACCATGAACTAAACCTGCCGCACAACTAGAAGTGGCCGGGTAGCATGCCTACGTTTTTTATCCCTAGATGCCCAGCGCCAGCCGGAGAACTACCTAATCCTAGCAGAGGAAAAGACAGTCCTGGCTCACCTCTAGAGAAATTTTCCCAAAAGGCAGACAGAGGCCCCCACATATATTGGCGGTGATTTTAGATGAAATGACAAACGTAGTATGAAAATAGGTTTAGCAAAATCGAGGTCCGCTTACTAGATAGCATGAAGACAGAAAGGGCACTTTCATGGTCAGCAGAAAACCCTATCAAAACACCATCCAGAAATTACTTTAAGACTCTAGCATTAACTCATAACACCAGAGTGGCAATTTCCGCTCACAAGAGCTTTCCAGACACAGTAACGAAACAGCAGCTGTGAACAGGAACAAAATGCAAAAACACACAAGGACAAAAGTCCAACTTAGCTAGGAGTTGTCTAGTAGCAGGAACATGCACAGAAGGCTTCTGATTACATTGTTGACCGGCATGAAACTGACAGAGGAGCAAGGTTATATAGCGACTCCCACATCCTGATAGGAGCAGGTGAACAGAGGGGATGATGCACACAAGTACAATTCCACAAGTGGCCACCGGGGGAGCCCAGAATCCAATTTCACAACAGTACCCCCCCCTCAAGGAGGGGGCACCGAACCCTCACCAGAACCACCAGGGCGATCAGGATGAGCCCTATGAAAGGCACGGACAAGATCGGAGGCATGAACATCAGAGGCAGTGACCCAAGAATTATCCTCCTGACCGTATCCCTTCCATTTGACCAGATACTGGAGTTTCCGTCTGGAAACACGAGAGTCTAAGATCTTTTCCACAACGTACTCCAACTCACCCTCAACCAACACCGGAGCAGGAGGCTCAACGGAAGGCACAGCCGGTACCTCATACCTGCGCAACAATGACCGATGAAAAACATTATGAATCGAAAAGGATGCAGGGAGGTCCAAACGGAAGGACACAGGGTTAAGAATCTCCAATATCTTGTACGGGCCGATGAACCGAGGCTTAAACTTAGGAGAAGAAACCCTCATAGGGACAAAACGAGAAGACAACCACACCAAGTCCCCAACACAAAGCCGAGGACCAACACGACGACGGCGGTTGGCAAAAAGCTGAGTCTTCTCCTGGGACAACTTCAAATTGTCCACCACCTGCCCCCAAATCTGATGCAACCTCTCCACCACAGCATCCACTCCAGGACAATCCGAAGATTCCACTTGACCGGAGGAAAATCGAGGATGAAACCCCGAATTACAGAAAAACGGGGACACCAAGGTGGCAGAGCTGGCCCGATTATTGAGGGCGAACTCCGCCAAAGGCAAAAAAGCAACCCAATCATCCTGATCCGCAGACACAAAACACCTCAAATATGTCTCCAAGGTCTGATTAGTCCGCTCGGTCTGGCCATTAGTCTGAGGATGGAAAGCAGACGAAAAAGACAAATCTATGCCCATCCTAGCACAGAATGCCCGCCAAAATCTAGACACGAATTGGGTCCCTCTGTCAGAAACGATATTCTCCGGAATACCATGCAAACGAACAACATTTTGAAAAAACAGAGGAACCAACTCGGAAGAAGAAGGCAACTTAGGCAAGGGAACCAGATGGACCATCTTAGAGAAACGGTCACACACCACCCAGATGACAGACATCTTCTGAGAAACAGGCAGATCCGAAATAAAATCCATCGAGATGTGCGTCCAAGGCCTCTTCGGGATAGGCAAGGGTAACAACAATCCACTAGCCCGAGAACAACAAGGCTTGGCCCGAGCACAAACGTCACAAGACTGCACAAAGCCTCGCACATCTCGTGACAGGGAAGGCCACCAGAAGGACCTTGCCACCAAATCCCTGGTACTAAAGATTCCAGGATGACCTGTCAACGCAGAAGAATGAACCTCAGAGATGACTCTACTGGTCCAATCATCAGGAACAAACAGTCTACCAGGTGGGCAACGATCAGGTCTATCCGCCTGAAACTCCTGCAAGGCCCGCCGCAGGTCTGGAGAAATGGCAGACAATATCACTCCATCTTTAAGGATACCTGTGGGCTCAGAATTACCAGGGGAGTCAGGCTCAAAACTCCTAGAAAGGGCATCCGCCTTAACATTCTTAGAACCCGGTAGGTAAGACACCACAAAATTAAACCGAGAGAAAAACAACGACCAGCGCGCCTGTCTAGGATTCAGGCGCCTGGCAGACTCAAGGTAAATTAAATTTTTGTGGTCAGTCAATACCACCACCTGATGTCTGGCCCCCTCAAGCCAGTGACGCCACTCCTCAAAAGCCCACTTCATGGCCAAAAGCTCCCGATTCCCAATATCATAATTCCGCTCGGCGGGCGAAAATTTACGGGAAAAAAAGGCACAAGGTCTCATCACGGAGCAGTCGGAACTTCTCTGCGACAACACCGCCCCAGCTCCGATTTCAGAAGCGTCGACCTCAACCTGAAAAGGAAGAGCAACATCAGGCTGACGCAACACTGGGGCGGAAGAAAAGCGGCGCTTGAGCTCCCGAAAGGCCTCCACAGCATCAGGGGACCAATCAGCAACATCAGCACCCTTCTTAGTCAAATCAGTCAATGGTTTTACAACATCAGAAAAACCAGCAATAAATCGACGATAAAAGTTAGCAAAGCCCAAAAATTTCTGAAGACTCTTAAGAGAAGAGGGTTGCGTCCAATCACCAATAGCCTGAACCTTGACAGGATCCATCTCGATGGAAGAGGGGGAAAAAATGTATCCCAAGAAGGAAATCTTTTGAACCCCAAAAACACACTTAGAACCCTTCACACACAAGGAATTAGACCGCAAAACCTGAAAAACCCTCCTGACCTGCTGGACATGAGAGTCCCAGTCATCCGAAAAAATCAGAATATCATCCAGATACACAATCATAAATTTATCCAAATAATCGCGGAAAATGTCATGCATAAAGGACTGGAAGACTGAAGGGGCATTTGAAAGACCAAAAGGCATCACCAAATACTCAAAATGGCCCTCGGGCGTATTAAATGCGGTTTTCCACTCATCCCCCTGCTTGATTCGCACCAAATTATACGCCCCACGGAGATCAATCTTAGAGAACCACTTGGCCCCCTTTATACGAGCAAACAAATCAGTAAGCAGTGGTAACGGATATTGATATTTAACCGTGATTTTATTCAAAAGTCGATAATCAATACACGGCCTCAAAGAGCCATCTTTCTTAGACACAAAGAAAAAACCGGCTCCTAAGGGAGATGACGAAGGACGAATATGTCCCTTTTCCAAGGACTCCTTTATATATTCTCGCATAGCCGCGTGTTCAGGCACAGACAGATTAAATAAACGACCCTTAGGGTATTTACTACCCGGGATCAAGTCTATGGCACAATCGCACTCCCGGTGCGGAGGTAGTGAACCAACCTTGGGTTCTTCAAAAACGTCACGAAAGTCAGACAAGAATTCAGGAATCTCAGAGGGAATAGATGATGAAATGGAAACCAAAGGTACGTCCCCATGAGTTCCTTTACATCCCCAGCTTAACACAGACATAGCTCTCCAGTCGAGGACTGGGTTATGAGATTGCAGCCATGGCAATCCCAGCACCAAAACATCATGTAGATTATACAGCACCAGAAAGCGAATAACCTCCTGGTGATCCGGATTAACACGCATAGTCACTTGTGTCCAGTATTGTGGTTTATTACTAGCCAATGGGGTGGAGTCAATCCCTTTCAGAGGTATCGGAGCCTCCAATGGCTCCAAATCATACCCACAGCGTTTGGCAAAGGACCAATCCATAAGACTCAAAGCAGCGCCAGAGTCGACATAGGCGTCCGCGGTAATAGATGACAAAGAACAAATCAGGGTCACAGATAGAATAAACTTAGACTGTAAAGTGCTAATTGAAACAGACTTGTCAGGCTTCTTAGTACGCTTAAAGCATGCTGATATAACATGAGTTGAATCACCACAATAGAAGCACAACCCATTTTTTCGTCTAAAATTCTGCCGCTCGCTTCTGGACAGAATTCTATCACATTGCATATTTTCTGGCGTTTTCTCAGTAGACACCGCCAAATGGTGCACAGGTTTGCGCTCCCGCAGACGCCTATCGATCTGAATAGCCATTGTCATGGACTCATTCAGACTCGCAGGCACAGGGAACCCCACCATAACATCCTTAATGGCATCAGAGAGACCTTCTCTGAAAATCGCCGCCAGGGCGCACTCATTCCACTGAGTAAGCACAGACCATTTGCGGAATTTTTGGCAGTATATTTCAGCTTCATCTTGCCCCTGAGACAAGGACATCAAGGCCTTTTCCGCCTGAAGCTCTAAATGAGGTTCCTCATAAAGCAACCCCAAGGCCAGAAAAAACGCATCCACATTGAGCAACGCAGGATCCCCTGGTGCCAATGCAAAAGCCCAGTCCTGAGGGTCGCCCCGGAGCAAGGAAATTACAATCCTGACCTGCTGTGCAGGGTCTCCGGCAGAGCGAGACTTCAGGGACAAAAACAATTTGCAATTATTTTTAAAATTTTGAAAGTGAGATCTATTCCCCGAGAAGAATTCAGGCAAAGGAATTCTAGGCTCAGACATAGGTGCATGAACAACAAAATCTTGCAAATTTTGTACCTTTGTGGCGAGATTATTCAAACCTGTAGCTACACTCTGAAGATCCATTTGAAACAGGTGAACACAGAGCCATTCAAGGATTAGAAGGAGAGAAAGAGAGGAAGGCTGCAATATAGGCAGACTAGCAAGTGATTCAATTAAGAGCACACTCAGAACTAGAGGGAAAAAAAAAAAAAAAAAAATTGTAGCAGACTTCTTTTTTCTCTCCTTTCTCAGCCAGTAATTTAACCCTTTTTTGGGCCGGTCAAACTGTCATGATTCTCAATGGCGAGAGAACATAGCCCAGCATATATGAGAACTAGCTCTTGGAAGATGGAAACTATACTGACCATGAACTAAACCTGCCGCACAACTAGAAGTGGCCGGGTAGCATGCCTACGTTTTTTATCCCTAGATGCCCAGCGCCAGCCGGAGAACTACCTAATCCTAGCAGAGGAAAAGACAGTCCTGGCTCACCTCTAGAGAAATTTTCCCAAAAGGCAGACAGAGGCCCCCACATATATTGGCGGTGATTTTAGATGAAATGACAAACGTAGTATGAAAATAGGTTTAGCAAAATCGAGGTCCGCTTACTAGATAGCATGAAGACAGAAAGGGCACTTTCATGGTCAGCAGAAAACCCTATCAAAACACCATCCAGAAATTACTTTAAGACTCTAGCATTAACTCATAACACCAGAGTGGCAATTTCCGCTCACAAGAGCTTTCCAGACACAGTAACGAAACAGCAGCTGTGAACAGGAACAAAATGCAAAAACACACAAGGACAAAAGTCCAACTTAGCTAGGAGTTGTCTAGTAGCAGGAACATGCACAGAAGGCTTCTGATTACATTGTTGACCGGCATGAAACTGACAGAGGAGCAAGGTTATATAGCGACTCCCACATCCTGATAGGAGCAGGTGAACAGAGGGGATGATGCACACAAGTACAATTCCACAAGTGGCCACCGGGGGAGCCCAGAATCCAATTTCACAACAGTGGTGTAAGTTAAGACTGACCTGAACATCAACAATACCAATGTCAGGATTATTCTTCAGTATTCACTGAAATCATAACAGGGCTGGGAAGTATTTGATTAGGGAATAGAGTTAAACTATTGTAAGTTTGTCAGATGTTGTGCTGTACCGCAGGTGATCCAGTATTCCACACCCATTCACTTGTTCTATATTTGGGTATTAACAGGTAATAGGCAGGCATGCCAGTAGGTAAAAATATAGTGAATATAGTTGGCATATACTGTAGGGAGCCATGCTGTTCAGCACAAGGGTTTCGGCCTCCTGGCTGTGTGTCTGAACTTCTTTGAATCATTCTCTTTTATGTTTATTAACATATTTAAGCAAAGTTTTTTTAAATTCATTTATTAATTTCCAGAATAAGTCATACAATACACACATTTGCATTTGCGTCCATCATTATCAGTTGTAACATGAAGTACAGATAATTGCAGTGTATCACCACGTCTAAAATATTGCAAGAATAACAAATGGTGCATGTCAATCACTAGTGCCTTTTAAAACTCCTATAACATTAACTACATTAACTGCCAATAATAGTAGTAGTACGCCGCCAAAAAGAAAATTCCACAAACATTCCACCTTTTAAGCAATGTCCCCGGAACCGCAAACCCAACTTCTTGCATAAACATTGAATTATTATAGACTATAGGGTATGATGAGAGGAGTTCCATCTGCCCCATATTTTCTCAAACTTGCCTGGGCATCCTCTATTCTGGTATAGTGTTCGTTCATATGGGATAATCGAGTTCACTAATTCAACCCAAGCTCTGAGAGATGGGCAAGAACCACCCATCCACCGTAACGCCAACACCTTTCGTGCCATAAAGAGTGTCTCTCGTAGAAATATCTCAGTATAGTGGTCCCATGTTTCTGTGTCCCATACCCCAAATAAGCAGATCAATGGTTCAAGTGGGACAGGAATCGATAATAAAGATGTTAATAGTGTCGGTACCTCTTTCCAATAATGAAGAATAGTATAGAGGAATAGGAGACAAAAAAGCGCATATAGGGTCTTATCCTCAGGACTGCTCTTAAAGAATTATGAGAGAACTGCTCACCTGATGGTGCAAAGTAAAGGCGTGTAATTTGTCAGCTGCTGCAGATCCACAGGTCGGCGCTGCGACCTCTTAGAGACGTTATAATAGATGAATGTGGATAAAATCTGCGCTGCTGTGACAAATAATGAATCCAGATATAGTTGTAAGGTGTTCAGGTGGTTTATTCAACGCGTTTCGAAGCTCATGGCTTCTTCTTCAGGAAGTTTCCACACAAAGATATCTTTGTGTGGAAACTTCCTGAAGAAGAAGCCATGAGCTTCGAAACGCGTTGAATAAACCACCTGAACACCTTACAACTATATCTGGATTCATTATTTGTCACAGCAGCGCAGATTTTATCCACATTCATCTATTATAACGTCAATAATGAAGAATAACAGGACACCTCCAAATCATATGAATGAAATCGGCATCACGTGAGTGACACCGCAAACAATCCGATGAGTTGAGGCGGCCCATTTTAAAAAGACGAATCGAAGTCAGATAGGATTGATATATGATATACAACTGGGTCATCCTATTATTAATTGACTAGCTATTGAACCCGCTCTACGCCCGGGTGGAGAGCATTTATATTGGTATATGGTCTCCATCTTGGTATGTGCTGCTCCCATCTTGCTCTCTCATCCTGTCATGTGCTGCTCCATCCTGCATCCCCATCCTGTCATGTGCAGCTCCATCCTGCGCCCCCATCCTGTCATGTGCTCCCATCCTGTCATGTGCTGCTCCCATCCTGCACCCCATCCTGTCATGTGTGCGCCCCCATTCTGTCATGTACTGCTCCCATCCTGTGCCCCATCCTGTCATGTGCTGCTCCCATCCTGCGCCCCCATCCTATCATGTGCTGCTCCATCCTGCGTCCCCATCCTTTCATGTGCTGCTCCATCCTTCTTCCCCATCCTGTCATGTGCTCCCATCCTGCACCCCCATCCTGTCATGTGTGTGCCCCCATTCTGTCATGTGCTGCTCCCGTCATGCACCCCCTTCTGTCTTATGCTGCTCCCATCGTGCGCAATCATTCTGTCGTGTGCTGTTCCCATCCTGCGCCCCCATTCTGTCATGTGCTGCTCCCATCCTGTGCCCCCATTCTGCCTGTTCCTGTTTCCATTCTGCCATATGTTGCTCCCATCTTTCTCTCTCCGGCTCTACTGCCCGAGTGTGGCTGTGCTGAGTGCGGGCGGCTGTGCTGAGTGCGGGCGGCTGTGCTGAGTGCGGGCGGCTGTGCTGGGTACGGGCGGCTGTGCTGAGTGCCGGCGGCTGTGCTGAGTGCCGGCGGCTGTGCTGAGTGCCGGCGGCTGTGCTGAGTGCCGGCGGCTGTGCTGAGTGCCGGCGGCTGTGCGTGGCTGTGCTTAGTGCGGGCGGCTGTGCTGAGTGCGGGCGGCTGTGTGTGGCTGTGCTGAGTGCGGGCGGCTGTGCGTGGCTGTGCTGAGTGCGGGTGGCTGTGCTGAGTGCGGTCGGCTGTGCGTGGCTGTGCGTGGCTGTGCTGAGTGCGGGCAGCTGTGCGTGGCTGTGCTGAGTGCGAGCGGCTGTGCGTGGCTGTGCTGAGTGCGGTCGGCTGTGCGTGGCTGTGCTGAGTGCGGTCAGCTGTGCGTGGCTGTGCTGAGTGCGGTCGGCTGTGCGTGGCTGTGCTGAGTGCGGTCGGCTGTGCATGGCTGTGCTGAGTGCGGTCGGCTGTGAGTGGCTGTGCTGAGTGCGGTCGGCTGTGAGTGGCTGTGCTGAGTGCGGTCGGCTGTACTTACTGCCTGAGTGCGGCACTGGCTATAATGGATACAGCACCCCTGCAGCCAGCACAGCGAGGGCTGACTCCGCCCACTCGCATCACTGGTCACATGCTGGTGGTGACATCATCGAAGGTCCTGGAGCTCCGCTGGGCTCTACAGCTACCCTGACTGGAGCTGCAGAGCACGGAACCCCCATGGCCAGTATATTAGGGGGGATACAGGTGTGTGTGGAGCCCCCATGGCCGCTATATTATGGGGGATACCCGGGTGTGTGGAGCCCCCATGGGCGGTATACTGGGGGGGGATAAGTTCGGCTGCGTCACTCTGGTCCAGACTGCGCCGGCGCGGTGCGTCGCGCTTGCGTAGTCTATAAAGGCTTCGGACAGAGTGACGCCCCCACCGTTATATTATAGATGGGGAGACTTTAGTTGGAGATTCCAGAATATTTTCCCCCTCCTCTCCCAGTACATCAGGAAGAAGTCCCTCCCACTTTCCTTTAATAGGGTTTATAATAGATCCTCCTCCTGTAGACAGCAGATAGGTATATAAAGAGGAAATAAGTCCTTGAGGACCTTGCGAATTGAGAATTCCTATTAAAGGCAACGATGAAATAGCCTGATCTGTACCCACATTCCGCATGTGCGATTGAAAAGCTGATCTTAACTGTAGATAGTGAAAGAATTGAGATCTCGGGATATTATAATTATTTTGTAATTGTTCAAAGGATAGAAAAATCCCTTGGTTATGTACATTGCCCACCGAGAGAACACCATATGAGATCCAAAAATCAGTGGACGGATGGTTCAACAATCCCGGGAAGTAACTATTATTCCACAATGGCATTTCTGCCACTATATCTACAAATTTAGTGACTTTTTAAATTTGTTTCCATACTAAGCGCGCCAGCCGGAGTAAAGGCAACAACCGAGGGACACTAACTTTCTCCAGCTCCAGAAACCCCAGTGGACAGTCAGTCCGAGCAGAGTGGATCAGATGGCTCTCAGAATTGGGTAGAGAATTATTGGGCATCCATTTATTTATCGCTTTAGCCTGCCCTGCAAGGTAATATACCGTATATACTCGAGTATAAGCCGAGATTTTCAGCCCAAATTTTTGGGCTGAAAGTGCCCCTCTCGGCTTATACTCGAGTCACGGTCGGCGGTGGGGTCGGCGGGTGAGGGGGAGAGGGCACTGAGGCATACTCACCTAGTCCCGGCGATCCTGACGCTCCCCCTGCCTGTCACACTGTCTTCGGGTGCCGCAGCTCTTCCCCTGTTCAGCGATCACGTGGGACCGCTCATTAGAGAAATGATTATGGACTCCACTCCCATAGGGGCGGAGCTGCCTAATCATTTCTCTAATCAGCGGTGCCGGTGCCTGCTGACAGAGGAAGAGCTGCGGCACCCGAAGTAAGTGTGACAGGCAGGGGGAGCGCCAGGATCGCCGGGACTAGGTGAGTATTTTATATTCACCTGTCCACGTTCCACACGCCGGGCGCCGCTCTGTCTTCGCGTCCTCTTGTTCTGACTGTTCAGGTCAGAGGGCGCGATGACGCATATAGTGTACGCGCCGCCCTCTGCCTGATCAGTCAGTGCAGAGAGACGCCGGGAGGGAACGCTGAGGAGCTGCAAGCAAGAGAGGTGAGTATGTGTTTTATTATTTTTATTGCAGCAGCAGCGTTATATATGGCACAGATTTATGTGGAGTATCTATGGGGCAACGGTGCAGAGCACTATATATGGCACAGATTTATATGGCACATCTATGGGGCAACGGTGCAGAGCACTATATATGGCACAGATTTATGTGGAGTATCTATGGGGCAACGGTGCAGAGCATTATATATGGCACAGCTTTATAAGGAGCATCTATGGGGCAACAATGAACAGTGCAGAGCATATATGGCACAGCTTAATAAGGAGCATCTATGGGGCAACGGTGCAGAGCACTATATGTGGCACAGATTTATATGGCACATCTATGGGGCAACAATGAACAGTGCAGAGCATATATAGCACAGCTTTATAAGGAGCATCTATGGGGCAATAATAAACAGTGCAGAGCATGGTATATGGGGCATCTATGGGGCCATAATGAACGGTGCAGAGCATTCTATATGGCACAGCTATATATGGAGCATCTATGGGGCAATAATCAACGGTATGGAGCATTATATATGGCACAGCTTTATATGGAACCTCCTTTGGGGCAATAATGCACGGTATGGAGCATCTATTTTTATTTTTGAAATTCACCGGTAGCTGCTGTATTTTCCACCCTAGGCTTATACTCGAGTCAATAAGTTTTCCCAGTTTTTTTGTGGCAAAATTAGGGGGGTCGGCTTATACTCGGGTCGGCTTATACTCGAGTATATACGGTAAGTAAAAATCCGGCAAAGCCGCCCCACCTCCCTGCTTCGGTCTCTGCAGAATAGACAGTTTAAGTTTAGGCCTAGTCTTCCCCCATATAAAGGACGTACGGTAATTAAGGAGTTTAAAGTCGCAAAGAGGGATTTAGGTACAGGCACGGCACTATGTTGAAAGCAATAGCTTAATTTGGGGAGTAATATTTTGGTTAAATTGATACGACCAGCGATCGAGAGTGGGAGTTTGTCCCAGGTTGCAAATTCAGATTTGACTAGATCCAATAATGGGTAAATATTAAATTGTAAATCCAACCGACTATGTTGAGACATGTGGATACCTAGATATTTAAAGGTAGAGACAATGGACAACGATGAGAGAGTTTCAAGACATGGTATTGGGGTATGAGAGAGAGGCATCAGAGCAGATTTATCCCAGTTTAAAATAAGACCGGAGAATTTACTAAATTTATCTATAGTCATAATTACTTGTGGTAGCGTTTCCTCTGTTTTATCCATAAATATCACCATATCATCAGCATAAAGACCAATAATGTCCACTCGATCCGCAATTTGTATTCCCTTAATATCAGTGGAGGATCTAATACGTATCGCCAAAGCCTCTATTGCCAGGGCAATACACGAATTAATAAATGCATGCACAGAGACAAAGCGGCCTTCAGGATCTCGCCGTGCCTCCCTGGCCTCCCATCTAACGTCCCTGTGTATTAACAGAAAGACCCCTCTTGATTTGCTGGCGTGAAACGCATGGAGAGACCACTGTACCCACGGCTTCTGTGCACAGCAAGCTGTATCTCTAGTCAGATGCGTCTCCACCAGTGCTACAACATGAGGGCGGTAACGTTTAATCTGCGAAAATACCTTGATTTTTTTCCGGGGAGTTTTGATGCCCAGTATATTCCAGGTCATGCATATAAGTTCAGACCCCATGTTTACATGGAAAAAAAACAATAATGTATAGTACTATCCGGGCAAGGCCCAGAGACATCACACAAAGCATAAAGGTAGTATTGGCAGCGACTGAACACATTGAACAATCAAAACTGGTATAGAAAACCAAACCAAACAAAACTTGAACAATAAAGGAGTATGGTCCCATACTCCTGCTGTCAAATATAAAAGGGGATACTGATTCCAGCGTCTGGTATTGTTGATAACCTCAGCACCCATCTGAAGAGCTCCGTTTATATTGCCATTAGTCAGAGAAAACAGATTAGGAGTCCTTCACATTTGACACCCCATGAGACCGCAACCAGTCGGCTACTTCCGCTGGGTCTGTAAAGAATAAAGTGGAACCATCATGGACTACACAGAGTCGGGCTGGATAAAGCATGGAGTAGACAATATTTTTATCTCTAAGTTGTTTCTCGATGTCCATAAACCGTGTCCTTTGCTTTTGGAGCTCCATGGAGAAATCCGGGAAAATCGATATGGTAGCATTGTTGAATTTAATAGGGCCCTTCTGCCGCGCCAGACGAAGAATGGCATCTCTGTTCCTACAATTGAGGAGACGTGCCAGGAAAGGACGAGGTGGAGTCCCAAGTGGAAGAGGTCTCATTGGGACCCTATGGGCCCTCTCCACCGCAAATGTTGAGGAGAATCCATCTCCCAGTGAGGCCTTAAGCCAGTCTTCCAGAAATTGTTCAGGGTGCTGACCCTCCGAGCGCTCCGGCAGACCGATAATTTGAATATTATTGCGGTGTAATCTTTTCTCCAAATCATCTGCCTTTTGTTTCCAGGCGTTTACTGAGCCAGCGGCTTTTGTCAGTTTCACCTCCATAGGGGCAATGGTATTGTCGGGGTCGTAACGACAATATACCCTCATTCACCAGTCATTCCAAATTAATATGTGTGCAAGGCATCTGGTACTGGATAAGAATGAGTCAGACAGGTAGCTGGTTCAAACTTAGTTAATGCCCCGTGCGTCCACACATGTCCGCAACGGTCACACCAACTGGCTTTATTCTAAAATACACAATACTATATTGAGTGTTAGGGGAAGGCGTGCATTAGGCGGGGTTTAAGTTAGCATCCAGTCTTCCTGATTTGTCCTGACGTCTTCTGGTGAATCCTCCTTTTCTTCACATTCCTGAGTTTCGATTTCTGAAGAAATGAAAGTTAACTCTTCGGATACTAAACTGAAACTGAACACTGGCGGCCATCTTTAAATACAATTACATTTGCATTAGCAGGGGAAAAACTTATTGTTTTACAGTATAAGATATAAAAGTACAAAAAGTATATAAGGAAATATATTTTCACCTTGACAGTATCCTCCACCTGAGATACTCTTGTTTCAACCTCCGAGATACGCCCTCTCATAGCTTGCATATCATGTCGCAGACGACCCACCTCAGTATGCACATCCTCTATTTTTTCCGTGAGGGATGATCTAGTGAGAGATATAGCCTGCATTAATTGCTCAGATGCCTGTTTAAGAGTCAGTTCCTCTTGTTCTCCCTCCTCATTACTATCAGAGAGGCGATTTTTACGCTGGACCTGTGCAGGATTATTTCTGAGAGTGCTTATATTATCAGGGGGATCCTCCCTGGCGTACCTCCTCAGTTTGTCAGCAGTCCCTGCTCCTTTAGCGTTATGCATGCATGACAGGCAGCAAGAAGTACTCCACAGATTAATTGCAGTTATATTTGGAAACAGTTTGCTCCCCAGCCTCAAACACAGCAGGGTTAAATACAGGGTTTTATCCCAAAAAGACCACTAGGTGGGCAGGTGAGATGTTGAGAGTTGTAAAAGCAGCAGCTTTAATGTGCACCCAAGCTCTATGTATCAGAGTTGGGTTCAGGATTACTGGAGCTCACACAAGGTGTGTCTTCCCTCTTTGGCTACATAGCCACGCCCCCCAAGCAAAGTTTTTTTAGTGGTTGAACTGGTAATGGAGTCGACTTTTTCGTTTGTGACTTCGCCGTATCAAGGGGAGCCCAGCCTGACACATAGCTTATATCATCATTCTGTGCCTGTTGGCTGTAGAGGACACTGTGCTTGTAGAGACCCTACTGTGTGTGGGATCATACTATTTGAGGGATTTTGGGTGCCATCATAGTGTGTGTGGGAGGAATGTAAAGGCCATGGGACTGCTGAGGACTTTTCTGCTGTGTGAGTGACTTTTCAGGCCTTCACTGCTGTGTGAGGAACCGCGTAGGCCTTCCCTGCTGTGTGAGGAATTGTTGAGACCTTCAATGCTGAGTGAAGGACTACAGAGGCCTTTTCTTGCTGTGGGGTTGACGGCCGAAGCTTTACATGCTGTGTCGG
Organism: Ranitomeya variabilis; assembly: GCF_051348905.1. Taxonomy (NCBI): domain Eukaryota; kingdom Metazoa; phylum Chordata; class Amphibia; order Anura; family Dendrobatidae; genus Ranitomeya; species Ranitomeya variabilis. The sequence continues at coordinate 624,220,341 of NC_135236.1, read as the reverse complement.
GGACTGTGTAGGCCAACAAACTGTAAAGGTGTTGGGGGACCATAATACTGTGTGAGGGTTTGAGGGGGTCATCTTAATTAGCCAAGGGGACTATGGGGAATCATATTGTTTGGGAGCTGAGAGTGCTTCATAACATGTGAGGGTCTGGGGGACCATCATATTGTGTGGGTGTCTGTGGGGGTGATCATACTGTGTGGCAAACTGTTTTGTCATCATACTGTGGGGGTAATCTTACTGTTGAGGCTATCTTATTGTGCGGGGGAATCAGTTTATTAATGTATATCTAGTTAATGCTAAATAAGAGGAGTTATATGATTTACCATTTTTCAAAAACTTTATAAAATCCTGTAAATTTTATGGTTTTGATTAGATGCTACAGATAAGTATACAAGTGACAATTCTTGCCATTGTAATGCAATAGAAGAAGTAGCAAGTCATCAGACTTAATACTGCTTAAAATTAAATAATAAGCAGAATTAATTTCACCCTATTGATTTGGCCCTCAATAGTCATGGTCTCATGTGCCCCCTGAAGAAAATTAATTGCCCATCCCTGCTTGAGACTATTCTCTTATTTCACACATTAAATACTTTTTCAATCTCACATCCATTTCGTTATGAGAAAGCAATCACATCTACTTGCAGCTCATCCATTTTGCTTGCGCGGTCTTGCTGCAGACACACAAGTTCTAGCACCCTCGATGGTTCAGGTCAGGTCATAATCAAGCTTTCCTCAGCTCTCATTTTTAAGTGCGGTGTTTTTCCTTCCTTGCAAGAAGTTTGACATAAAGGTGTAAAGTCAGTCACCATGGGAACCAAATCCGTTTACGAAAAGAAATGATGTGACCAGGTTGTTTGTAGTTCATGCTTGCAGTGCCAACGTGTCATACCTTCCCTGACAAGACCACCTCTGGGGACGCGCCGGCGCTCGCTCTCTCTGCCGCTCATTGTGCTTTGCCTTCGTGCACCTTTCTGTTCCAGCATTTGCTGCATAATGTATATCATAAAATGTCAAACTGAAAGGGAGGATTTGCACTGACAAAGAACGGATGAGTATCATGATAACAGAAGGGATAGACACCATGTACAGAGAAGGACTTCATTGTGTGCGTGCCTAGAGCTGTGGAAAGGTCACATATACCCTGGCACAGGTGGGCTGTCGAACAAAGGAAATTCACCTCATCTTAAAATTATGTTTCACACACAAACAATAAAATCGTACTGGTTTTATGTGGCGTCTTTTTTCAAAAGTCTATTTTGAGAGAGTTCGTTCTAGTAAGTAAAGGTCTGACAGTATAGGGTCATTTACACTGCTAAATAATGGGGAACTAGTCAGTATATAATGAGCCCCATGTATTGCTCCATACAGTATGTTGGCCCATATATTGCTCCATACAGTATAGTGGGCCCCATTATTGATCCACTGTATATAAAGGCCCCATATATTGTTCCATACAGTAAAAGTCACTGAATCAGAAAACAGCTGACCACACCATCCAATTTCAAGCTTTGTGAACACACCGGCTGTCAGCAGACGCTGGCCATCTGATCTCGGGTGCCGAGCCCAGAAGACACACTGTTCTAAATCATTCGAAGGAAGAAGTGGCAGCACTCACTGATATTCAAAGCAGATGAATCTTTATTGCATTAAAATCTTCACGGCTCGGGGGTGCATATACAAAGGAGTGTACAAGCTCCAACGACGGCCGTTTCGTGCTGCTTGAGCGCTTCAAAGTAACATCCGCCCATGAGCCCACCTGTGAGCCCTGGGAACGAGAGTGCCACCAATTCTGGACCGGCGCCAGCAAAGGAGGTGAGTATAGGTGTTTTTACTTTAACGGGGCCAAACATGAGGAATGAGAAGGTTGTCCTAGTAGTGAATAACCCCATATGCTTCATACCAAGCAACAATTTCTAAGGGAAGTTACAAGTCAGTCACGTCAATAGACCACCAGCAAATTCACCTACAACAGCAATTTAGAGAGTCATTTAAAGAAGTGAGAAAAAAACACATTTGGAAAATCGATGACCCGTGAAGGGCAATTAATCATCTACAACAGGTAAGTTCATGACATTAATTTTTGCTCCTGTGAATTTTTTTCCTGCTTTTCTAGCGAAATCTAAGTCCACTATTTACGAGTTAAGACTGTCCTCACTACAGAGACATACAATCAACGGTATAATCTAACAAGAGTATTTCATTATATTGCTCATTGACTTTTTTTTATTAAAGCAATTACCCAAATGTAATATCTTTTTTGAGGCATGGACTGATTAAAAATAATTTTTAATCAATGTATATATTTTTTTTTATTAAGGGCTTTTCTCGTCACCTGACCGCTGTAACCAGTTATAGGCTGTTGAGGTGCTATAACCAAGTAGGGCAGGACTATGCTTCCTCCATATCGGCATGCACGGGACCTAGGGGACTGTTGGGTGGGGAGTATACCGCTGTTTATTATTTTTAATCAATCCATGCTTAAAATGTTGGACAGTCCTTTAAAAGGTAATAATTAGGTTGGACTTTTGAATTACACTATTGGTTTTAACATATCGTGTACTGGAAAATGGGTAAAAAAATTCCATATGCGGTGAAACTGCAAAAAAAGTGCAATTCCACAATTGTTTTTTATTTTGCTTTTTATTACTGTGTTCACGAAATGCTAAAACTGACCTGCCAATATGATTCTCCAGGCGATTACAAGGTCATAGACATCAAACATGTCTAGGTTCTTTTTCATTTAAGTGGCGAAAAGAAATTCCAACGTTTGTTAAAAAAAATTGCGCCATATATTTCGATAACTGTAGCGTCTCCATTTTTCAGGATCTCAGTTTGGGCGAGGGCTTATTTTTTGCATGCCGAGTGGACGTTTTTAATGATACTATTTGGGCGCAGATACAATCTTTTGATCGCCCGTTATTGAAATTTTAATGCAATATTATGGCGACCAAAAACTTAATTCTGGCTTTTTTACTTTTTTCTCATTACGCCGTTTAGCGATTGGGTTAATTCTTTTTTTACATTGATAGATCGGTCAATTCTGAACACAGTGATACCAAGTACCGTATTTTTCAGACCATAAGACGCACTTTTTTCCTCCAAATTTGGGAGGAAAATGTGGGTGTGTCTTATGGTAGGGATGTAGCATGTGGGGAGGGGAGCAGCAGCGAGTGGGATCGCACTGTTATCCCACTTCAGGAGGCAGAAAAATGTCCCCACTGCTGGGAATCAGAGCTGGGGAAACCATGTGGTCCCGATGATTAAGTGCAGTGAATATTCATTAGCTACTCCCCGCCCACCTATCAGCTGAGTGGTGAGCGGGAGCAGCAAATAAATACTGCACTTAAGCAGGGACACACATGGCTTCCCCAGCGCTGATTCCTGCAGCAGCTGGGGAGATCCATGTGTCCGGGGGAGGAGGAGGCAGCAGCAGCAGGGTCCGGGGGAGAGGAGATCGCTGCATACCTGCCTGGGCTGGAGCTGAGTGTACAAGGAGGACCTGTGATGATGTCAGAAGTGGGTGGGCTGGAGCATCACATGGCAGCACAGAGCCCTCCCTCTTCTTGACATCATCACAGGTCCTTCAGACTCCAACACTAGAATCTGCTGGCTTCCATTACCTGTGCTGTGGAAAGGCAATAAGAGGGAGGGCTCTGTGTGTGCAGTCATGGGATGCTTTTACCTCACCACAGCTGGCTGCCACAATTAAGAGGTTAGTCTTTCCAAAACACAATAAAGCACTCTGCCACTCCTTTAGTGAACTATAACTCCCAGCATGTCATAGGATCTGCAGGACATGCTGGGAGTTATAGTTCTCCCATGGGCTTTTAAAGCAGCACTCCAGTGTTATTTTGCAATGCTGGAGTGGTGCTTTCAATATAAGCCCTGTGCCCCCATTCTTATACTCACCCTCCAGCATCTTCATATAGTACTTCACAGACACCACACTGGTCCCGCAGCTTCCAACATAATAACATACTATTATATGTGGGGTTATTATATATAAAAGTATGTTATTAAATATTTTACCACATTTTTTTGCTTCAAATATTTTTCTCCCTATTTTCCACCTCTAAAACCTGGGTGCGCCTTATAGTCCGGTGCGTCTAATAGTCCGAAAAATACGGTATGGGTATTTTTTTTATTGTTTTATTTTGAATGGGGCGAAAGGGGGGTGATTTGAACTTTTATATTTTTTTACTTTTTAATATTTTTAAAAACATTTTTTTTTTAAACTTTTTGTATGCTTCAATAGTCTCCATGGGAGACTAGAAGCTGCACTTGTCCAATCAGCTCTGCTACATACAGGTGATCTGAAATGCTCACCAGGCAGCGCTCACAGCAATCCAGCAGTGACAACAATAGAGGTCTGCTGGAGACCACTGGTTGTCATGCCAACCCATTGGTGATCCACGATCACTTGACGGGGTCACCGATGGGCAATTTTTCTGACGTGCTTGCCGGAAGCACAAGTTAAATGCCACTATCAGAGACTGACAGCGGCATTTAACTCGGTAACAGCCACGGGTGGATAATGATTCCACCTGCGGCTGTTGAAGCACATGTCAGCTGTTCAAAACAGCTGACATATGCAAGAAAAGATGTGGGCTCAGCACCAGAGCCCACATCAAAGGTAGAGAGTCCGACATTGGTGTATTATTACTCATGATGTAGGAAAGGGGTTAATCAGAGTCCTCTAGTGTTGATATGGGTGTTGATGCTGAACGATCATACAAATAGTCCTAAGAGTTAATCCTGTGGTTTACTGTTTCTATCAGATACATTCTTCATTTAGCCTACAGACATTTGCAGAAGCCGGGAGAGTGGCAGATCAAACCCCCCCCCCCCCATTACTAATACCAGGGTTTGATATCAGTTGTGCTGTTGAACAATTCACTGCTGACAAATCACAAGTCTCATTACCCCAACTGCCAATGCACCTATGCAGTTCAGAAGAGCCAAGGTGAAGGGCCAGAATTGGCGCATATAATGTGATGCGCTACTTCTGAGGCAGCTGCGGGCTGAAAGTTTTAGGCTGGAAAAGTTACAATAACCAAGGATATTCCCAACCTGATAATATCAGTCTGCAGCTGTCTGCTTTCCCTTTGCTAGTTATAGAAAATGGTGGGGAACCTACATCATTTTTTTTTCCATAATTTTGTTTATTCATAAAAAGATGTCCAATAAGCTCCACAGGGTGCACTTTTATAATATGTTAGGGGGTTGTACAATTATATGTCTGTCGGTCTACCTATCTATTCTGGATTGCGAGAGTATACACCCCCTTGGCATTTTTCGTGTTTTAGATCCCTGAATTTATTTACTTTTTCTCTGTTTGCATCAGTTCATGAAAAGAGCATGCCTACAACTGTGAAAATTTGGTTTTCTTTTTATGGTGAAGCAAACAACAAATAGGACAAAATAACTGAAAATTTCAGTGTGCATAACTATCCACCCCCCTAATGCCAGTAGAGCCTCCTTTTGTGGCAATTACAGCGGCAAGTCGCTTTGGATAAGTCTCTATGAGCTTTCCATATCTTGCCACTGGGATTTTTGCCCATTCATCAAGGCAAAACTGCTCTAGCTCCTTCAAGTTAGATGGTTTCCTCTGATGAACAGCAATCTTCCAGTCTGCGACAGATTATCAATTGGATTACGGTCTGGGCTTTGACTAGGCCACTCCAAAACATTTACACATTTCCCCTTTAACCACTGGAGTATTGCTTTAGCAGTGTGCTCTGGGTCATTGTATTGTTGAAAGGTGAACCTCCGTCTCAAATCACTGACAAACAGGTTTTGATTATGAATATCCCTGTATTTCGCACAATCCATCTTCCCACTCGACTCTGAACATTTTTCTTGTCTCTGCTGCCAAAAAACATCCCCACAGCATGATGCAGCCACCACCATGTTTCAGTGTGGGGATGGTGTTCTTGTAGGGATGAGCTGTGTTGGTTTGGCACCAGACATAATTTGGTGGCCAAAAGTGCATTTGGAACTGACTCCTGTGTCAGCTACATGTCTTGGAGTCTGAATCTCATATTGGAGGCATTTGTGCCAAAAAAAAAATCTGTACAATTGCCAAATAAAGGTTGAGGACATTTCATCTGTATACGACAATATATGAAATGTTTATTGAAATTGTACTAAAAAATAGCATACAGTAAAAACTTTTTTATAGCATAATAATGCTGTTTAATAGTGCATTTTTTCCAATTTGCTTTGTTTTATAGATAGGAAGAACCCATGTGTGCACTCATATCCTTGACTCCAACATATTATCTTTCAAATAATTTGGTTTTGTTCATTTTCCTCACTTCACCAACTTTGACTATTTAGTGCTGATGCTTCACATGGAAAGCAGATTACAAAATATGTAAACCTCGGTTGTAATGTAACAAAACAGGTAATAAGCCAATGGGGGCGAATATCAAGCAAGCCACTGTATATCTGATCTCCATCTGTATAGCATTCATTGCCATCTAAAACGCTTAGAAAACACAAGTGAAAAAACGCATGCCAAAACGCTTACAAAAATGGGTAAAATTGTGAGTTTGTGCTGCTTTTTCCCTACCAAGAGATGCAGAAATTTTTACACCCAAATACTCACCATGTGTGCATACCCTTATACTCTCTATGGCAAGGTTGCACAATGTTTTTAGGTCCAAGGGCCACAATGTTATATTAAACCAATCCAAGGGCTGCACTAAAAATTAAAGGGGTACTGCATTATGTGACATATCGAAAGTATGTACCATAAATATCTGATAGGTACAAATTCTACTTAGAGAATTCTTACCGCCAAAAATCAGCACTAGTAATGATACGTTCACACAGTTTTTTCATGATGATTTTAAAAAATAGATTCTGCTCCTAAAAGCACTCCAAAAAGTGTGTCAAAGAGAATTTGAGAACATTTTTATCTGATAATAATGGGAAAAGCTCCTTTGGCTCACAGCATGGTTTGTTTTTTTTCAGGTTATTTTTACCATTTTTCAGGAAAACTAATAGGAAGCTTATTCAAAGAGTATTTGAAACATTTGTTTATGTGGATTTGCAGTAAAATTTGCATTTTAAATCCTCATAAAATCTGTGTGAATAGGGCCTAAAGAGGAAGAATTGATGAATGCACACGGCTCTCTCCCACATACAGTACAGACCAAAAGTTTGGACACACCTTCTCATTTAAAGATTTTTCTGTATTTTCATGACTATGAAAATTGTACATTCACTACCTCTTGAAGCTCATCAAGAGAATGCCAAGAGTGTGCAAAGCAGTCATCAAAGCAAAAGGTGGCTACTTTGAAGAACCTAGAATATAAGACATAACAAAAAAGTGTGAAACAACTGAAATTAAGTATATAATTCCACATGTGTTAATTCATAGTTGTGATGCCTTCAGTGTGAATGTACAATTTTCATAGTCATGAAAATACAGAAAAATCTTTAAATGAGAAGGTGTGTCCAAACTTTTGGTCTGTACTGTACATCATGGTTTCTTTCCTTACTGTCCAATGATTCAAAACTTCCATAAACTACAGTGAAGGGAGCCGCAGACACGGAAAACCACCTGTCTAATTCAGATCCCACCTATGCCAAACCAGTTAAGAGATCTCATTGTCCTGATGTATGAGTAATCAAGAGATGTCTACACAGTGCCCCATTAGGATTTGCCAGTTGCTGCTCCTTAGCTGGTTGTCACTGCTCTGTGTGTGGCTGCTCACATATAGTGATGGGTCATCGCTGACCCTATGTGACCTCCAGACCACAGGTTGTTTGGCCCTACTCCATCTAGATGGGAGGAAGAGGAGGAATGATGAGCATGGAAGCACACACAGATTGAGTAGCAGGTTTCTAGCAAATGATTTAACTTCGTCTAGATCTGGATTCACAACTACACAGCTTAGTTTTGCTGAATAAGGGATGAATAAGGTCTACCATGCTGCTGTGTGTTACATAGAGAAATACACTCCCTGACAGAAGTTATGTCGCTTATCCATGTTATGTAAATAAAAGCTTATAACCTGACGTTAAATTCATTCATTGGTTGTATAAATTATTCTTTTGAAAGCTGAAACCCCCCGAAATGTGGTTTAGGTTAAGAAAAGAAATTGGCATCAATGCAGAAATATTGATTAGTTAATGGACACAGAATGGTCAGATTTTGGTAAGACAAAAGTTTTGTCGCCTGGTCATATAATGCACCCAGTCCTAGTTTATATCCTCACCTGTGCTCAGTAAATAATGGGTTAATTAGTGTGTGTGCATAAAAAGAAACCCAGCACTCCAGATCTTCACTTGAACTGCAACTTGAGCTCTGACAACATGCCAAAAACCCACCCTGCGACTAAAGCCTGGATTATCAAGAGGCTAAAGTCCAGATCCACTTGCAGAGGTGTCTGGCACCTTTAATGTGTCTCAGCGTCAAGTACAAAAAATTAAAAAAAAGATTTGAATAGACTGGAGATGTGTTTGTGTGGCGCGCAGAGGCCCTGAGTGACGGCTGTGGTGCGTTTGTTAGGGGGGAAAGACCTGCCCCTCCGGACGATTTCAAGGTATGAGGGACAAATTTGATAAACGATTCTTTCAGCAGTGGCAGGAACAAGAACTAAAAGAGCCACCTTGTCAGAATGCAGCATTAGTGCTGCACAAAGTGGCTCTTTTAGTTTCAAACGCCTGGGGGGGGTGACAGGTTCCCTTTAGCCAAGTGTCTTCGGCGTGCTTGAATACTATGTCCTACTCCCCGCGGCTGAATGTCTGTTCGACAGCACTTGTTAGGCAATCCTTACATGTGTTGAGGCTGTTGAACAGACATGCAGCAACGGAGAGTAGAACATAGTATTCAAGCACGCCAAAGACACTCTGTTAGCACGTGAGCATGCTCAGAGAACGCCTTATCCGAGTATGTTCGCTCATTACTAGACATAATCTCAATAATATAATTACATCATTGGGAGTTTATGGTGCCGATCATGGTCCCTTACTGTATTGCGCCCCAGGCTCCTCTCAAACATCCCTTTATAGAATTGGTCATTGTTGGCAGGAGGGGTCGCTTTTTCACACACCTTAGCTTTTCAATTACTTTTATTAGCCTAAAATCCTATCCAGGCGTAAAATGCCGTGTGCATGATTACAATCCTCCATTCCACAGAGCAGGATAAAGAAACATATAATCATTTATTAACACCACTGTTATCTAATACAACACTAGAACATTGGCTGTTTTGCCCTCGGGCAACTTTGCTTTCTACAGGAGCTGGAATATATTTTTCATTTGATAAAATGCTCAAACTGTGAAAATGCTGCAATGAAAAATAAATGTATTGTAAGCCGATTTAATGGTCAATATGCAATTATTCCAGGTTTACGGTATTATTATTAGTATTGTTATGCAGTGTCTAGGGATAAAACTGCCCCAGAGTACATGCATCTCAGCTAATTTTATAGATCTCACAGAAATCTAGGGCTGGATTTATGTTCTTATCCACTTGTTATAGATTTTAGTTCAAGCGAAGATATTTCCATGTGTGTTAAAAAATATAAACTGTACATAAGATCTTTACTTTTTCATTATAATGACTATAATTTTCAAAGGAGATCTATCACCAGGTTTTTCCTACCCCATCTGAAAGCACTATAATGTAGGGGCAGAGACCCCGATTCCAGGAACCTATCACTTACTGGGCTGCTAGCTGCAAATTTGATAAGATCCCAGTTTTCTATGCAACATATCTAGCAGTTCTCTGAATGCTAAGCTCTGCATAACCCCGCACACACCACTGATTGGCAACTTTCCGTGTGTACTGCGAATAGGCAGAAAACTGCCAGTGCTCTACAGAGGCCATGAATATGGAGGAATATATGGAAGTGGGTTTACTAGTCCTCTAGTGAGAATCTCTTGCTGATAAAATTGTGATTTTATGAAAACTACGGCAAGTAGCCTACTGTAGTTGTCACGACTCTGTTTTCTAGTGTCACGGAGCCAGGGGCTCTTTCCCTGTCCCCGGATTACTTCTGATGGTGAAGATGCCAGGGCCCCGTATCTTGCCTTAGCTCCTGAATCCACCCTCAGTCTGTACCCTTCCCCCTTCCAAGGATGAGGGGAGACTAACAAGGTAATACAAACAGGGGTAACAAAAAATGCCAAACATACAAATATACTCACATAAACAACAGAGGTATGCACCACAGAGCGGAGAATGGGGGTAAACTAAAGTACATGCAAAACCTAGCAACAGTCACAGATATATCCACCAAAGTCCTTCTCCAATAGTACTAACCACTAAAAACCTCCAGCCATGAAGCATAAGCTAGCTCTGACAATGAGAGCTAGCCAGGGCCAGTTTATATAGGAGAGGTTAACAGTGCACAGCCGAGAGCCTTAATGCAGGAAAGCTTTCAGGAGCGCTCAACTGAGCAGATTAACCCCTGCACTGCTAAAAGAAACTTGCACCATTTAATATGAAGGCGACGGTGCTTCTAATCAGTGCAGGAGTAGGAGAAATCAGTGGTCTTCTGGCTCCTCTCTGTCATGGTAAATCCGTGACACTAGTAAGTGATATGGCTGGAATCAGCGTTTCTGTCTCTACAAGCGGTGCAGTAAACTCACAATCAGGATACAATGGTGGACATATTTCCTGTCTCGGCTGTTGAATCCTTTCAGTAATGTATTAGTAGCAGTCCTGATGCATTGCTACAACAGAGATCGACACTAGAGATGAGCAAAGATATTCAAGTGAAATTGAATTCTACAATAATCTGCATTCATCAAAATGCAGATTTTTTTTTTATAATTCGCTTTTACTGGCTACCATTCTTTTGAACCGTAAAGAGGCACCACAAAAAAAAAAAAAAAACACTCCCGGGACTCAAGTGCAAGTGGCAGTGATCAGATGATGCTGTGTGAACCAGACAGGTGGTGGTGAGGAGCGGAGGATTGGACAACTAGGCACAAGGATTATTTTAATTTAAAATTAAATTTTAAAAGAATTACAATTTGTCTCCCTTCTTTGAAAGGCTGATGGCAAAATAAAATTTCACAGCCTACAGAATAAACCAATGCACTATTTATCCTTCATATAAGAAACTGCAAAAAAAAAATAAAAAATCAAATTCAGCAAGCTCTTATGGCGTTTTCTTGGTAACAATTTAATGTATCAGTTAAGATAACAGCAATGAATTTAAGAAAAGGGATAACTTGTGGCATTTTTCTGAATAATTGTTACTGCAAAAAGTAAGCAAATTCTTAATTTAATTCTGAAATCTAGCAACTTTCAGGGATAAATCCCCTCTCTGAATGGATGGCACCTCCGACAGAGCGAACTAAACAACAACATAAAAGATATTTATTTCTAGACATGTTCATTTAAGAAGAAGGATTACATAATGCTAGTCTTGTGGAAAAAAAAGCAAAGGAACATATTGAGGCTTCATTATAGCAGTATTTTATATCTTCAGCTAACTGCAGGTGCTGCTCGAGCATCTGGTTGTGTCGGCCTTTGGGGAATACGAACCGCAGGGTCTTATTGACTCCAGCGCCAACAAGAGCACCGCCGGGATTGTAGAAATATACCGGCTTATCATGTAAATAATCATGGCACAATTCCAGCTGGAGAAACCCACGTTATCAGGGATGTCCACAGCAAGTCAGAGTTTATGTGCTCGTAAAAGTCACAGAAACGTTCTGAGGGTTATGAGTGGGTAATAAATGCAACAGGAGGTGGAAATATCATAAATCATGGTGGAATATATCAGCCAGAAGTCAATATGTTTATAGTGGGAATAAAGACGTACTGCTTTTTAGAGGGAAGAAAGATTCACCTAAGAGGATTATGTTATTAGAAGAGGACTGTAATGCATCAGGGCTTACATGTGTAAATATACTATATAAGCCTCATTCATAAAACAGAAATGGAGAGTGAAGTGCACTTATTGCCTATTGCAGCCGATCAGAGCCACGCTATAAATAAGGATGCACGACATTTTCTAGTTCGAGGGTCAGGCCGTTAGGCTGAACCAATCCTAAGGGTCACAACAACATGGAAACTGGTATTACCATCTGTGACATTTATGGTATATGAAAAAATATGTCAGGGATATGACAGATATCAGGATTAGTGTAATATACAACAGCTGCAGGCTTATGCGTGTGGGACTGTGTTGAGCAGAGGGCAGATGGCAAGGTGTTACCTGGTAGAGTTTGTTTAGGTGTGTAGTTCCTACACCACGGGTCCTCAACCTGTAGCTTAATGGCAGGCCTGTGATGTGTGGATAGCGGCACCAGGTCAAGCAAACATTTATGAAGAGAAGGTTTACAGATGGTGACTTTGGCGAGTATCCCTGCACAGAAGAACAGACCTGGATGAGCATATATTGGCCTAGGTACAGGTGATACTGCAGGTGAGAGAAGCAGCTTGAAGCTGGGTGCCATAGTGAATTCTGAAGGTTGGTAAGTTGGGAACCTTCTTAAGGTAAGGATACTGCCTCGGTGTGATTTCTGAGGGGAAGCTTTGGTGGTCAATACACCGGTAATGGGGTTCTGGGGGAGGAATCAGAAGTTTGATGTAGGAGCACTACTCATGGGGCTCTGGATGTGGCTTGTAGCACTATCACAGCTGAAATTTGGCTCTCAAGGCAAGAGAGGATGGAGACCACTGCTTTATATGGTATTGTATTCAATGGTCTCCTGTAATCCTCCATGTTGTAATGATAAATATAATGATATGTTTTATATAAAACAGTTTATTCTGCCACATTGAGTGCTAATGATTCTGCTGACAGATAAATTCCGAAATAAGTTCCAATTCCAAGAATGCATCCTATTGGGAGAATCGAAGTCCTCTTTTACCACTTTATAATTCCAGAACAGAAAAGACCATACATGTGGCTCACTCCATTTTAGCTTATGCAAGTTGCTGAAAAATCCAAATGGTTTACGATTCCTAAAAAGAACCACAATGAGAATAGCCATACTCATGGAAGGCCATATCACAACTTTATCATCGACCTTGACAAGAGTGAACCACCATTCTATCAATATATTGTGATACAATGCACCATTAGTACTTGGCCTGTCCCTGCTCGCACTAGTCCTCTTCTCTGAGACATTGGAGATACATTTTAGCATACAGAAGATAAGATGGTTGGGGCTGCACACATTGAGTGCACTGCCAGGCTGTACGTGGCCCCTGGGCCGCAGTTTCTGCACACCTGCTATGAAGAGGACCTTTCACAACTTTGGATTTTATAAACTGTACATTCCCAGAGGTAAAAACTGTTTTTTCCGTTTTTACTTTCTCCTCTCCATTGTGGAGATACATGGTGCCAATAAGTTCTGACACCTAATTTGTTAGTTCCATTATCATTGAACAGAGTGTTTGAGTTCCTTCAGCTCAGTGGGCGTCATGGTGGGATGAGAGTTCACCCCTGCAGAGCGGAGAGAAATGAAATGCCCAAATGGAGGATGAAAACTTTAACACATTAGGCACCAGGGAATTGATGTCCCTAATTCTTCACAATGAAGTAAAGAAAAATGGGAAAAAAAATCAAAACATTTTTAATTACATCTCTGCTATTATATTAATTAAGGAAGGCACAGTTTACAAGATCAAAGTTTTCTTTAATGGTATATGCACAATAAGGTTATTGGTCTTGTTTTTCAAGCTAAAACAACTCTAGGAAATGCTTCCTTCTTGGAGAGTTTTTCTTTTTCTGAAGAGGTCTTGGGAAAGTTTTTTTTTTTTTTTTTTTTTACATGGTGTTTTTGCAGCCTTTTGAGTGGACTATGCCTATTTGGGAGGGTTTCATAGAATGTTAGAGTTGGAAGGGACCTTCGTTGTTATCAAGTCTGTTCAATGCAGAATTCACTTAACCATCTCAGACAGATGTCTGTCCAACCTCTGATGACTTCCATTGAAGGAGAACTCGCCACCTCTAGTGGCAGCCTGTTCCATTCATTGATCACCCTCACTATTCAAAAAGTTTTTTCTAATATCCAATCCGTATCTTCTCCCTTTTAGTTTCATTCCATTGCTTCTTGTGTTTCTATGTGTAAATGACAATAAGAATGATCCCTCCACACAAGGACATCCCTTCAGATATTTGTAGACAGCTATTAAGTCTCCTCTCTGTCTTCTTTTTTGCAAGCTAAACATTCCCAGATCCCTTAAACGTTCCTCGTAGGACATAGTTTGCAGTCTGCTCACCATCCTGGTAGCTCTTCTCTGAACTTGCTCCAGTTTTTCCATGTGATTTTTAAGATGTGGTGCCCAGAACGGGACACTTTATTCCAGATGAGACCTGACCAAGGAGGAGTAGAGGGGGATAATTACTTCACGTGATCTAGACTCTATGTTTTTCTTATTACATCCTACAACTGCGTTTGCCTTTTTTGCTGCTGCATCACACTGTTGACTCATATGCAGTCTGTGATCTATTATTATACCAAAGTCTTTTTCACATGTGCTGTTGCTTAGTTCTATTCCTCCCATTCTGTAGATGTAATTTTTGTTTTTCTTGCCCAGACGTAGAATCTTGCAATTCTCACTGTTAAATACCATTCTGTAAGTCATTGACCATTGTTCAAGCTTATCTAGATCATTCTAAATCCTTTCTCTGTCTTCTCTAGTGTCAACTATCCGTTCTAGCTTTGCATCATCTGCAAATTTGATTTGTTTACTTTTAGGAACAGCTTCAAAACATTCAAAAGAAGTGGTATATACCTTATTTTCTGGTGTATAAGAGGAGGGGGCGTATAAGACGACCCCCCAACTTTTCCAGTTAAAATATAAAATCTTAAAGGTCGGGGGTCTTCTTATAGGTCATGTGTCGTCTTATAGGGTGAGTGACTAATGTGCACTTTGGGGGGGGAGTGGTCCCAATGACTAAGAGAGGGGGTGCCTCACAGGGAAGTGTGAGTGGAGTATCCCCCTATTACCTCATTGTGGGGAGCGGCGGCGGCTCTTCTTTGTGCCGCGTGGGTGCTCTGTGCTGTGGGGCGGCGTATCTTCGTGCAGCGTCGGGGCTCTGTGCTGTGGGGCGGCGGCCTCGCATCTACTTGCAGCGTCGGGGTTCCGCCGGCATTTCCTCACAGCCCAGAGGCACTGGCAGCTCCATTGCTGCGATGCGGTGGCCTCCGGGAAAATGGCCGCTGTGGGCGGCGCATGCTCAGATTCAGATCTCGTCTCCCGAGATGGAGCTGCCAGTGCCTCTGGGCTGTAAAGAAATGTTGGCGGAGCCCCGACACTGCATGAAGATACGCCGCCGCTGCCCCACAGAACAGAGCACCCACGCAGCACAAAGAGGAGCCGCTGCCACCGCTCACCAGCACAGAAAACCCACGCTGCCACAGTGAGGTAATAGGGGGATACTCCACTTACACTTTCCTGTGAGGAACCCCCTCTCTTCGTCATCGTGACCACTCCCCCCCACCCACCATATGCACATTGGTCTGAATCCGGCATATAAGACGTCTCCCGACTTTTAAGAAGATTTTCACAGGTTAAAAGATTGTCTTATATGCCGGAAAATACGGTACTTTTCTCACTATCAGGCGTTTTTCAAAATCTCTTCAGGAAAAACCAATGCTCAAAAAGTTTGTTAACATCAGAGTGGATTTTTCATAGAAATAAAAAGGAAGAGGGTTTTTTTTTCTTAACGTTTTTTTAAATTGATTTTGAGAAGGACTTTGGAGAAGATCTGCTGCATGAAACTCCAAAAACAACTGTGTGAACATGCCATGAAGTTACCTGCACTAGGTTCCATAGTAGTCATGTAGTTATGAATCTGTCCTAGCTACGTGATGCTCACTATGGCGCATGCCTCAATAACCCTTACACTACCAGGACAATACAGACATTTTAAAACAAAATCTGAATTCTAAAATTAAAAATCATATTATACCTCCATAACTTTAAATAGTTTTTTAACGAGACACCTGGCACATTGTAAAAATACAACGCTGGACTTTGCAAATAGAGTAAAGTTTTATAAGAAATCTATAAAAAATTCATGTTTGATTCATCCTGAATCCAATACACACAACACTCCCTAAATATAAAAGTCCAAGGTGTGTCAGAGATAAAGATAACATTTAGATTCAGAGTCTTATGCACTAGATTACAAGCATACTATTCCAAACCACAAAGATGATACCAGGGCTGTGCAGTTGGTAAGCCAAACCACCAACTCCACAACTGCTCAATTACTCTGACTTCTGACTCCAACTCCACAGCACAGTCTCAATAATGAGCATGTACATAAAGTGCAGCACAGTTTCATCTCCACTAAGACTCCACAGCACTGGTCACTACTGAGCATGTACATAAAGTGCAGCATAGATTCATCTCCACTAAAGGTACCTTCACATTAAGCGACGCTGCAGCGATAGCAACAACGATGCCGATCGCTGCAGCGTCGCTGTTTGGTCGCTGGAGAGCTGTCACACAGACCGCTCTCCAGAAACCAACGATGCCGAGGTCCCCGGGTAACCAGGGTAAACATCGGGTTGCTAAGCGCAGGGCCGCGCTTAGTAACCCGATGTTTACCCTGGTTACCAGCGTAAAATGTAAAAAAAACAAACACTACATACTCACCTGCGCATTCCCCGGCGTCCGCTTCCTGTACTGACTGAGCGCCGGCCCTAACAGCACAGCGGTGACATCGCCGCTGTGCTGTACTTTCACTTTACGGCGCTCAGTCAGTGTGGGAAGCGGACGCCGGGGGATGCGAAGGTGAGTATGTAGTGTTTGGTTTTTTTACATTTTACACTGGTAACCAGGGTAAACATCGGGTTACTAAGCGCAGCCCTGCGCTTAGTAACCCGATGTTTACCCTGGTTACCAGTGTAAAACATTGCTGGTATCGTTGCTTTTGGTGTCAAACACGACGATACACGCCGGTCTGACGACCAAATAAAGTTCTGAACTTTGTTCAACGACCAGCGACATCACAGCAGGATCCTGATCACTGCTGCGTGTCAAACTAAACGATATCGCTAGCCAGGATGCTGCAACGTCACGGATCGCTAGCGATATCGTTTAGTGTGAAGGTACCTTAAGACTCCACAGCACTGGTCACTACTGAGCATGTACATAAAGTGCAGCACAGATTCATCTCCACTAAGACTCCACAGCACTGGTCACTACTGAGCATGTACATAAAGTGCAGCACAGATTCATCTCCACTAAGACTCCACAGCACTGGTCACTACTGAGCATGTACATAAAGTGCAGCACAGATTCATCTCCACGAAGACTCCACAGCCCTGCCTCACTAGTGAGCATGTACATAAAGTGCAGCACAGATTTATCTCCACGAAGACTCCACTGCCCTGCCTTACTAGTGAGCATGTACATAAAGTGCAGCACAGATTCATCTCCATGAAGACTCCACTGCACTGTCTCACTAGTGAGCATGTACATAAAGTGCAGCACAGATTCATCTCCACTATGATTCCACAGCACTGCCTCAATACTGAGCATATACATAAAATGCAGCACAGATTCATCTCATCTAAAAGCCCAGATCCTTAGATCAGGAACAGAGCAGACATTTATACGACATTTCACAACTTTCACAAATTATTCCGAAATTCACAGCACTGCAATTTATTATATAGTTTAGGAGTTGGAGTCTGTCCATTTTATACCGACTCTTACGAGGTTTTCTCAATGATGGCTTCGCTTCCTAAACCTCCGGACCATGGAAGTTAGGACACACTAGTGTAAGGATTGGGCACTTCTTCACTCTAGCCCTTATTTATTTGCATCTCCATGTTCTTTATTGCATTTCCTTGCTAGTATCCTAGTGGTACTTTTAGAAAAAAATTCATATGGCACTGTGATTTGGTGAACAAACTGCTTCCTATTTTTTGGGGCAGATGTAGACTAGTATTGAGCACCTTTCGAAGCCATCTTTGAATTCTTTGATTATTTGTAATATATATATATATATATATATAGATAGATAGATAGATAGATAGATAGATAGATAGATAGATAGATAGATAGATAGATAGATATACGCATTTTTGTATTGGGGCTTCTGGGGATCTGTGGTGTGATTAATCCTTGCCCCCATATCAGGGCATGGTTCTTGTATAGGTATCTTTTCTGTGTTTTTTAAATGTTTTAATGTCTTTTGTGCTGTGTGTCATTTTTCTACCAATAAAGCATTTAATTTTTATATGTGGTGTGAGGTGTTCCCATCTGTATGGGCATGATCTTCTCTCAATTTTGCCGTGTTTCAGTTGTATGTGACAAACCTCAACATGAGTAATTACCTGCAGTCAGCGGCCAAATGCTGTTTGTGCAGTCAAAATGCCACCCACCTTGAATCAGACTATCGATCACGCAAATGTGTTTCACAGTCAAGCGACTACTTGTAGGGTGTACGTGGACAGCGTTTCAGCCACACAGCAAACGGTGCCACTGCTCACACACTTTGGCTATGTTCACATGTTGCGTTTTTATGCAAATTTTACACTACATTTTACAGTACAAGCAAAAGCTAGGAGATTTAATAAAACTCATGCACACAGTTTTTTTCCCGACTGAAGTGAAAAACTGCTGCATTTTTTGAAAACTGCAGCATGTCACTTCCTTCAGGTTTTTGCAGCTTTTTTTCACTTATAGAAAGCAATAAGTACAAACATGCAGTTATCAGATTTTGCTCTGTTTTTTTGTGAAAAAAAAGCAGACACAGCATGATGTGCAACCCATTTATTTTTGTAATTTTACCAAGTTTAAACCGGGGCTGTGGAGTCGGTAAGCCAAACCTTCGACTCCGACTCTTCAATTTCCATGACACCGACTCCCTCATACATGGCTCATGTTTAAGTTTAAGTGATAAATTTACTGTACTAAAATGGTAACATCAGGCTTTTAATAATTATTATGATACAATAATCAAGCCATTTAGATAGAACATAAGATATATTTATTGGAATATAACTTTGTAAATAAGCAAACGTTTTTTTTTTGTTTTAAATTATACACTCTGCAGTAAGTGGAGAAAAACAGTTTTCATCAAAAACGTACTGAAAAACATTTGTGCAGTCTATGAATTTGTTCTGAGAAATAATATCGCCTCCATCAGATCCTCCTTCATAGATGACCTAAAATCTGACCTAATTATTTTAAGGCTAGAGAACAACCTCTCTACACTTACTTGGGTTGGTGGCAAAGCAGTAACCACAAGGGCAACATCTCTAACAATTTCAGGGTAAAAAGGAATTGCCTTGTGC
Source organism: Ranitomeya variabilis (assembly GCF_051348905.1). NCBI lineage: Eukaryota > Metazoa > Chordata > Amphibia > Anura > Dendrobatidae > Ranitomeya > Ranitomeya variabilis. The sequence goes on along the minus strand of NC_135236.1, from coordinate 624,201,098 downwards.
ACAGTCAGTTTTGATGAACGATTGAACTCTTCTACTTTTTTGAGAGGGAGTGAAAAATTTTGCTGAAATATGGTCAATCTGTTTTCTATGGGAATGGAATCTTTTTCCCTGCGGCAACGCTTTGTCTGCTCCATGTCATCCAAATACTTTTCGAAATTAAACTCCACATCTGATGAAGATGAAGAAACGGCAGCAGCAGCACTGGCAGGACCCGAGTCCTCTTGCTCTTGGCAGTCCTGTAGCCCACTCATCCTAACTGCTACCTCAAATCAGAGCTTATTTTCCTTTAATAAACTGTTGATCATCCAGCAATATACAATGACTCAGGTCCACATAAACAGCTGCCATAAGAATTTTATTTTCTAATTGCGGTGTCTCTCTCCGTTTCATTGAAGCAGCAATGCCATCTGCGATTAAACCTTCTCTTTGGGACAGGCAAAACAACAAGTTCTTCCACTCCGTCATGAACATGTCAGGAGTTAAATCCTCAGCTTGTAACTTTTTAGTTACTGTAAATGGGTGATGAAGCAATGCATTCAATTCAGCCACCTGTGTCCATTGACCTTCATGTAGTGTTACCTGAGGGTTGGCCATATCTACAAGGAAGGGTTTCAGCTCAAGGAATTGCTCAATCATTAAATAGGTGCTGCCCCACCGAGTGGCTTGATCCACAATTGACCCTTTTCCAGCTCGTCTCTTCAAGATGAAATCAATTTTAGGGGTACTGGCAGCAATAGCCAATTTATTCACTTTGCTAATCAGAGTTCCAGCATGTCACTCTTGCACATTATCTTACTGCCAGCTGCAGCGTGTGCACAACACAGCACATGTGATGAATAGGAAAGAGGTGTGACGCAGCTTCAACAAGATCATCTAATTGTAAAGAATCGTTTTGCTGTTCTCCTGTAGTAATATGTGTTTGTTCCTTCTTTTTGGGAACAGGACTGTCGCCTTCATCTCCAACATACTGAATGTGAAATGTTCTTCTAGCTAATGTTCACCTTCACTATTCTCATTCATCAGTTTAATTTTACTTATCATGTTTCAAGCATTATCAGTTACAATAGCAAGAACCTGTAAGAACCTGTTCTTTTTTTAATTCATAATCTTGCAGAACTTTTTCCACTAAGGTCTGGAGAAACTAGCTGCTGTGATGAGCTAATGATCACTAATTTTCTAATACTTTCTGTCTCCAGAGAAACACCAAGTTTGGGGGCCATTTCTCCATTAAGAGCTGTAAAAGCTGGTCATGCAAATAATGATAATGGTACACTGTCCTAGAAACAAGCTTGATGAGCTGTCTTTTAAACACATCTGCTGTCATTGTTACAGTAACTTTGTCGCTTACAAAATATCTTGTAACTGATGTTTGAGACATTCTTTCCTCCTCCTTTGCCTGGTTTGAAGTTTTGGTCTCTGGTTTCTTGGTGCTGCTGTGGTCATTTTCAATCACAGCTTTGTAAACTTCTTGGTGGCAGCGTTGTAAATGTTTTTTTTTAGATTGAAAGCTCTTGAAGGAGCAATTTTATCACTGCCTGAGTATGCACTGATTTTGGCTTCACAGCATTTGTTTTCATCTGGATCGCTTATACAGTGAGACAGAATTTTTTTTATCTTGAGTCACTGTGAAATGCTCAAATACAGCTGACTTCATAAGATGCTTCTTAGACAATTTGTAATTATGTAGAATCGCTCTCAAAATAATTTTGTTCTGTAAAAAAAAAAAGTAAGTTATATTGTGATTCTTGCAAGAGTAGGGAATCATGCACTGTATAATTTAGGATAGAAATAAAATAATCTTTGCATAAATCAATAGGACAGATGATAAGTATAAAGTTTGTAAAATATGCTCTTAGATAGCTTTACTCTGAACAAGCTTGTCTCAGTACAGCTCACTAAATGCTTCACATCGTATTTCTTCACAGTCTATGAAGAGGGAAGGAGGGAGGGAGCATGTTTGTGCTGAATCAGATTCCAGAACACACATACATATATGTCCTCATCGATCCTGTTACTGTATTTCCAAATTTGAGATGTTAGAAAGCAGTTTTTCCCCTTATATTCTATGTATAATGTATATAAGTCCTCAGAGCATCTAATTTCTCCAAACGTGAGCTGAGAGGAAAAACAAACTAAATCATCAAGCACAGGGGCGGACATACCGCCGGTTCAACCGGTGCAACTGCACCGGGGCCCAGAGTGGGAGGGGGCCCCGGCGGAGATACAAAGCAATGAGGTAAATGACAGCCGGCGGCAGTATTATTGCTAACAGGAGAAGCAGGGGGCCCGCTCTGCTGCGCACATGTGATATGACGGTCAAAAGGGGCCCCCTTCCTGACCTCACCTGTTAGCATACATTACGCTGCTGTCCGGCTGTCACTGGTGCTTCGCGGTGACGGCAGATGCAGGAAGAGAGGAGTGAGGGTCCCTCGAGTCACTGAAGCTGTGGCTCTGCTTGTGACTGCTGCTGTGCACGTGCGCACTCTTCCCAGAGCCCCAATGATCGGCAGGACTGTGATACACATGAAAATAGGAGGAGGGGGAATCACTATTCTAGGTAGGTGAAGGGCCGGCCCGCCGGGAGTATGTAAGGCTGAGAGCAGTGGACAGGCTCCATGTCTCCCCTGCTCATTTCCTGTGTTCTTCTGGGACGGACCAGCTCCCTCCCTGCAACTGCACTTTCTGTAGGTACACATTCCATGTGATGTATGTTGGTCTGTCTAGTGTGTGTGTATGTACTGCTGTGTGTGTATACTGCTCTGTGTGTATATAGGGCTAGTGTGTGTATGTGTGTACTGCTGTGTGTATATAGGGCTAGTGTGTGTGTATACTGCTGTGTGCATGTATATAGGGCTAGTGTGTGTATATAGGGCTAGTGTGTGTATATAGGGCTAGTGTGTGTATACTGCTGTGTGTATACTGCTGTGTGCGTGTATATAGGGCTAGTGTGTGTGTATACTGCTGTGTGCGTGTATATAGGGCTAGTGTGTGTATGTAGGGCTAGTGTGTGTACTGCTGTGTGTGTATATAGGGCTAGTGTGTGTGTATATAGGGCTAGTGTGTGTGTACTGCTGTGTGTGTATATAGGGCTAGTGTGTGTGTATAGGGCTATTGTGTGTGTATACTGCTGTGTGTGTATATAGGCCTAGTGTGTGTGTGTGTGTGTGCTGCTATGTATATAGGGCTAGTGTGTGTGTGTGTGTGCTGCTATGTATATAGGCTAGTGTGTGTGTGTGTGTGTGCTGCTATGTATATAGGGCTAGTGTGTGTGTGCTGCTATGTATATAGGGCTAGTGTGTGTGTGTGTGTGTGTGTGCTGCTATGTATATAGGGCTAGTGTGTGTGTGTGTGTGCTGCTATGAATATAGGGCTAGTTGTGTGTGTGTGCTGCTATGAATATAGGGCTAGTGTGTGTGTCTGTGCTGCTATGAATATAGGGCTAGTGTGTGTGTGTGTGTGCTGCTATGTATATAGGGCTAGTGTGTGTGTGTGCTGCTATGAATATAGGGCTAGTGTGTGTGTGTGCTGCTATGAATATAGGGCTAGTGTGTGTGTCTGTGCTGCTATGAATATAGGGCTAGTGTGTGTGTGTGTGCTGCTATGTATATAGGGCTAGTGTGTGTGTGTGTGCTGCTATGAATATAGGTCTAGTGTGTGTGTGTGCTGCTATGTATATAGGGCTAGTGTGTGTGTGTGTGTGTGTGCTGCTATGTATATAGGGCTAGTGTGTGTGTGTGTGTGTGTGTGCTGCTATGTATATAGGGCTAGTGTGTGTGCTTCTATGTACATAGGGCTAGTGTGTGTGTGTGTGTGTGTGCTGCTATGAATATAGGGCTAGTGTGTGTGTGTGCTGCTATGAATATAGGGCTAGTGTGTGTGTGTGCTGCTATGTATATAGGGCTAGTGTGTGTGCTTCTATGTACATAGGGCTAGTGTGTGTGTGTGTGTGTGTGTGTGTGTGCTGCTATGAATATAGGGCTAGTGTGTGTGTGTGCTGCTATGTATATAGGGCTAGTGTGTGTGTGTGTGTGTGCTGCTATGTATTTAGGGCTAGTGTGTGTGTGTGTGTGTGTGTGTGTGTGTGCTGCTATGAATATAGGGCTAGTGTGTGTGTGTGTGTGTGTGTGTGTGTGTGTGTGTGTGTGTGTATCTTCTGCTGTGTATACGCATGTTATTATAGGCATTTTATACACACTGTCGTGCATGAGGGGGGCCTCGACGTATTTCCTGCACAGGGGCCCATTGCTGCTTGTGTCCGCCCCTGATCAAGCATACAGAGACAACATATACTGGACTAGTAATTTATGCATAGTTTACTGAAAGTCTAGATATGCTTTAAGAAGTACTTACCTTCCTTAATCCTGCTTTTCTGTTCACTCCAGAACTTCTGAGATGAATGTAAGCTTTACTTCCCTGTGTGTTTGTTATTTTTCGCCTTATCTGTAGAGGAGGAGCTTCACTACTTATCATGAACATAAACTGCAGCACAGATTCATTTCAGCTAAAAGTCTAGGCCTTAGATCAGGAAGAGGACAGACATTTATAGGACATTTCATAACTTTCCCAAATTCTTATGAAAAAAAATATTCCCCACAAACTGCATTGAACTACTGTACCCAATTTATTATATATTTTAGAAGTCGGTCCATTTTATACTGACTCCGACTCCACCAAAATGGGCTTGGACTCCACGACTCGGACTCCACAGCCCTGGCTGAATGGTAGTTAGGATTAGTACACTTTAATTAAATTAGTGATATATGTAAAGTAGACATTGACCGATCAATGTGTGAGATTGAAAAATGCCTGACCAACTCAAGGCTGACCAATGTGTAAAAGTAAACAGTGTCCTACAAACTTAATGCTCTGCCAGTGTCTAAAGTAAACTATTCCTGACCAACTTGCTGTTACATTTGTAATGGTGTATTTTTTCCTGAACTCAATTGAACTTTTTGGTTCAGAATGGTCACCATTTTTTTTATACATCAAAATCTTTTTCCACTAAATAATTTTATAAGACTGCCCTTATTTTTTTTTACAAAATGGTTTTACATATATCTTGCAATGGTAACCTAAAACCTTGCATTGTTCACACTTCTGTCGTGGAAGCAAAGCTGAATTTTGAGATCCTGAAAAATGCAGCAAAAGCAGCTTTTTTACTGCCAAGAGAGCAGGTTGTGCCTGCAAAAAAAAGCCACAGAAACACAACATGTGAACATAGCCTTATGCTACGTTCCCACAATGAGCTTTTGGTGTTTTTTTGATGTCGCAGATTTTCTCCAACCATTAAGTAACATAGGTTACTTGAATTTTTAAAAAATGCGCAGCACAAAAAAACTAATCAAAAACTCATAGTGGAAATGATAGCCCCAGAGTAGGTCATATTTGGTATAATCATTTAAAAAATTGAAATCAATATATATGGACTGTCTGCACAATTTGTATGTAATCACGTCCATGAGGACATGGTCACTATGCTTGAAAAAAGCCTCACAGAGCAAGGCTGAAACATCTCATGAAATCAATGAAGACTCCTCCATCTGTGGCACTGGACATATGGAGTGCTGCCTTTCTTTTACGCATTCTCTATCCATCCACATGATCATATAAGAGGAAATCAAAAAGTTACTACAATGTGTTACTTATAAGATGTGTTCCACAGCAATGATTAGTTTTTAGGAGGGGAAAGCTCAGGAGTCATTTACACGGCACCTTAGAATGTGAATACATTTAAGGGCAACTTAAAGAATTATTTGCTGGTATCAAAGCAGCAAGTACAGTTTATTCTTAAATCATGCATAAAAACCAGGCCAGCTCCATGCCCGTCCTCTTCCGTAAATTGTCCCGAGGAGAAGTTGGGCTGTGCACTTTGCTGTGAATTAGCCGGTGCATGCTCATGAAAGCCAATATGTTATCAGCACAGAAGGCACGTTAACATGCATGAACTGGAAGCCCATGTAAAATTGCTACCCAGCAGGCATCTGCCTTTCCCAGAAGAGGCGGCTGTGTACATCACTTAGCAGAATTATAATAAAATAGAAATACTCTCCCGCTGCTTAAGTGCTGCTTCAGTTTTTCTCCTTCCAACATATTGCACGACGTTAAAGTCGGAATAAAAGATTAAAAAGTCGCCATTCCACAAGAGATTGTAACGAGGGACATAAACGATATGAAATGTTCAAGGATGGAACTTTCTGGAGGATACATGGTGAGCATTTTTATAAAACTTTATGGAGAGTAATATCATTAGTGTTAGAAAAATCATAATTTTGGAGACTTTAAAATGATAAAAATGCAGTTACATTTATTAATAACTAGATCGTGGCCCGATTCTAACGTATCGGGTATTCTAGAATATGTAGGTAGTATATAGCACAGGTTATGTACTATATTGCACAGTGACGTAGTATATAACACAACCGAAGTAGTATATAACATAGCTACGTAGTATATAACAGAGCTACGTAGTATGCAACACAGCGTACGTAGTATATAGCAGAGCTACCTAGTACAGTATATAACATAGCCACGTAGTGTATTGCACAGGCTCGTAGTATATCGGTCAGCCACATAGTATATAGCAGAGCCACGTAGTATATAACATAGCCAAGTAGTATATTGTAGAGCCACGTAGTATATTACACAGCCACGTAGTTTATAACACAGTCACGTAGTGTATTGCACAGCTACATAGTGAATTGCACAGCTATGTAGTATATTGGTCAGCGATGTAGTATATTGGTCAGCGACGTAGTATATAGCAGAGCCACGTAGTATATAACATAGCCACGTAGTATATTGTAGAGCCACGTAGTATATTGCACAGCCACGTAGTATATAACACAGTCAGGTAGTGTATTGCACAGCTGCATAGTGAATTGCACAGCTATGTAGTATATTGGTCAGAGACGTAGTGTATAGCAGAGCCACGTAGTATCATAACATAGCCACGTAGTATATTGTAGAGGCACGTAATATATTGCATAGCTACGTAGTATATTGCACAGCCACGTAGTATATTGCACAGCCACGCAGTATATAACAGAGCCAGGTAGTATATTGCACAGTCGACGTAGTATATAACAGAACCGACACAGCCACATAGTATATTGCACAGCTACGTAGTATATAACACAGAGAACGTAGTATATTGGACAGTCAAGTTGTATATTGCACAGTCACGTTGTATATTGCCCAGCTACATAGTATATAGCACAGAGATGCAGTTTATAACAGAGCCCACGCAGTATGTAACACAGCCCACGTAGTATATAGCAATGTGGGCACTATATGCGTGGTTAAAAAAGACTTAAAATAAAAAATAAAACATATACTCACCTTTCGAAGGCCCCTTGAAGTCCTGGCGCCTGTGTGCGGTGCACGCTGCAGCTTCCAGTCCCAGGGTCGGTATGAGCACAGGACCTGTGATGACGTCACGGTCACATGACCGTGACGTCATGGCAGGTCCTTCTCGCATAGCATCCTTGGCACCGGAACCTGCCGCTTGCACTGCCGAGGACAGCATGCGACATCGGAAGGTGAGAATAACCTTTTTTTTTAAATTATTATTATTTGTCACATTAGATCTTTTTACGATTGATGCTGCATACGCAGCATCAATAGTAAAAAGTTGTTCACACAGTGTTAATAAACTGCGTTAACGGAGTGCGTTACACCACGGCATAACGCGGTCCGTTAATGCTGCCATTAACCCTGTGTGAGGGCTGACTGGGGGGGGGGCACTCACTGAGGGGAGGAAGGAGCGACCATTTTGCCGCTGGATTGTGCCCGTCGCTAATTGGTCATGGCTGTTTTGCCACGACCAATCAGTGACTTGGCATTTCCGTTACAGACAGACAGAAAGACGGAAGTGACCCTTAGACAATTATATAGTAGATTGTGTGTGGAATAATACATTTGGCACAACTCACTGGGCAGGTTAGGAAGCAGTCTTTTCCTTACATCATCTTATGCCTGACATTCTTTTCACCAATATTTGGAGTAAGCGAAAAAATGCACATTTTATGCATTTCTGATGTAAAGAGAAATGTAGAGAGTATAAACCACATACAGGTGCTTCTCACAAAATTAGAATATCATCAAAAAGTTAATTTATTTCAGTTCTTCAATATAAAAAGTGAAACACATATATTATATAGAGTCATTACAAACAGAGTGATCTATTTCAAGTGTTTATTTCATTTTGCATATTTTGCCTTTCTACCCAGCTAATTCTTCTATTTTCTCTGCTCTATGTAGAAACAGGAAGTCTCTTGCCCCTGCATTTATCATTCCCCTCTTCAACTCCTGACCCAGCTGCTTCCTGTACTCACACCAGGGACTTTTGCAGTGACTCATGACTCATGCAGGGACAATTGATCTCCTGATTCTACTTAGAAGGATTCAGCTAGTTAGTTTTTAATCACGTGATGTCATAGACCTAATGGAAAAGGGAAGAATTAGCTGAGTAGAAGTATAAAATGAGCAATTGTAAGTACACAGTGCTGTATAATATGATGACTACAATATATTAAGAGGATTAAAGCTTTGATGGGAGATATTCTTTTAGTACTCTACCAGAAATTCCAGTTAGCACTGAACTTTCTAGAGGTGGGATGGAGCGATTTGATGGATCACTATCTAGACTGGATTTTTATTAGCTATGATTAAGATATTTTAAGACAAACAAAATATGAGGGTAACAAACCTTATGCCACCCACAAGACGTCACGTGACTTCTACTTCTCCCAGATGTTTCTTGCTGAAAAATCCTGAAAGAAAAAAGAAAATTATTCTATATACATTTTCCTCCTCCAATATGGAAACTGTACGTGAATAACCATTCGCAAAGTCCTCGTACATGTATATTATTGACAGGACATCTTCTGTTTGCATACTGTACCTGGACCTAGAAACTATCATTGGAGGCCTCATGACTTCCCATGTAATCAACAAAGACTTGTTTTTCATATTGTAGAAACCAATGACGGGAATGAGTCTCCTTAATAATGACGCGCTAACAATTATATGCCTGTGTAGAAGGGTCAATCACAAGTTTGCATTACTGCCAGTGATCAGCTGCAATCTTGGCAGCAAAATTGTACATTCGCACTGAAGGCATCAAAACTATGAATTAACACATGTGGAATTATATACTTAACAAAAAAGGGTGAAACAACTGAAATTATGTCTTATATTCTAGGTTCTTCAAAGTAGCTACCTTTTGCTTTTGCTTTAATGACTGCTTTGCACACTCATGGCATTCTCTTGATGAGCTTCAAGAGGTAGTCACTGGGAATGGTGTTACAACAATCTTGAAGGAGTTCCCAGAGATGCTTAGCACTTGTTGTCTCTTTTGCCTTCACTCTGCGGTCTAGCTCACCCCAAACCATCTCGATTGGGTTCAGGTCTGGTGACTGTGGAGGCCAGGTCATCTGGCGTAGCACCCCATCACTCTCCTTCTTGGTCAAATAGCCCTTACACAGCCTGGAGGTGTGTTTGGGGTCATTGTCCTGTTGAAAAATAAATGATGGTCCAACTAAATGCAAACCGGATGCAATAGCATGCCGCTGCAAGATGCTGTGGTAGCCATGATGGTTCAGTATGCCTTCAATCTAATATATAAAGCTGAATGTGTGTGTGTATGTCCGGGATTGGTATCTGCACCGTCGCAGCTACAGCCACAAAATTTTGCACAGTCACACATCTGGACCCCGAGAGCGTCATAGGCTATGTTGTGAGGAAAAATTTTAACCCCGCGTGTTCCAATTCACCAAACAATTTTGCCCCTATCTACATAATGGGGGAAAAGTGAAAGGAAAAGTGTTGGAGGCAAATTGAGAGCCAGGAGATGGCATACAGGTATATACTATATACAGGGGAGATGATATACAGCTATATATTATATACAGGAGATGACATACAGGTGTATACTATATACAGGGGAGATGACATACACGTATATACTATATACAGGAGGAGATGACATACAGGTATATAGTATATACAGGGGAGAGGACATACAGGTATATACTATATACAGGGGAGATGACATACAGGTATATACTATATACAGGGGAGATGACTTACAGGTGTATCTAATATATAAAGCTGAATGTGTGTGTGTGTATGTGTGTATGTGTGTATGTGTGTGTGTATGTCCGGGATTGGCATCTGCACCGTCGCAGCTACAGCCACAAAATTTTGCACAGTCACACGTCTGGACCCTGAGAGCATCATAGGTTATATTGTGAGGCGAAATTTTAACACCGCGCATTCCAATTCACCAAACAATTTTGCCCCTATCTACATAATGGGGAAAAAGTGAAAGGAAAAGTGTTGGGAGGCAAATTGACAGCTGCCAGATGTGAACAAGGGGGACTTAAAGAGTAAGAGCGATGGCGCCAAAGAGTATATACCGTACAGTTGTTAAGGTGGGGCCCCGACATGGGATACTCACCACACACGGGGATATGAACACACACACAAAATGCGCCACACACTACCATGTGCTTGAACACATATATCACCCTCAGCACACATTTCACCACACATACTCCAACCTCGCCATATAAAAGTCAAAACACAAAAGTCGCCGCTCAAAACTCGCCACGCGCAAAACTAGGCTCACGCAAAACTCGCCACACATGCAAAACTCACCTCATGGAAAACTCGCCACACGCGGAACTTGCACACGCGGAAAAATTGCCACATGCACAAAAGTTGCAACACATGCAAAAGTTGCCTCACACAAAACTTGCACATACTCAAAACGCACCACACAAAACTTGCCACGCGCAAAACTCGCCATGCGCAAAACTTGCTGCACACAACTTGCTACACTAACCTGTCACATGCAACTCGACACACAAAAAGTTGCTACACGCATGTCGCCACGCAAAACTCATCTCACAAGTCGCTACATGCATGTAGCCACATGCAACTCAACACACACAACGTGACACATGAAACTCGCCCTAAAAACACACACAAGTCTGGTATTATCCTTCAAAAATAAAAATGTGATTAATAAGCAGACAAACTACAAGAGCAACAAATGTACCATATAGGAAATACGACTAGGGTTGAGCAAAACGGATCGGTCATTTTCATAAGTCGCCGACTTTTGGCAAAGTCGGGTTTTCATGAAACCCGACCCGATCCCAGCGTGGGATCGGCCATGCGGTGCACGATCTTCGCGCCAAAGTCGCGCTTCCTATGACGCTTAAAGCGCCATTTCTCAGCCAATGAAGGTGCACGCAGAGTGTGGGCAGCGTGATGACATAGGTCCTGGTCCCCACCATCTTAGAGAAGGGCATGGCAGTGATTGGCTTGCTTTCTGCGGCATCACAGGGGCTATAAAGGGGCGTTCCCGCCTAACGCCATGTTACTGCTGCTGATCTGAGCATAGGGAGAGGTTGCTGCCGCTTCGTCAGAAGCAGAGATAGCGTTAGGCAAATTAAGCCCCAAACCGCTTGTGCTGTAGCGATTTCCACTGTCCAACACCACCTTTTCTTTTTGGGACAGTGGAGGCTCGATTTCTGTGCAACAGCTCTGTAGGTTATAAGGCTCCCCTGATAGCTGCGTTGCTGTGTGTACGCCGCTGTGCAAACCAAATGCTTTTTTCAAAGCACAAATCCTGCTGCTCCTTCCTTTCTGCACAGCTATCTTGTTTGTTTGTCCACACTTTTGACTTTTGTGTGCAGCAGTCCTTTTTATTGCTGCCTGACATACTTTTCTGAGATAACTGTAGGGAGATAGTTATTGTAGTACAGTCCCTTTTTTTTTTTTTTTTAATATCTCTTCAAGCCACTTTTTGCCACAGAAAATATACTCTAATACAGTGGCCCAGATTTATTCACAATTCTCCCAGAAAAAAAATAAAAGTGGGAGATTAAGATTGGCAAATCTGCATTAGTGCCAGTCCTGTGTGTGGCATCTGTCTTTGTTTTTCTGCCACATAAAACCTACTGTGTAACAGTGGGCCAGATTAAATCACTTGTCTCACATATCTCCAAAAAAAATTAAAATAAAGGGAGAATAATCTTGCCAAACCTGTGCATCTGTGCGAGTGCTGTCTGTGGTATCTGTCAGTCATTTTGTGCCACAGGAACTATACCATGATATAGTGGGCCTGATTCAATCCCTTGTCTCCCATATCAAAAAAAAGAGGGACATTTCTATTGCCAGTGTGTGCATCTGCGTCACTCCTGTTACTGCCATATCTGCCAGCCTCTTTCTGCCAATCAAACTGTCTACTGTAATATAGTGGGCCTGATTTTTCACTGCATTCTCCCACACACAAAGAGGGACATTTCTATTGCCAGTGTTTTTATCTGCGTCACTCCTGTTAGTGCCATATCTGCCAGCCTCTTTCTGCCAATCAAACTGTCTAGTGTAATACAGTGGGCCTCATTTTTCACTGCATTCTCCCACACATAAAAAAAGGGAGATTTACATTCCCAACAAGTTCACACACACCTTGTACCTGGTGTTACAGGACCACATAACGGTTGTTAGTTTGGTAACATTTTTCCAAGAATGAGGAAGTCTGGTGGAAGAGGTCGTGGCCGTGGGCGGTCATTGGCAGCTGGTAATGATGGTAGTGGTGGTGGTCGTGGAGCATCAGGTGGTCGTGGGAAAAGCAGTATAGCCCCTAAGTCTTTCTGGGAGTAGGAAAACCGCTTTTGAAGCCGGAGCAGCAGGAACAAGTATTGGCTTTCATTGCTGACTCTGCCTCTAGCTCTTTCGCCTCCTCCTCGGAAAGTGCCAAATCAGAGCAGTGCGTCGTCAGTGGATGCTCCCAATCAGGAACAAGTCACTTCCTTGTGTCCTTCACCCAGAACAACAGTGAAGGATGCATCAGGCGACACAACTGGTTACTCCATGGAGCTCTTTACACATACCATGCCTCGGTTAGAAAGGGAAATTGTTAACAGGCCATGCCCATTACAAGATGAATCGGACATGGAGTGCACAGATGCACAGCCACATTATTATGCTGTTCCTTTGACTCAGATCAGAACATTGCCCTCACAGTGTACTGATCCAGAATCTGACCCCGATGAGACTATGGAGCCCCGTCACGAACGCTATAGCACCGGCTTACACGGTGACCCAGAGGAAGGTGCACAGAACATAGAAGAGGAGGTCATAGATGACCCAGTTGTTGACCCCGATTGGCAGCCATTGGGGGAACAGGGTGCAGTAGCTCTGAAGTAGAGGAGCCGTATGCAGAACCATCAGCGGTCTTTGAACCTTCCCCAGCATCACCTAATCATCGACGTTGCAACAAGGTGGAACTCCACACTGCACATGCTTCATAGACTGTGCGAACAGAGGCGTGCTGTTATGTATTTGTGGGAGGATACACATACACGAGCAGGCAGTTGGATGGCAGACATGGAGTTTTCAGCTGTGCAGTGGTCGAAGCTCCAAGACCTGTGTCAAGTCCTTCAGTGTTTTGAGGAATGCACACGGCTGGTTAGTGCAGACAACGCCGTAATAAGCATGAGCATCCCCCTAATGCGTCTGCTGATGCAAAGTTTGACGCACATAAAGGAACAGGCGTCTGCAGCCGAGGAGGAGGGAAGCCTTGATGACAGTCAGCCATTGTCTGCTCAGGGAAGTCTACAGGACGAGGTGGCGGGCGAAGAGGAGGAGGACGAGGAGGATGATGGGGATGACTATTTTTTGGATGAGGAAGCTTCTCAGGGGGCAATAGAAACTGCTGGCAGTGCAAGGCCGGGTTCAGGGTTTTTGAGGGAGACAAGTGACGTTGATTTGCCAGAAAGTGCTCATCAACCCAGTATATGCACTGACTTGACTGGAACATTGGCCCACATGGCGGATTATGCCTTGCGTATCCTCAAAAGGGACCCACGCATTATAAAAATGATGACAGATGACGATTACTGGTTGGCCTGCCTGCTTGATCCTCGCTATAAAGGCAAATTGCAAAATATCATGCCACATGAGAACCTCGAACAGATATTGGCAACCAAACAAGCTACTCTTGTAGACCGTTTGATTCAGGCATTCCCAGCACACAGCACCGGTGATGGTTCTCACACGAGCTGCAGGGGGCAACAGGGCAGAGGTGTTAGAGGTGCACAGATCAGAAGTGGCGTAGGACAGAGCGGTTTTCTGACCAGGTTGTGGAGTGATTTCGCAATGACCGCAGACATGACAGGTACAGCAGCATCCATTCAAAGTGACAGGAGACAACATTTGTCCAGTATGGTTACTAACTATTTTTCATCCATTACCGATGTTCTCCCTCAACCGTCATTCCCCTTTGATTACTGGGCATCCAAAATAGACACCTGGCCTGAATTGGCTGAATATGTATTGCAGGAGCTTGCTTGCCCAGCTGCTAGTGTGCTATCAGAAAGAGTATTCAGTGCTCCTGGTTCAATACTGACCGAAAAAAGGACTCGTCTGGCTACCCAAAATGTTGATGATCTAACCTTCATTAAAATGAACCACTCATGGATTTCAAATTATTTTGCCCCACCTTTCCCGGCTGACACCTAGCTTTCCTGTAAAAAGGTCTTGCTTTGGGACTGGTGTTACTGACTGTTCCAATCTCTTAATTTGCAGCTGCTGTTTGTCCAGCATACGACATGTTTACACCTCCCTAAATGGCCTAACTCCCCCCACGGGGCCGTGGTCTCGCCACTTGTCGCAAACACCCGTCAGAGTGCCGTTTGTCTGAAGAGGTGGGTGTGCCCACTTTTGGTCGACGGCACTGGCACTGGGTCCCTCATAGTACAATGAAGTGTCTCTGGCGGTGGTGGCCCGCACCCAACGTCAGACACACCGTTGTAACATGAGGAGCCCTGGGCTTGTACCGCCGGCCAGGAGAGAGTGTCCCCCCCCCAAGGTCAAACAGTGCTCTACCACTTGCAAAATTATCTGTCGCTGCTCCACCGTTTAGTCTATGCGCTGAAATCCTTCCATGCCTGGCACAGACAATAACAATTTGTTGACATGTATGATGCTAGTTAAAATAGTCAGGGGCCCTGTCCTACATTTACACCAGTAAATACTTTGCGCCAAATTACAATGTCTGAAAGTCAGCATAGGAGCACACCCCTGTACCTAAGTATGACACCCTTTTTTTTTTTTTTGGTTTTGTTTTTGTTTGGGATACATTACCATCAATTTAGGTTTTGGGACTCGGAGTACTTACTGTGTCAGACACTCCTTCCATTTGTACTCCACTGACCACACCAATGCTGCCTGTGTACCCCTGCCACCTAATGGAAGCTGCATAGAGCCTATTTTATTATTTTAGGCCTAGGAAGTCTGTCTGCGGTCCCTCCTTCCAATTGTCCTCCACTGACCACACCAATGCTGCCTGTGTATTCCTGTAGCCAAATTTAAGCTGCATAGAGCCTATTTTAATATCTTGGGCCTAGGAAGTCTGTCTGCGGTCCCTCCTTCCAATTGTCCTCCACTGACCACACCAATGCTGCCTGTGTACCCCTGTAGCCAAATTTAAGCTGCATAGAGCCTATTTTAATATTTTGGGCCTAGGAAGTCTGTCTGCGGTCCCTCCTTCCAATTGTCCTCCACTGACCACACCAATGCTGCCTGTGTACCCCTGAAACTAATTTAAAAATGCATAGAGCCAACTTTTTAAGTTAATACATACTACCTTTGTCTGTCTGCGGCGCCACTCAATCACGCTGTCCTCCACTGAAAAAGCTGAACTTCAACCTTCAGGCTCTCATTAAGTATTTTTTAATGTCACACTGCAGTTGGCCTACTACTTTGGTTGGGGCCTAGTAACGGTGTGTGCCGCTCCCTGGTGCTGTCCTCCACTGTATAAAGCTGAGCTTCAGTCTTTAGGCCTATAGTAGCAGATATTAAACTGCATTTGGCCTTCAACTTTGGTTGGGCCCTACTAACGGTGTGTGCCGCTCCCTGGTGTTGTCCTCCACTGTATAAAGCTGAGCTTCAGTCTTTAGGCTTTCGGCCTATAGTAAACTAGGGAACATGGAGTACAAAAACACCAGCGAATTTGAAAAGGTAAAAACAATAATTTTATTATTACATTTAAAACATACAAAAATGACCCAATCAAAGTGAATAATACAGAAAAGAGGAAAAATACTAGGAACCTACTAGCACAGCAGGCTAAATGGACCAGTAATGCAATATATGTAAGGGCAGGTGCAGCAAAGCCAAATGCTTAAGGGGCCACAGCAGGAGGACCTAGGACACTTGTATTCATGGGTGAGTGACGGCTTCCTATCGATAGGTATAGGGGGTTTGGGGATTTTATACTGTTGGTAGCATCCATAGAGGTTTATGCGCAGAGCCTGGATGTTTTACCTATTTATTTCTCCTCCCCCCACATTTGGCTTTGCTGCACCTGCCCTTACATATATTGCATTACTGGTCCATTTAGCCTGCTGTGCTAGTAGATTCCTAGTATTTTTCCTCTTTTCTGTATTATTCACTTTGATTGGGTCATTTTTGTATGTTTTAAATGTAATAATAAAATTATGGTTTTTACCTTTTCAAATTCGCTGGTATTTTTGTACTCCATGTTCTCTAGTTTTTGATATATTCTAGGAGTAGTACACCTATGACTATTGTGGTTTCATTTATGTACTCACGGAGAGAGCAGGGCTTTGGCCCCTCTCAGTCTGGATATTTTGTTATATTTGTTGTGATTTTCGTTCTAAATTCGGCCTATAGTAGCAGATATTAAACTGCATTTGGCCTTCAACTTTGGTTGGGCCCTACTAACGGTGTGTGCCGCTCCCTGGTGTTGTCCTCCACTGTATAAAGATGAGCTTCAGTCTTTAGGCTTTCGGCCTATAGTAGCAGATATTAAACTGCATTTCGCCTTCAACTTTGGTTGGGCCCTACTAACGGTGTGTGCCGCTCCCTGGTGTTGTCCTCCACTGTATAAAGCTGAGCTACAGTCTTTAGGCTTTCGGCCTATAGTAGCAGATATTAAACTGCATTTGGCCTTCAACTTTGGTTGGGCCCTACTAACTGTGTGTGCCGCTCCCTGGTGTTGTCCTCCACTGTATAAATATGAGATTCAGTCTTTAGGCTTTCGGCCTATAGTAGCAGATATTAAACTGCACTTGGCCTTCAACTTTGGTTGGGCCCTACTAACGGTGTGTGCCGCTCCCTGGTGCTGTCCTCCACTGTATAAAGCTGAGCTTCAGTCTTTAGGCCTATAGTAGCAGATATTAAACTGCATTTGGCCTTCAACTTTGGTTGGGCCCTACTAACGGTGTGTGCCGCTCCCTGGTGTTGTCCTCCACTGTACAAAACTGAGCTTCAGTCTTTAGGCTTTCGGCCTACAGTAGCAGATATTAAACTGCATTTGGCCTTCAACTTTGGTTGGGCCCTACTAACGGTGTGTGCCGCTCCCTGGTGTTGTCCTCCACTGTATAAAGCTGAGCTTCAGTCTTTAGGCTTTCGGCCTATAGTAGCAGATATTAAACTGCATTTGGCCTTCAACTTTGGTTGGGCCCTACTAACGGTGTGTGCCGCTCCCTGGTGTTGTCCTCCACTGTATAAAGCTGAGCTTCAGTCTTTAGGCTTTTGGCCTATAGTAGCAGATATTAAACTGCATTTGGCCTTCAACTTTGGTTGGGCCCTACTAATGGTGTGTGCCGCTCCCTGGTGTTGTCCTCCACTGTATAAAGCTGAGCTTCAGTCTTTAGGCTTTCGGCCTATAGTAGCAGATATTAAACTGCATTTGGCCTACTAGTGTGGTTGGGCCCTTAAAACGGTGTCTGCTGCTCCTGGGTTTGCTACTCCACTGAACAAAGCAATGCCGCCTGTTTAGTCCTGTTACCAATTTTGAACTGCATTTAGCCTACTTTATTCTTTGGCCCTATATCTGTGTTTCCTCCTCATCCTGCCCATTGCCCAGCCACTGCTAGATGAGTCTGCTGGTACATTGACCCAGACCACTACATTCCCCTTGCACTCTACACAGCCAGAATCTGACCCTGCTGAAAGTAAGGTTTCCCTTCCCGCATGCTATACCACCTTACACA